>NC_047016.1:13388147-13715727 GCF_902652985.1 Pecten maximus
AAAAAAAATGAACAGGGGCAAATATTTGTCTATACATATTTGCTAACCACTAGGTGTCTGGAAAGATGTTCTTTTAATAACAATACCATTTTTACACGATATATAACTCTGTTCACTGTCAGAATTCCAAACGCGTGAAGTCTAGCTGTGACTAGACACCTGTGCTCAGCCCATAGGTGTTGAGCACGTTAATAAGTCAAAGACCGATTACAGACTAATAGATATTCTATATATTAGTCTATAATCGGTCTTGACTTATAGTTATACACGTGCTTAGCATATATGCTCGGTCTAAAGAATAAGGATTTTCAATTTGAATCTGTAAATAGGTTAATATTAAAACAGCAGTAGATTCTACAGTACGTTTCTGCTACCCCTACATGTACCTCTAATTTTTGTACATATGCTTTCCCGACCGTTATATTTTTTCTGCGTTGAATCACAAGTGTCTGACTCGTTGTATAAAATAATAACATATAACAGCACATATAAATGAGATTTTATATGTAGTCCTGTATGTTATTATTTCATAAAACGAGTCGGGCACCTGTGGTTGAAACTTTGTTTACGTTTTCACACGAGGTGTAACATACGCCGGTTACAACTGACAACGTTTTACTGATCTTAGCGTAGTATTAGCGGTTTTCACGACTTACTTAATATAATTTTGTTATTCAAAGATCTTGATTATGGTGATTTCGGATGTTGACACAATTGATTATCATCATTAACAGTGAAATACTTCTTTTATGATCTGAAAACTTGTAACTCTTACGGCGGAAATAACACTTTTCATCGCACATGCGCGCTTGCAACTCTCACGGTACTTGCAAAGTACATGCTACAACGTCATGTACCATTTAGCGAACCCGTTCCAAGTTGGCACAACCGGAACGTCCCGCTAAATGGAACACGCTAACAATTTTGATGGGTTTTTTTAACTATTGTAAAACTCGGCTCGATCTAGGTCTGGATGTATCTGGTATCCCTGTGGATATTCGTATTTATGATATATTTTGGGTCAAACATGCCAAAATCGTCATGTTGACTTCGAGGTTCTGTTTAAATCGCCCTCAAAATCAAAAAAAACAATCGAGAAACATATGTAATGCACATATGAATAGATAAATGTTTCCTGAAGAAAACGGTCTGTTTAGTTGTTTGATATCTCTAACATAACGGTCCCAAGATTGTTTTGAAAATGGCATATTTCGACCTTCTCAATATTTTTTTACCTTAAGGTAAAAAAAAAAGATCTGTTAATAAGTCTGATAATGGCAAAAACGACTATTTGACATTTTGTCCACTTTTTTACGTTAAGGAGTAAGACACATAATGTAAAATCTTTTTACCTTATCGTCAAATCTTTTGACCTTAAGGTAAAAAAATATTTCCATTATGTGACGTCAGACATGTCGACGAACTACTTGAGGTTTAAACAATCTTTTGACCCTAAGGTAAATACACTTTTGACATTATGGCCATAATGGCAAAACGGTTTATTTACCTTAAGGTTGAAACAATCTTTTGACCTTAAGGTTAAAAAATCTTTTGACCTTAAACGTTTTACATTATGGCCATAATGGCAAAAAAAATCTTTTGACCTAATGGTAAATAAACTTTTGACATTATGGCCAACACGTTCTCAGTGTTGATGTTAACATGTTATATATTATATTTGTATAGTATATTATATTCATATAATACATGTATATTATATTTGTACAGTATATTATATTTGTATAGTACACGTTCTCAGTGTTGATGTTAACATGTTATGTATTTTATTTATATAGTATATTACATTTATATAGTACACGTATATTATATTTGTATAGTACACGCTCTCAGTGTTGATGTTAACATGTTTTATTATATAATGTGTATTTATCCATATTCTCATTGGCTAAATCGCGAACACGTGACTTTTGATAAATAGCGATATTAACTGGTTTCCAAAGCAAAACTAGTTAATATAAAAAAAACAGTTAATAACACCGGCGCTAAAAATAGATTATGAAAAACCAGTTAATAACACCTCCGCTAAAAATAGATTCTGGAAATACCCTACCGGAAGTTACGTAATACCATAGCAACGCATAGGAAATGGCTGCGTCTGCTGTTTCGCCGGATTCGAGTCCTAAAAAAAATGCGGTTTGCGTCTCTAAACGATGAGAACATTAACAAGTTAATGACAGAAAAGGATTCCATAAACACAAGAAGAGCGACAGACTCGGCTGTAAAAAAATTTAAGGAATATTTAAAAGAAAAGAACGTGGCAGAGGACGTTGAGACTTTGGACTTCGAGTTGAGTACGTTTATCATTTCATCATATATACTTTGATTATATAATAAAACAGTTATGGACTTTTTACTTGGTTAATATGCTCTGATATTAACCAGAATGTAACCATATTGACCTCGGCTTCGCCTCGGTCAATATTAGTTCCATTCTTCTATTTTTAATTTTCATTGCGCGCCTCGGAGGATATGTAGCTAGCTACTGGTATTCATAGCCGCAATGAAAATTAAAAAAATCTATTCAATTCATATATTTACATAACCTTGATTTAAAAAATGTATATCGAGAAAACGAGAAATTTTATTAAAAAGAAAAATTTGTCATGTATACGACGAAACGCCAAATTATTAGAACAGCCGGGAGATCCCGCCTATGCACCATCGTTTACCGTGTCCTTCCGCTCCGCAGTTTGCAGTAGTTTATTTATTTATTTTTTCCTTGTTATTTAAAACAAAGAGACATGAAATAACATCGAATACAATAATTTGTGTTAAATTAGATTTAATTTATGTAAATAGATTACAAAGAAAACATAATTTACGGAAATGAAACGAGGACTATTTTTCAAGCGCATTGATATTTTTCTGATGTTATGTGTGGACAATCAGCACGAGAGACAATGTTTTCATACGGTTTTCATAGTGTATTCATGGTCATATGTTTGTTGTTTTCACTTGGTATGTTCATATCAGCAAACCACATTAGGAATGTAAATATAGAAGAATGAAAAGATTTGTTCGACCAATCACACTGTGTGCGAACTCAACTGTACGGTTACCGGATGTTGCGATTGCTGAAGCGGTTGAAAATTGCTGCTTATTGCAGAGGTGAGAAGAAAATAACAATTATGTACCGATAAATTGGGAATTGATACAAAGAATAAGTTATGGTACATGTTAAGATATCAATCATGCCCTGAGACTATCAACATGTCTTTTAACTATAACCAAACTATTGCAAGGATTAAAAATCACTTGCTCCTCATCGAAAATTTCATCTGAAAGATGCTATTATTTTCATTTATATCCTCTCGTTATGTGTTATGTCTTCTATTTTAGTTCTGAAACGAAAGTTTGAACTCCGATTATTCTATATCACCATTCCTACACGATGCAATATTATGCAAACTTACATTTTACGAGAAAAAATACACGGAGTTGAATGCGGGAATATGTACGGGTTGTTATGAAAGTACTGTAAGGGTTGTAGCGATTTATGAAAAATGAATCGTACGGGTAATGGTGATGGTTATCGATGCATTATAAGAAGTCTGAGTCACACTCTCAATGTCCACGATTTTTATGTAATTTATTCGATATCAAAACATGTTTCCAATGAGATTTCTTGTTTACCGTTTCAGATCACGATGGAGTACCGTTGCTATTATTGTGATTTCAAATGTTTGCTGTTTGAAGACGTAATTTAGTACAGTCAAACATTACATGGACATGAAATGCTTAATTTCAAAACTGAAAAACACTCACCAAAAGGAACTATAGTTCAGACCAAAAATTCCCAAAGTGTACCAGATGTAGTAGGAAGACAGGGGGAAAAGATAAAAGTAAATAGTGACACCTGTACTATCACATTACAGGAAAGTGATGAAGGCTCCCATGAAAATACTCATGCTATGCGGTATTCCGCCGTGGTGAAACATATTTGGAGAACAGGATTGAAACTGTTCAAAGGGAAATTCCTGAGATTTATGGGAGGTTGGAAGAAACCAGTTCACAGGATGCGAAAATAAATTTTGCTGTTCCGCATCATTCATGTTTAGAGGATATTGAGCCGTCACAAAAGCTAAGAAATGTAAAGCCAGGAATATTGCACGAGATGATAGAAATGGCAAAACTGGACAACGTGGAGCATTACAATACATTCAAACTCTGTATCGACGGTAAAAAAAATCAACACAGGTGCAATGGATCAGAAAGAAGGTGGTGTAAATATATTGGGCTATGAAACAGAACCTACATTTTCACAACGGAAAGATGAACTATGCTAACTGAAACATTTGCAAATTTATTGGAATCACTTGATGCAAGGGGTGTACCATACCTTTCCGAACTGTTTTCAGAACAGAAGGAGCAAGTTCGCAAGATTGGTAAGGGCATATTGCAAATGTTCAGCAAGCGTGTTTGCAAACTGCGGGACTGTAGGGCAAAGGAAGATTGTCACGTTGACAAAGTTACAAACGGCATGCGCAACACCACTGTTGAAAGTAAAGTATACATATGCCATCAGTGCCATCAAAACCCATGTTTACAGATTGAATATGACCATCAGTAGGGTTATAAATGCGTTTGACTTACTTGGGACTATAGTCGCTGAATGCAACGACATGGAACACACGTATTAACGTAGGCAAAATTGTAATTTGCCATCCCAAGAGAACTACATTTGCTTGACAGGACCTAATGGAATTAGAAGCGGAGAAGATCTCATAAACCCGTCCTTCATTAAGCAATGAACAGATGAATGGCAAGAGACGCGAAAGAACGCCAAAGTGACAGGAAGTACTGACCAAACAGCACTTGGATTCTACGGTTTAAAAAAGATGAAAGAACATTATGAAAATGTTTTCAACTCAAAAGAAAAACCGGCCCCCGGGGATGAGGCAATGCAAAGGATGGAGTATGGAACGTCAAATGGAATCAATGTAATTGCAACACTGGTACATGTATCAAAGGTTTTATCCGTTTTCTTTCCGTCGTTGTACTATGAAGAAGAAGGATGCGAGATAGTTCATTACAAAGATGCCCCTTTTGCTGTTATGAGTCCAGATGGCAGTGCCAGACAGACAGATGAAATGAAAAGATCACACGGGAAAAAACGTATGCTATTGAAATGAAATGTCCCTTTCCAGGTCAACTATCCAAAACACCAGTTGTTTATTCATTACCATGGTATTACGTCGTTCAAATTCTGTTCGTTTTGCAAACACAGAGTTTTACTATTTCTATGCTACAGCACGGAAAGCACAACGACATTCCTAGCGAAATTCGACCATGAACTGTTTCGGGACAATTTTGCCTTGTTCTAGAAATTGTACGGTCAGGAAAGTTTACCTCCAAAGAAACAACCAGACATTTTCTTGACACGCGGTTGTATTGAATTCTGTACGCTGTACGTACACTACCAGGCAAAAAGCTTGGTGCATACATAAATCACAACACACCGTCCAATCACATCGCTATAGGCCGTACACAATCCTAGATTTGTTTGTGTTACAACCCGTACAGTCGATGCTAACTGTATTTCGATATTTTACAAAACGTAGTCAAGACAGAATCATGCTGAATGTCATTTTCAATTTAGGAGACGTATATGTTTCTACTCAAACAGTCAGAAAGTTATATATTATCCGTGTTTATCTGTAAAATATGCAAATTTGATGCGATAGTCACATCGACAGCTGATTTCACGCAGAATTTTGATATAAAAGTACCATTTCCCAGGTGTATTTTTAACTTATAAATCTACATAATATCAAGAGTTTATTTAGGAGGCACCGTAACGTTGGCGTATGTACAATACATAATATAACTACCTAATTTCAGCTTTAAAACTTATCTCGCTCTCTGCTTTTTACCTTACCGCCTCGCTTCAGCTATCGCAACATCCGGTAGCCGTACAGTTGAGTTCGCACACGGTGAATCACATTTGAGTATTTACCATGAAAACAAAGAAAAATTAATTATAGTATATTATATTCGTATAGTACATGTTTATTATATTTGTATAGTACACGTTCTCAGTGTTGAAGCTAACATGTTATATATTATATTTGTATAGTACACGTTCTCAGGGTTGAAGCTAACATGTTATATATTATATTTGTATAGTACACGTTCTCAGTGTTGAAGCTAAACATGTTATATATTATATTTGTATAGTACACGTTCTAAGGATTGGTGTTAACATATTTATAATAAGAAAAACTGGAAACGACTCGCTGCATTTGTATATGTCAAGTGTGAAAGGAAAATGGTTTAGTGTTTTTGAAAATGTTAGTAATAATGCCTGCCCAGTTACAAGTGTAAGAGGAAACCGGAGTACCCGGGGAAAACTCACGTGGTCGGGCAGGTGACCCAATACCTTTTCAAGTCCGATCGGGGAATTGAACCCCGGTCGCTTAGGTGAAAGGCAAGTGTGCTACCACTGTGACGTCAGACCACCGAAATGTCATGAAAGACTGATGCCGTTGTGTACACGTGGGGTGAAATTTTACGCTGTGCCCAATCCCAGATCAGTTTCTTGCGATCGCACCATGAACTTTGTTTTGTTTGTTTAATTGTTTGCTTGTTTGTTTTTCTGAATAATGGTTTAATGAAAGAAAAGTTAAATTCCTGTGATATTATTCCTTAATAAAACAGTTGGTGAGGTGAAATTAAAGTGCATAGTCGAGCACGGCATGATGTTACCACACATTCGGTTTCTACAATGTATGTTGGCCAGACTGGACACTAAACTGTCCAATTGCAGTCAGTATTAGTA
Organism: Pecten maximus; assembly: GCF_902652985.1. Classification (NCBI taxonomy): domain Eukaryota; kingdom Metazoa; phylum Mollusca; class Bivalvia; order Pectinida; family Pectinidae; genus Pecten; species Pecten maximus. The sequence continues at coordinate 13,394,947 of NC_047016.1, forward strand.
GGAATAGCGTTATGAAACAGCATTGTATTTTACGTGCGGTTCCGAGGATTCCGGGTAGTTATCTTTCGGAAGGCCTTGTGCTTTTATAGTACCCATGTTTTAGCCCTCGGTTATAGGTTAGACCTCAGAGCAATACAGACGTACAATGTAATTGTACTAAATTGTAATATCGTCATTCAGGATACGATAACTCATTACTGCCATGTTACACCACTCGATTTCACAACAATAGACGTATGGAAGTAAAAACTAGTGTGTGAGGTTCGGTGGTTTTCTGATATTACTTGTGCGATGAGCGATGGGCACCTTCAATATAACTGGTTCTCTTAATGACAATCATTACTCTTGACGTCATCTTCGGGACCAAAACGAGTAATATATATATAACTCTAGAACAAACTTGACCAGACCGTCACACATGTATTCCATACAGGGTACAGTACACTATAGAAAAGCGGAGAACCCTAAAATAATGGTAACAAAAAAAGAAATGTGTAGGATTCTGAAAATAATATATATTTACTGGCGATAAGTGTTTACATTGCTATTTTGTTATCTAAATACTTATTTAGTAACCTGTAAAATATATTTTAAATTCGTACATAAAGTAGAAAATTATAACAAAAATAGAACATGTGCCAAAAAGACACAGATTATTGGTGTATATTGTAGAACAACAGACGAGATTTATTGTAGGTAAGTTGGTATGATTTATGGAGAAGTGAGCTCACTGACAAACTCACTGCATCTATTTTATGAAGATGACATTGTACTAGTTATTAAAAAATATAATAATAATAAAGTCCTAGAGACTTCTTCCTGTATAAAATTGCATGTACATTTTAAATATAAATAATATAAATAATACAATACATTGATACATAAATCATAGTTCTGTTTTGTTGTTAACAAAACTGTTACCTTACATGAGATACAGTCATATATATAGAAATAGGTAATGGTAGTTAAAATTATATTGTTCCCTGCTCGGTGCCTCCTGGAGTTTCCCTTCGCTTTCTAAGAAATGTTGGTATACTGTTTGTACTAGAGTGAAGAATTACGGACGAAGCACATCCTAAAATGAAGCCTCCCAGGAGATTTGTTCAATATAAAAGTTTTTGTAACATTTTAAACCCGTGACTTTGGTTTAGTCGCTCTCGTCTAGAATTGTAGTTCTGACCATGAGTTCCGTTACCCGGTAAGGGTCACAGTTTGACGATGGACGCCGATCCTCCAGGTACCCTTGCTTGTCTCCCTGCCACCTGGCGGGGGATCCGGATACTTGCGCCTCTATTGGCGACACCTGCCGAAAAGTCATTTATATGAGCTGTTTCGTGTAGTCCCGTTAACCTTCGGGAATTGTCGGCACCTTCCGTAGGATCGTATCCTTTTATGTGAGTCATGTGTCTCTTTTCTAGCTTTGTGATCGCTTCCTCTATGTGTCTGAAAAAGTAGATATTAATCATTTATCATTGAGTCATTAGACGAGTGGAGTCCTATGCTAGTGAGTTACTAGACGAGGGGGTATCAGACGGGTGGAATCCTAGTGGGTTATTAGACGAGGGGTATCAGACGGGTGGAATCCTAGTGGGTTATTAGACGAGGGGTATCAGACGGGTGGAATCCTAGTGGGTTACTAGACGAGGGGGTATCAGACGGGTGGAATCCTAGTGGGTTATTAGACGAGGGGTATCAGACGGGTGGAGATCCTAGTGGGTTATTAGACGATGGGTATCAGACGGGTGGAATCCTAGTGGGTTATTAGACGAGGGGGTATCAGACGGGTGGAATCCTAGTGGGTTATTAGACGAGGGGTATCAGACGGGTGGAATCCTAGTGGGTTATTAGACGAGGGGTATCAGACGGGTGGAATCCTAGTGGGTTATTAGACGAGGGGTATCAGACGGGTGGAATCCTAGTGGGTTATTAGACGAGGGTATCAGACGGGTGGAATCCTAGTGGGTTATTAGACGAGGGTATCAGACAGGAGAAATCCTAGTGGATTATTAGACGAGGGGTATCAGACGAGTGGAATCCTAGCGGGTTATTAGACGAGGGAATCAGACTGGAGAAATCCTAGTGGGTTATTAGACGAGGGTATCAGACGGGTGGAATCCTAGTGGGTTATTAGACGAGGGGTATCAGACGGGTGGAATCCTAGTGGGTTATTATACGGTGGAATCCTAGTTGAATTCAAATTATCAAAAGGTTTTGATAAGGTGCCAGTTAAGGTATCAGTGATTCCTTTCTGCCTACGTATGAATTCGGGCAAAGCATCTTTCATTGCGATTGTTTATTCTGGAGTAGAGTAGGAATGGAGTTTCTATGATTCATGCTTAACGAAGACGACGACGACGACGTTGACGACAATTATTTCTGATTGATTGATTGATTGATTGTTTGATTGACTGACTGACTGATTAACTGATTGATTGATTGATTGACTGACTGACTGATTGTTTGATTGTTTGATTGACTGACTGACTGACTGACTGATTGACTGATTGGTTGATTGACTGACTGACTGACTGACTGACTGATTGACTGATTAACTGATTGATTGATTGATTGATTGATTGATTGATTGATTGACCGATGGTACGTTACCGGAGTCCGTCCTTCTCCCTCATCGCCAATGTACTGTAGTTACAGTGAGCACCGGAACCGTTCCAGTTTCCGGTGATAGGTTTAGGGTCAAGGGTAACGATGACACCGAAAGTCTTCGGCGACACGGTCCATGATATAACGTGCGATCCACAGGTGATCCCCCATCTCAATTCCTTCGCATGGTCCCACCTGGTACTCCCACTGAAAATCAGGACAATAACTTAAACCAATGCTACACAACAGTCAGCGAAGCGTCATAGCCGAAGTGACTTTGAAATGACACACAACTGTTGAATACAGCATGTCTTCACGTCATCAGATACTGTACTATGTTAAGGAACCTGGTGAAACTGGGGCCAGATCAGACACAGGAGGAATGACAACTCTTCTCATTCTTAGGAAGAAAGTATTATGGTCTGAAGTGATATGACCGAATGGCTATCCTGATATATCTGACAATATACAGAGATTCTACAGTAAGACAGAGATTTATATGACGTTAGATACCAACCTGCCCGGGCATCACCTCGGCGTTACAGCCAGCGATTTTGATTCCGGCGTACAGACATGCGCGGTAATGAGCCTCAACGATATCCCTCCCGTATACTTTGTTGGCTCCCACTCCGCAATAGTAAGGACCTGACAATACATAATTCAATAAATACCACATGTACTTAATTTATAGCATTGGTTGATGTTTTCGCCCATTGCCTCTCATTTGAGGAAAGGTGTGAGGCAGGCTTAACGGGTACGCTCCTACACATGCCTCTCGTTCTGTACATATCTAAATGGACAAAGACATTTGAATGTTTGCATCATTGGATACATTCAATTTCCCTATATATTCTGAAATAATAACAATTTAATTAATCAATGTATGTTTTTCTCTTTATCTACGAGCGATCATAGGAAACTTCATATTACGAAGTTGTCATTGAATCGTCAAGGAACCATCTCACGCCGGCGTAGCTTTTCTGTAATCTGTTTGAAAAGTGTTAAAATGCTTATAAGAAAGACAATGTCATGAAGACGAAGGGTTTATAGAAGGCAGAAGAGTTTACAAGGGAATATGATGAAGATACAGCGTCTCAAAACACTTAATACGTGTCAGAGGACAGCGCCAGTATGGCAGTCACGTGACATAGACTATAGACAATTGTTTGGGGAACTTGAGGTAGGCGGAGTAATATTCTGAACAGTTATCATGTAGTTTGTACAAGTCAGTCTTGCCATACATGATAACGATTTATAGCTGAATTTACAAGACACAGTTTACCAACCCTGTTCTTTAACTAAACTATTATATTGTGAGGTCCCCTATATGATATTTCAGGACGTCTATTTCGAAACACATCAGTTTAAATACAATTAAAGCACCTTATTCAAACATGCTTAATTGAAACAGACGTCCACGTGTTATGTTCTTATTTACAAATCTATATTAAATGGTGACTGTATTGGCGTTTCGGGAATACAATTGTAACAAAAGGATGCGTGATGGACAGTAATCGTACCTAGTTTTTATATACCACTGCCTCTGATTACAAATTAAAAATAAACATTTTGACATCATCGTGAGGTAGCCACATGGGCTTTTACTTGTTTTGGATTTCGTCTCAATTACCGATCTTCATGCATCTGTCAAAATCTTCATCAGGAATTGGTGCTCAGAAGAAACTATTGATAAAAGGATACCAATCTGAATATAGAAGGATACCAATATGAAAATAGAGTCTGTCAAGGAAACTACATTTGTATTTATAGAAGGATACCAATATGAAAATAGAGTCTGTCAAGGAAACTACATTTGTATTGATAGAAGGATACCAATATGAAAATATAGTCTATTAAGAGAAATAGTTATAGAAGGTATACCTATCTGAAAACAATTTGCTTCAGCACGCTCGATTGAACAATATATCTGATACGTTCGCTATTGTTAGATAAATAGAGGATATCTAACAGTGTCTTCAGTAATACCAAATATATTTCACGAGTGGGGCTAATATTTTGATATTTTTCACGAGTGCGCAGCACGAGTGAAAAATATCAAAATATTAGCCACACGAGTGAAATATATTTGGTATTACTGAAGACACTGTTAGATATTCTGTTTATTACATTTTTTATCAACGAAAAACCTACCCCGTATGCTAACTAGGCCTACAGCGATACTTTGTAAACAAAAAAGTAGTTTCCCGTGTCCAGGTGCTGATATATATGTCGGGCTTTCCGATTGGTCAATTATTTTGGTATTTTCTAATCATTAATTTGATTGGTCAAATCAGCAAAAGTGATATTTTTCACTAGTGAAAAATATCACTTTTATAGAATGAATAATTTTGATATTTCACTGGTAAAAATGAAATAAATATCGCGCATGAGGGGAATTATATAAATAATGCTTATATGGCAAAACTTTTTTCCAGGCTCATTATAATAAAATGTCGACAAATAGTTTTGTCAACTCCTCGGTGTATACAGTAAATCGTAATATCTTAATTTTTTTATTGATCGTATTTTTAAGAAATGCATGTTAGACAGACTGTGATCGCTGTGGTAAGGACATGCTTTAGACCGCGATCACTGAGACTGATGCACAAGGGTGGACGGCTACAGGAAGATTAAGATCTTTTTGAAAACATGCATTAAATTACAATCGTCTCTGTACGTACATTAGCAAACGTTTTACTGAATTAAGTAAAGGCCATATTGGCACGAATATATAGAAATTGCTCCAACATGTGACGGGTTTCTTCCATAAAAAACTCCATTTGATATGCTCTGTAATGCTGATTATATCTATAACTAATATACAAGAAGCCAGATATCCACAATGTATTCGCAGGTAAGAAAATTCTTGTCACGCCTTAGACTAGTTGGTGTTCTATATCTTTTGAAAACTCCATTTCTTTGTCCAATATTGACAGGACGTGTATAATGAACGATCCTAGTCACGATATCAATTTCATGTAGTTTAAATGGATAATTCAGAGATGTAATCTATTGTTCTAAAAGTATTTTTGTGGACAGTGGATGCTCGCTAAGGCTCTCTCGATTTTGGGATTGGTGTATAATTCCCCAGAGACTTGGTGTGTTATGCTGAGTAGATCATTCTTAGTGGTTGTGTGTTTACAAATACATTCTACCAAAGTATACGGGATTCAAGGAAAACTTCTGATTCTTCTGTCTCAAATACAACATTACTTCTACTCAGATCTGCACGGTTACCCCGCTGTGAATAACACACAAAGTACCGGATAAAATATTTGGCACTTATACCAAAGTAACACGAGGAAGAACATCAACGTTATTGCGTCGAGATTTGAATCCAGAATTTCCGTATCTCAGATGGACGATATAATTATTGAAATTATTCGTATCTCAGATGGACGCCCTACTTATTGAAATTTCAGTACTTATACCAGTTCACATCACCAATACATTCGGTAAAATACACTTGTGAACACGAGTTTTGGTATTGCTTAATGCCTATAAAAAGCTATGATCATTTAGGGTCATTTGTGAACACGAGTTTGGTATTGCTTAAAGCCTATCAAAAGCTATGGTCATTTAAAGACACTTGTGAACGAGAGAGCAAGTGACGTGGATAATTGACTACCGACTTACTGCGGGGTGTCTCGGTGCGTAACATACTAGAAAGCTGCTGATGCTAAACATGCGATATCAACGTTTCTTCCAGTAAATATTTGTGCTGTAGCTGAAGTAGACGGTGGTGCGGTATTAACCTTTCTTCCTGTATGTATTAGGGTAGTAAATAATTTAGGACACAGAATATTGGTTTGTTTGGTTTGTTTTTGTTTAACGTCCTATTAACAGCCAGAGTCATTTAAGGACGTGCCAGGTTTTGGAGGTGGAGGAAAGCGGACTACCCGGAGAAAAACCACCGGCCTACGGTCAGCACCTGGCAACTGCCCCACGTACATTTTGTAGGTTTCGAACTCGCAACCCAGAGGTGGAGGGCAAGTGTTAAAGTGTCGGGACACCTTAACCACTCGGCCACCGCGGCCCCGGACACAGAATAAGGATTGATGAAGAAAGTTGATGTATGATAAGCCAAACTATGCCACTTTGTAAAACCGCTAATAAAAGTATTGAATTTGTTGTTGTCGATGTTGTATGATAAAACACAGTTTAATGACCTGGGAATGAAGACTTAGTCTATGGATATGATAGCTGTGATAAAACACAGCCCATTGACTTAGGAATGAAGGTCAAACCTGTGTACATGATATCTGTGATAAAACACAGCCCATTGACTTAGGAATGAAGGTCAAACCTGTGTACATGATAGCTGTGATAAAACACAGCCCATTGACTTGTGAATGAAGGTCTAATCTATGGACACGGTAGTTGTGAGGATAAAACACGGCTTATTGGCCTGATAATGAAGGTCTAACCTATACACATGATAGCTGTGATAAAACACAGCCCCTTGACTTAAGAATGAAGGTCAAACCTGTGTACATGATAGCTGTGATAAAACACAGCCCATTGAGCTGAGAATGAAAGCATACTCTATGTACATGATTAAACACGGCCTATTGTCCTGGAAATGATAACAAATTACGTTTAAAACAGAAACCTACATCACAAAATTTACATACGTCTATATATTAAGGACGTTATTCATATGATATAATTTGCAGATGAAGAGCAATACCTGGCCGAGCTTTCAATACATTTTAATTAACTTAAATGTTTCGATCTCAAAACATTATTGTATTTAAGGGCTGTTTGAGAAGTAGATTGGACAGATCGGGTAACTAAAGCTATTAATAGTCAGTATGGTGAGAAAGTGGGGGCAGCAAATTGTTCAAGTCAGCATTTTTTGGACAATGGTCCGTTCCATTTTATATGTTTACACCGGAGACCCGGGCGGCAGTTGGATTCCCAACCAGCAAATGGACAACACATACACTACGGATTACCAAGTGTGATCAGAACTTCATCATTGGACTTGCTTAATTTACAAAGCTGGATCGCCAGCTATATACATTGTATTTATTGGAATACCAATACATGTGGACTTGATTTTCCTGTTATAATTTGCGAAACGGTTGATATTTTTTGAAACAAATAGGATAAGAAATCATTACAAACTGATTTAAACTCTTTGTTTTATGTCCTGCCATGCGTCCAATCATACAACAGTCCGAATCTAAACAGATACAGCAAAACGCCGTATGAAATACATGTATATGCACTATTGACTATTTAGTCAGGTGTACAAAGGTATGTCTCGGTTACAACCTTTATTTGGTAGAACACTTGGTTGTAAGATTCAGTCAGCCGTGACGGACACGTGACGAAGCAGTGGTAAATGTGTGTTAGATGCGTGGACGTCTTCTACAGGATGGATTTCCATACATACCCCAGGTGATCCGAAATGGAGGTTAACGTATTAGAGTCCCAGATTTAGGACCTACTAGGGCATGACCAATACTATATACTTTCCTTAAATGTTATAGTGCTAGGGCAGCCGGGATCTAGCTAGTTGCATACAGGAAACTTCAAAAATACTGTATATTAAAATCAATCAAAATAAATTAAAATCTGTATTAAGACTTTGAAGTTAACGCTAAATCAGCTGGTTTCATTATTGATACAATATTTCACCATGGGGTTATAATAATATTATAAGGACAGTTGAGGGCAGATAGTGCAATAACCACGTTTACAGTATATATGAAAATAACCCTCCAGTACACCTTCATATTTCTTATGGTAATTAAGTTTGTATCCCCCTCGCTTTAATAACTCTAGGTCTGTCTAAGTATGAACACACTAATGAAGGTCATGATCAGTGACCTCGCTCGTATAAACTTATTACTAAGTCGACGATCGATGAAAGAGATCACGGCAAGACTCGTGCTCTTCGTTAGTACACGAGAACTTGTATAGTAACAGTAAGATGTCACGACCAGAGCTCGTGAATAGGCTAACATGGTATCTCGAGACACCAATATACAACGTATATGATAGGTTGTCGTAAAGTAAGAAATCGTCGTCATTATGTGAGAACTATGGGGCTGTATTATATAAGTATTTTTACCACCTTGTTTTCGTTTTTATATTTTATCTGCACTATTAATACCACCTATGTATATGTACATTGAGGCATTGACCATATGATTTTAACTCACACAGTTTAAAATGCTATACACCACAACCATTTGAAAATTCCATTGGATACTAAATAACTGTTTGACACCGATATATTAAAGACTAACAACGAGAGGATGGCGATGTGTCTGGTCGATTGATGGCTGTGAGCTCTGTATCTGTTAATGAGTTACACTCGCCGTAAGGTTAGATGTATGGCGGCCAACTGCAGTAGAACATCATAACAGATAGGATATATATTCCACACACCAAACAGTCAGGTCTTCTTTACAATAGAATGCACAGTTCATAAAGTGCACGTTTACAACAAACTCCACAATTTACTTATTCTTCTCAGAGAGAGTCATTCTTCTCAAGAGAGATTCTTTCATGTGTTACGAGTCCTATGAGTGAGCAATCAGGGTATTTCAGCCCTGATATTCTTAACAAGGATGGATTTGATTTTATGTAATGAAGTAAACGATGGTTATACCTGTCCTAGGAGTAAGAGGTCCAAACGTGGATTACCATTGAAAACAAATTATCTTTGAAATTGTAAGTTTGATTTATTTTTGTTTTTCTTGTTTTATGTTTTTTTCTTATTTTTTTTCTTACTTTGAATGTTCACGAATACCAATTCTGTGGCCAATTTGTTAGTTTGACTAAGACTATAAGGACCAACGCCAGGAAATGCCTAGTTCCACGGACGATAAATAGTCGATTTGTTGAAGTCACAAGTCTTTGAGTGTACTCATACTTGTTTAAAGTGTGTTATGTTACAGTATGTATTCGCCTTTCTCAATTATAAAACTTGCTGTTTTTCATGTTATTCATACACTGTCATCATCACAATTTGCCATTCCAAGAACTGCCACTGCAATACTCGGCTACTCAATGGTTGTGATATATGAAAAGTAATTACGATAATCATTTAACTATCTAAATATTCTTTCTTTACTAAACTTTTGAAAAGTTGGGTTTTAAATCAAATGAACATGTGACATTATATACACGCCCAATCTGGTAAGACGAAACCGCTATTCGATTCAGTAACAAACAAGAATACCGACATAATAGCCAAACCATGCATAGTTAACACTCAAATCGATTGAACGAAGGCAAAATATGAACAAAAATATAGATTTACATGAAGACCAGGTGTCCCAGAGGTGTAAGCGTCTTCTGATTCATCAACATACGATGCTCGCCATACAAATATAGGTCAAATTCGGGTGAAGTCGATATATCAAAAGAGAGTGATGATCACAGACTCATTAGGTATAACTTCAAGTAGCAAACACGTCCGACTTCACATCGCTTACGGAAATAGAATATTTTCCGTATGTGATCATGATGTCGAACACTTCCCATTGTCTTCATCAACCCGCATATTTCGACTTGAGCTGTTAATACCTCGGTCAGTAGTCGACATATGTCAGGGAAATTTCAATTAATGTTTGGATCAAATGTATCTAACTCTCAATTTTTATTGTATGATGCTTTTTCTGTACAATCGTTAAAAGAGGCAAGGCTGACCATTTTACGTTAGCGTTCTCCCTGAAATACTCTGATCCAGAAGTAATACTACTCATGATAGACTTATCTGGCCCTGACTTCAGTTACGAAATAATCTTTTATTAATTCATTAACATACTGATTTAACGAGGGATGGTATTGTCACAGAAACAAGAGGGTCATGGCCCTTGACGGTCATCTGATGAATGAATCATATATACAGGAAATTCCACCGACAACACCGGAACGTCGCCATGGTCATCGACAACTGCCCTGCCCACCCGAAACTCACCAACCTCAAAGCAATCGAGCTGATTTTCCTGCCACCAAACACCACCAGTAAGATACAGCCAATGGACCAGGGGATAGTTCAGAACCTTAAAGTCCACTACCGGAAGAGGGTCCTGATTAAGTACATCGAGGCAGCTGACCGTAACGCCATCCCGGAAATCAACGTCCTAAACGCCCTTAGAATGCTGACTTATGCTTGGAATCAGGTGACAGAGAAGACAATCCAGAACTGTTTTCGCCATGCTGGCTTCACCACCACCAACTCCATCACCACTACGCCAACGTCCGATGAGCTCGACGACGATGAAGACATTCCTCTAGCCAGACCTGTTCGCCTGCCATGTACATTCGATGAATTCGTTTCCGTCGACGCCGACACACCTACCAGCGAACCAATCACCGACGACGACATCGTCAGCGACATTCAGCAGAAGAAACAGCCCTCCGACAGTGATGATGAAGATGACGATTCCAATCTTCTACCACCTAGACCTAACCCATCCACCACTGCCGTCCGCGACGCATGTGATATCATCATGACCCACTTGGAGAACTGCGAGAGATCTGACGATCTACTAGCCATGATGACTCACATCTCGGGAAAAATTTCAACCAACTTACTAAGGAGACAAGTCCGACAGCAATCCAAGATTACCGACTTTTTCAGTGAGTGCATGATGGTAACAGATAGACTGTCCCCAACGATAGTGTGTTACACTATTTTGCTCAAATGAGTATGGACAGTGCTTATAGTTACTTAGTGCTGAAATAAGACATCTAGTGCAAGATACGGACAATAGTGTTTTATATAGGGGTCGCGGTGGCCGAGTGGTTAAGGTGTACCGACACTTTAACACTAGCCCTCCACCACTGGGTTGCGAGTTCGAAACCTACGTGGGGCGGTTGCCAGGTACTGACCGTAGGCCGGTGGTTTTTTTCCGGGTACTCCGGCTTTCCTCCACCTCCAAAACCTGGCACGTCCTTAAATGACCCTGGCTGTTAATAGGACGTTAAATAAAAACAAACCAAAACAAACCAATAGTGTTTTAGTGCTCGTGTAAATGTGTTTTCGCTGCATATATGCTCCCACAATGTGATTAATTGTCATGCTTCAGTTGCTGCGACCTTCACCTTTTATACAAAGTCAGTGCAGCCGATCGTAATTTCCTGAACTGTTTACTGTTTTCATATCTTTTATTTGTCGAACAATCTAAATGGATTTTAAAGAAATAACGTGAGTACAGTATACAATGTACATGTGTATACACGTACAATGTATATTCTATTATGTGTACGACAATCTGTGTGTAAATCACTTATCTACGGCAAAGATAATTTTATTCGTGCATTTTGTTGTTTTATCTGTAACCGTGCATAATATTGTTTATTAAATAAATGAATTATTGTTATGTCAAATTTATTTGTTTATTATTATTCATTGCTTAGACCATATCATCAAGCACGTATTCAACATGCAACCAATGATATTCGGGTCAGTAATTTCATAATGACTCCGTATACACACGAACACGGATAATTTGAACCATCGGATAAGTCGAATATTTTGCTTGGTCCCGTCGACTTCGACTTATCCGAGTTTTACTGTATATAGAAACCTAAATTTTAGCAAATTTCACGTTTTTTGGGCCTCGCCCCTCTGTCGTCAGGGGTGACATAAGCCTAATTTATATGAAATATGATTGCTCACCCTCAAGGATGTTTCACACCATTTGGTAGTAATCCTCTTTGGGGTTAAGGAGGTGTAGCATTTTGAAAGTAAAGGTTTTACGCACGGCGGGCGGCAACGGACGGAGCACGATGGCTTTAAGGTCATCCTGGTCATTCGAGTCAGATGACCTAAAAATGCCACAGCATTATTCCTGATACTAAAAATCTTTATCCTGAACTTTCTGAGTTTATCAAAATGATGATATAGAGATAAATACATATCTTCTTCCATTTCGGACCTTACATTGACCTCTCGACCCCAATATTGGCCTTCGGAAAATGGCTTTTATTATTCAATATTGTATACTTAGTAATAATTAACAGCCCAATTTTTTTTCATATCTCTGCTTTTGTAATTAATATTTAAAAATCATAACGGCTCAGAAGAATTTTATAATTGTCCTATTACGCCATCTGTGACAACTGAGGTTAGGAAATAGGGGAAAACCTTTCTTATTGATGCAGATAAAAGAAGGAAAATTTATTAAATTCCCTTTACAGTCACAAACAATTCAAAATTACAGTGGTTTCAGACGAGAATCATACACCATATATTAGTTACAAACAATTTTCTGTTTAAAGTAAATATGTCCGATGTGTACCTTTTGTAATGGTGAACCAGAAACAACAATTCATTGCTTTGGGGAATGCAGATAAGCTCAGAGATTACTACAGAAATTTGAAAATCTATTAGATTTCTTGATAATTGCTCCTTTAACAAATAAGAAGTCTTTTCTATTTGGAATCACATCACCCCAGGCCAGCCAAGTGGATAATGTTAATTCTTGTCAAACACTATATCTATATAACCAGACGTTTTAATAATTCTTTAAATCTTGATAAGCTTGTTAACGTTATCAAAGACTATTTTCTTGCTCAAAAGTACATACATGTATATACATGATGGAAATATTCAGCATAAAAAAACGGATGTGTGAAATCAAGTGGAGGAAATGGAAGCCATTGCTGGAGTTGTCGTTAAAAAAGAAAAAAAAATGTTTCCCCCATTTATTCCTTTTAATTATATTTTCTTTATCGAAAAACATTTAAAAGCCTGACAGTGCCGAACCTATGTAATAGTTTTTCATCCTTATTAAATCTTAAACTGCTAGAGGATTAAAAATGTTCTCTGCCATGTCCTCACCTCTTCGTCTACAAGACGCCATATTGTTTGTTTTCATTTTGCTTGTAACACAGCAGCTACGTAAAATCTCAAGAGACCCGAATGGTTTGTTGTGAGGTTAAAGCTAGAGGGTTCCGCGAAAAGGGCAAATACTGGGTGTGTGGTGCATTATTAAATCAATGATGTATGGGTGACGATTACGGGTCGGGACGTCATAATGTATATGCAAAAAATGTATTTATTACAAAGTATACAATAAAGCGCAGTATTGTTATATTGTCTGTTTGTTTACATTTTAGTTGTCATTCATATAACCGTGATTAAATTGATTTTGCACCTATATACATATGGTATATCTCCTAAGTCCGGGTGGTCGGCCAAATACTTACCCTGAGGTCCAGGGAAGCCATTTTTCGGCCAGCCGTAGGGATGTCCATCATTGTCCAGTAAAATATACTCTTGTTCTATACCAAACCATGGTTTGTCCGACTTGGTCTTCTCCATTGCATCGTAACACGTATGGCGATGGTTTGTCTCTGTAAAACCGATATCAATTAGTGTTGGTTAACTATCCTAAATGTGAAGGATTTTTATACCCAAATATATAATATATCGGTGTAAGTAATACGTAATACCTGTTAGTTCATTATACTTAAAACCAATATATAATATATCGGTGTCACCTAATTATGCTAAATACCTGTTATTTCATTATACCCAAAACAAATGTCTGATATATCGGTGTCAGTTAGGTATGCGTAATACTTGTTAGTTTATTATATATGTAATATATTGGTACACAAAAACTTCAAAGAATACCGACATAAAAATAAAACAATAATTTAAACTCAAACTCGATAAACGAGGAAAAAAATAAAATAAAATTTACTTGGAGACTCTTGAAATAGTACAATAATATTAGGACCAGGTGTTTCAGAAGAGTAAACGTCTTCTATTTCATCGACACCCACCATACAAATCTTTGTCACCACGACACCCTCCATACAAATCTAGGTCACGCCGACACCCACCATACAAATCTAGGTAACGACGACACCCACCATACAAGTTAGGATAACGACGACAGCCCACCATACAAATCTATGTACGACGACACCCACCCTACAAGTTTAGATAACGACGACAGCCTCCATACATATCTATGTCACCAAGACACCCTCCATACAAATCTAGGTAACGACGACACCCACCATACAAATCTAGGCAACGACGACACCCTCCATACAAATCCATGTCACCATGACACCCTCAATACAAATCTAGGTCACCACGACACCTTCAATACAAATCTAGGTCACCACGTCACCATCCATACAAATCTAGGTAACGACCACACCCTCCATACAAATCCAGGTCACCATGACACCCGCCATACAAATCTAGGTCACCACGACACCCTCAATACAAATCTAGGTCACCACGTCACCATCCATACAAATCTAGGTAACGACGACACCCTCCATACAAGTCTAGATAACGACGACACCCTCCATACAAATCCAGGTAACGACGACACCCTCCATACAAATCTAGGTAACGACCACACCCTCCATACAAATCCAGGTCACCATGACACCCGCCATACAAATCTAGGTCACCACGACACCCTCCATACAAATCTAGGTCACCACGTCACCATCCATAGAAATCTAGGTAACGACGACACCCTCCATACAAATCCAGGTCAGCACGACACCCAACATACAAATCTAGGTAACGACCACACCCTCCATACAAATCTAGGTCACCATGACACCCGCCATACAAATCTAGGTAACGACGACACCCTCCATACAAGTCTAGATAACGACGACACCCTCCATACAAATCTAGGTAACGACGACACCCTCCATACAAATCTAGGTAACGACGGCACCCATCATACAAATCCAGGTCACCACGACACCCTCCATACAAATCAAGGTCACCACGACACCCTCCATACAAATCTAGGTCACCACGACACCCACCATACAAATCTAGGTCACCACGACACCATCCATACAAATCTAGGTCACGACGATACACTCCATACAAATCTAGGTAACCACGATACCCTCCCTACAAATCTAGGTCACGACGACACCCACAATACAAATCTAGGTCACGACGACACCCTCCATACAAATCAAGGTCACGACGACACCCTCCTTACAAATCTAGGTCCCGACGACACCCTCCATACAAATCTAGGTCACCACGACACCTCCTTACAAATCTAGGTAACGACGACACCCTCCATACAAATCTAGGTCACCACGACACCTCCTTACAAATCTAGGTAACGACGACACCCTCCATACAAATCTAGATAACGACGACACCCTCCTTACAAGTCTAGATAACGACGACACCCTCCTTACAAGTCTAGATAACGACGACACCCTCCATACAAATCTAGGTCACCACGACACCCTCCATACAAATCTAGGTCACCACGACACCCTAAATCTGGGTTAAGTCACAATCTAAGATGAGAGTTAGGAATGAAAATATTTCCAAACGAGACCATGATGCTGACCATATTTTTGTAAGTTGATTCTACTTTACACGTGTAAGAATATTATCACAGACATCTAACGACCTGGCATATTTGTCTTTCCCGTTTAACGTATGTAACCCCAATAGGAAGGTCGCCCCTACTTCAAATATAACTATAGTTGGTTGTACATGTCTACATACTATAAATAATACTGTGAAGTCACATTCTTGTTGATAAAATAGAAATATAATACTTTATTATCATAAAATTACCAACAGTTTATAATTCGGTAATATAACTCTTTTTGTCTTTTGTACATTGTCTATAGTTATACTACACGAGGGTTAGATAGTTTATTCCATTTTTTATTTTCATAATGTTCTTAATCCTGAAAAAAGTTTGATTTTTCATATTCTCTTTGTACTGTAGCTGCCTATTGAAGACTAACCATAGCTGCATACTTATAAGTTTGATTGACATGACTATACCTACCAGCGGGCGTATTGTCGTACTTGTAAACGTCACATAAACACAGCTTGTTCTGCCCCCTTCGGAAGGGATCAGGGAACAAGGCTACAGGATGTAGGTACATGTCCGAGTTACACCCTTCAGACTGACCAGTACTGGACCCGTCAAAGTTCCACACCGGACAATCTGTAATAGATGACAAGAGGAAAATTATACATCAAAATACATACAACGAATAAGGTTGAAGGAAATGATGGAGAGGATAAACAATAGATAAGTAATAAGGGTGATGGAGATGATGTAGATGATAAACAATAGATAAGTAATAAGGGTGATGGAGATGATGTAGATGATAAACTTAGCGTTTTAATGTGTTTAAAGCGTAAATACCTTCAATATATTGTCAATATCATTCAAACTGTGTCAGTGTATATAATACACAATCGATTACCTCAAAATCCACCATATCTCGTTCTGCATTGTCATGCAGCTACATGATACAGCTGGATATATGTATATTATATGTCAGAGGTTATCATCATGGGTCCAATGTAAATTATTACAACTACATACTATCAAAAGAAATGGCATGCAGACGGTGAATATAGGTTTTGCCTAATGCCTCGTCTTTTTGTCTTTTGTAGTAACATTTGTTAAAATGCAATAACGAGAGAAAGACTTCATATATTTACTCGATATCTGTTTAGGCCGATAACTAGCAGTGTTGTTACCTTAGAATCTTACGTATAACCAATTAGACAGACAGAATTACAGTGTTTTTGCTGGATATAAACTATACAGTACTTGTACATATATATTGCCAGAACTACAACATGCTTAAGTGGTAATTTCTCGCTACAATTCTTAGTACCAGTAGAGATAGAGAAACATCGACGTGTTGTTATACTGTATATATATTTCGTACCTTCCCTCTGACGTAATTTAAGTTTTCCTTTCAAAGTAAGGCACACAACATAACATGTTGGTTGTGTTTCTATATTTTGACACCGTTAAGTCGAGTACAAATATGATAAGGAAGATTGACTCTCGAGAATAATTCGATTGACTAAATGGAGTTTTGTGTTGAGATTTTGTCTTGAAATTTACATGAGCAAGCCGACCTTTTATATTAATTCGTAGCTAAAGTGATCAACATCCTTATAAAGATAAGGCCAATGTATCTTGAATAAAGATGGAATTATGTAATTAAATTCTCATGAATTTATTGACCATATCGATCTATATATACCCTCCAGGATCGTAAAATACCGTATAGCATGTTTTCTCAGATAGTTACAGATATACTGCACGACTCGGTGTATTTTATATCGTATAACTGGTTTATTTAGATCGTTACAGTTTACTGTACGACTCGGTGTATTTTATACCGTATAAGTGGTTTATTTAGATAGTTACAGTTTACTGTACGACTCCGTGTATTTTATATCGTATAACTGGTTTATTTAGATCGTTACAGTTTACTGCACGACTCGGTGTATTTTATATCGTATAACTGGTTTATTTAGATAGTCCAAGGTTTAATGGACTCCGTGTATTTTATACCGTATAACTGGTTTATTTAGATAGTCCAAGGTTTAATGGACTCCGTGTATTTTATACCGTATAACTGGTTTATTTAGATAGTCCAAGGTTTACTGCACGACTCGGTGTATTTTATACCGTATAACTGGTGTATTTAGATAGTTACAGTTTACTGCTCGACTCCGTGTATTTTATACCGTATAACTGGTTTATTTAGATAGTAACAGATACTGCTCGACTCCGTGTATTTTATATCGTATAACTGGTGTATTTAGATAGTTACAGTTTACTGCTCGACTCGGTGTATTTTATATCGTATAACTGGTTTATTTAGATAGTCCAAGGTTTAATGGACTCCGTGTATTTTATACCGTATAACTGGTTTATTTAGATAGTCCAAGGTTTACTGCACGACTCGGTGTATTTTATACCGTATAACTGGTGTATTTAGATAGTTACAGTTTACTGCTCGACTCCGTGTATTTTATACCGTATAACTGGTTTATTTAGATAGTAACAGATACTGCTCGACTCCGTGTATTTTATACCGTATAACTGGTGTATTTAGATAGTTACAGTTTACTGCTCGACTGCGTGTATTTTATACCGTATAACTGGTTTATTTAGATCGTTACAGTTTACTGCACGACTCCGTGTATTTTATACCGTATAACTGGTGTATTTAGATAGTAACAGATACTGCTCGACTCGGTGTATTTTATACCGTATAACTGGTGTATTTAGATAGTTACAGTTTACTGTACGACTCCGTGTATTTTATACCGTATAACTGGTTTATTTAGATAGTCCAAGGTTTAATGGACTCCGTGTATTTTATATCGTATAACTGGTTTATTTAGATAGTTACAGTTTACTACACGACTCCGTGTATTTTATATCGTATAACTGGTTTATTTACAGTAGATAGTTACAGTTTACTACACGATTCCGTGTATTTTATATCGTATAACTGGTTTATTTAGATAGTTACAGTTTACTGTACGACTCGGTGTATTTTATATCGTATAACTGGTTTATTTAGATAGTTACAGTTTACTACACGATTCCGTGTATTTTATATCGTATAACTGGTTTATTTAGATAGTTACAGTTTACTACACGACTCGGTGTATTTTATATCGTATAACTGGTTTATTTAGATCGTTACAGTTTACTACACGACTCGGTGTATTTTATATCGTATAACTGGTTTATTTAGATAGTTACAGTTTACTACACGATTCCGTGTATTTTATACCGTATAACTGGTTTATTTAGATCGTTACAGTTTACTGCTCGACTCGGTGTATTTTATATCGTATAACTGGTTTATTTACAGTAGATAGTTACAGTTTACTACACGATTCCGTGTATTTTATATCGTATAACTGGTTTATTTAGATAGTTACAGTTTACTGCACGACTCCGTGTATTTTATATCGTATAACTGGTTTATTTACAGTAGATCGTTACAGTTTACTACACGATTCCGTGTATTTTATATCGTATAACTGGTTTATTTAGATCGTTACAGTTTACTGCTCGACTCGGTGTATTTTATATCGTATAACTGGTTTATTTACAGTAGATAGTTACAGTTTACTACACGATTCCGTGTATTTTATATCGTATAACTGGTTTATTTAGATAGTTACAGTTTACTACACGATTCCGTGTATTTTATATCGTATAACTGGTTTATTTACAGTAGATAGTTACAGTTTACTACACGACTCCGTGTATTTGATATCGTATAACTGGTTTATTTAGATAGTTACAGTTTACTACACGATTCCGTGTATTTTATATCGTATAACTGGTTTATTTACAGTAGATAGTTACAGTTTACTACACGATTCCGTGTATTTTATATCGTATAACTCGTTTATTTAGATAGTTACAGTTAACTGTACGACTCGGTGTATTTTATATCGTATAACTGGTTTATTTAGATAGTTACAGTTTACTGCACGACTCGGTGTATTTTATATCGTATAACTGGTTTATTTAGATAGTTACAGTTTACTGCACGACTCCTAGTATTTTATATCGTATAACTGGTTTATTTAGATCGTTACAGTTTACTGCACGACTCGGTGTATTTTATATCGTATAACTGGTTTATTTAGATCGTTACAGTTTACTGCACGACTCCGTGTATTTTATACCGTATAACTGGTGTATTTAGATAGTAACAGATACTGCTCGACTCGGTGTATTTTATACCGTATAACTGGTGTATTTAGATAGTTACAGTTTACTGTACGACTCCGTGTATTTTATACCGTATAACTGGTTTATTTAGATAGTCCAAGGTTTAATGGACTCCGTGTATTTTATATCGTATAACTGGTTTATTTAGATAGTTACAGTTTACTACACGACTCCGTGTATTTTATATCGTATAACTGGTTTATTTACAGTAGATAGTTACAGTTTACTACACGATTCCGTGTATTTTATATCGTATAACTGGTTTATTTAGATAGTTACAGTTTACTGTACGACTCGGTGTATTTTATATCGTATAACTGGTTTATTTACATTAGATAGTTACAGTTTACTACACGATTCCGTGTATTTTATATCGTATAACTGGTTTATTTAGATAGTTACAGTTTACTACACGACTCGGTGTATTTTATATCGTATAACTGGTTTATTTAGATCGTTACAGTTTACTACACGACTCGGTGTATTTTATATCGTATAACTGGTTTATTTAGATAGTTACAGTTTACTACACGATTCCGTGTATTTTATACCGTATAACTGGTTTATTTAGATCGTTACAGTTTACTGCACGACTCGGTGTATTTTATATCGTATAACTGGTTTATTTACAGTAGATAGTTACAGTTTACTACACGATTCCGTGTATTTTATATCGTATAACTGGTTTATTTAGATAGTTACAGTTTACTGCACGACTCCGTGTATTTTATATCGTATAACTGGTTTATTTACAGTAGATCGTTACAGTTTACTACACGATTCCGTGTATTTTATATCGTATAACTGGTTTATTTAGATCGTTACAGTTTACTGCTCGACTCGGTGTATTTTATATCGTATAACTGGTTTATTTACAGTAGATAGTTACAGTTTACTACACGATTCCGTGTATTTTATATCGTATAACTGGTTTATTTAGATAGTTACAGTTTACTACACGATTCCGTGTATTTTATATCGTATAACTGGTTTATTTACAGTAGATAGTTACAGTTTACTACACGACTCCGTGTATTTGATATCGTATAACTGGTTTATTTAGATAGTTACAGTTTACTACACGATTCCGTGTATTTTATATCGTATAACTGGTTTATTTACAGTAGATAGTTACAGTTTACTACACGATTCCGTGTATTTTATATCGTATAACTCGTTTATTTAGATAGTTACAGTTAACTGTACGACTCGGTGTATTTTATATCGTATAACTGGTTTATTTAGATAGTTACAGTTTACTGCACGACTCGGTGTATTTTATATCGTATAACTGGTTTATTTAGATAGTTACAGTTTACTGCACGACTCCTAGTATTTTATATCGTATAACTGGTTTATTTAGATCGTTACAGTTTACTGCACGACTCGGTGTATTTTATATCGTATAACTGGTTTATTTAGATCGTTACAGTTTACTGCACGACTCCTAGTATTTTATATCGTATAACTGGTTTATTTAGATCGTTACAGTTTACTGCACGACTCGGTGTATTTTATATCGTATAACTGGTTTATTTAGATCGTTACAGTTTACTACACGACTCGGTGTATTTTATATCGTATAACTGGTTTATTTAGATCGTTACAGTTTACTGCACGACTCCTAGTATTTTATATCGTATAACTGGTTTATTTAGATCGTTACAGTTTACTGCACGACTCGGTGTATTTTATATCGTATAACTGGTTTATTTAGATCGTTACAGTTTACTACACGACTCGGTGTATTTTATATCGTATAACTGGTTTATTTAGATCGTTACAGTTTACTGCACGACTCCTAGTATTTTATATCGTATAACTGGTTTATTTAGATCGTTACAGTTTACTGCACGACTCGGTGTATTTTATATCGTATAACTGGTTTATTTAGATAGTCCAAGGTTTAATGGACTCCGTGTATTTTATACCGTATAACTGGTTTATTTAGATAGTTACAGTTTACTGCACGACTCGGTGTATTTTATACCGTATAACTGGTTTATTTAGATAGTCCAAGGTTTAATGGACTCCGTGTATTTTATACCGTATAACTGGTTCATTTAGATAGTCCGAGGTTTACTGCACGACTCCACCTTTTTACATTTGTATATCGTATTGCTAACTTCTCTTTTACTAGTATTGGTATTCCCATACTGTACTGGTATTGGAATTCATTTGCCGTACTGGTGACTCAATTAACATGTTTTACGATTTGCATGCATCGTTTTATAATCAAAATGATCGATTGATATGAAAATAAAAATGTGCATAGGTCGACAAAGTTTCCGGCACGGTATTGACACCAGCCATCAAAATTCATCAACAAGATCGCATTGAGTATTTTGACATTTTGATTGAAAACACAAACGTAACATCACGATATGGACTATTCTAATTCCAGTGTAGATCGCCTGCTGTGATATGTAAATCATACCACAGGAAAATATTAAAATTGTTGACGAACGATACATCAACGAGTTCAGCAATTTACATTTCACTGAAATCAAAGTTTATCGGTTGCAGATCTGCTTCTAAAACACTTAAATGCAATTTGCACGTGTCACTGAAGTTCACAACTGCTTGGTAGTCTATGTTTGACTGTTTAAGAGAATACGTGTTTTAGGGAAAAATTACCTACATTAAGGAGATTGTAGTGCATTTATCTTTGATTATGTTAACCACTGTTGCATGTTAATGACGTTATCGTCAATTGTAAGGACACATATATGGCAACTGTTGTACCCTGGTAATTGTGTGGACAAAGAGGACAAAGTTCTAAACCCCAAACTTCGCAGTTGTTCTAAACAAAACAAACATCACCATAGCTCTAAACAACAAACATCACCATAGCTCTAAACAACAAACATCACCAAAGCTCTAAACACCAAACATCACCATAGCTCTAAACACCAAACATCACCATAGTTCTAAACACCAAACCTCACCGAAGTTCTAAACACGTAACATCACCATAGTTCTAAACACTAAACCTCGCCATAGCTCGAAACGCCAAACCTCATCATAGTTCTAAACAACAAACCTCACCAAAGCTCTAAACAACAAACTTCACCATAGTTCTTAACAAAAAACTTAACCACAGTTCTGAACACCAAACCTCATCATATCTCTAAACACCAAGCCTCACCATAGTTCTGAACACAAAACATCACCATAGCTCTAAACACCAAGCCTCACCATAGCTCTAAACACCAAACCTCATCATATCTCTAAACACCAAGCCTCACCATAGATCTAACCACCAAAACATCACAATAAATTTAAATTACAAACATCACAATGGTTCTTAACCTACCAAACCTCCAGGGGTGGTACATATTTATTTTCAGTGCTTGATCTCAATATTATAAACATTATTATAAAGTATATAACACCGACAATTAAACTCTTAATGGTGACTTGTTCGTTACCTTTAGGGTTCATGGGTTCGAAGTCCATGGTTTTACACTTGCTCCTGAGGCCGACCCCCGTTCCGTCGATCCATATATATTCTACCTGGACAATGTCACATGGTTGTGGAATGTCTAAATACCGTTCCAAGACCTTTTTGGTCGTATTGCTTCCGGAAAAAGGAAGAATAGCTGCCATTTTGCTATTGCCTTAACTTTCTGAAATTGAGATAAATAATTCGAAATTATTTGAGGACAAAGAATATTGAGTACATTAACATACGTACCTACACATATCGGTCATTTCAGGTAGAATTTCTCTGATAAACATAGCATGCATCTTATTGTTAGAAGAGATATTTTATTTTACTTTATCTAGATACTTACATTGTATTGAGACTGTTAACATGGATCTGGTTGCAATCTATGTAGTCTAGTTTTTCACAACTTAAAACTATATCTATCTTTCATTATCTTTTATCTTCTTTTACGTCACCTAGATGTTTATACAAGGATAGCGTAAGGCCTGCGTGACCTAGATATATGTCTAGCTCGCATGACCTAGGTATTCATACCCGGTAAATGACCTTTACGCATCGTGTCATCTTGCATTGTATCCTTTTATTGGGTTACAAAAACGACTGACATAGATTATAAAATTAAACTAATTATTTATGTTGATGAACACACAGACCCGAATTCCTTGTTACAGTCACTTTATATCGTTTAAATAGTTTATTACAGGAATACATCACTTCAATAAGATGTTTAGCAGGTTTGACCTCCCTTCTTTGAAAATCGGGATGACCATGTTACTTAAAGCCTTCCTTTAAAGCTCAAAATGATTTCTAATCTGTTTATATGCGTAGGCTTTGAAGTTCCCATATTCCTAGACTCTCTTTCGTAGTTAAGTTTTGGTTTTTATGACATTTGATAAAGGGTTGTGATAAAGGAAGGTTTTTACACAGTGAACCACTGATGTAGGTGTTATGTATGTTGTATCCCAGATTTACCATTTCAGGTTTGTTGGTTACATAACCGTGGGCACATTCAGACGTATCACATTAGATCTGCATAAAATCAAAAGTTAGTGATGGTGTATTTGGACGTGATAGGAATTAATTTAAATGTGCATATCCTGGTTAATAGATTGAGTGTTGTGATAAACACTCGTGGTGATTGAAGGGGAATTTATCGTCGTATGTTGACATACAACATCATCTTACACGTGAAAGGCTCTGTCTATGTCTTTATGCATCAAATGTATATTATACATTTATTGCCCTGGTTGTAGGGAAACATGACGATTAGTTAACCTGCGGCAAGTCATATTTCCCGAGGGCTGGGTAAACAAATCGTCATGTCTCTCTACAACCAGGGCAATAGATTGTTTATTATACCGAAAAACAGAATCTACAAAATACAGGTTTGTTGGTTACATAACCGTGGGCACATTCAGACGTATCACATCAGATCTGCATAAAATCAAGAGTTAGTGATGGTGTATTTGGACGTGATAGGAATACATTTAAATGTGCATATCCTGATTAATAGATTGAGTGTTGTGATAAAAACTCGTGGTGATTGCAGGGGAATTTATCGTCGTATGCTGACATACAACATCATCTTACAGGTGAAAGGATATGTTTATGTCTTTATGCACCAAATGTGTATTAACAAATGTTCTGGCCGATAGTAACAGACGTGAGACCAAATGACCATATCAAAAAATAACGTTCCCTAAGTTGTCAAAAACAAAAAAAACACAAATAAAAAAATTCAAAAAAATAAAGAAAGAAAGAAAAGAAATAAATAATTGGCATTTAAAATTGATCAGTAAGGAAATGTATCATAATTAGGATGTGATCTAGAACAGATGAAAGTTCAAAGGGGACAACATACGTCACCGGAAGTGATATCGGACACACGTCAAACAGCGAAAACGTTCGCTTCGAGGTAGATATCTGCTTAAAAACTTATAAAGACATCTGATATGTATCTTCAGGCTATCTTTGATCAACACTTCGCTACAAATTTAGACGATGAGGATATTGGTTATAATAGAACTGTATCAATTGCTGTACATGTATTGCCACCTTCATCCTCACTTCACACACTCGCCTTACTAATATATAATATAAAAATGTTACCGCTAAACTAGT
Organism: Pecten maximus; assembly: GCF_902652985.1. Lineage (NCBI taxonomy): Eukaryota > Metazoa > Mollusca > Bivalvia > Pectinida > Pectinidae > Pecten > Pecten maximus. Next base: position 13,420,636 of record NC_047016.1, read on the forward strand.
TCAGTATACAACCTGTAGAGATAACAAAGGGGGCGTTTCCTGGCACTGAGTTCAGAAAGTGATATCGGTCACACCGATAACTTTGAGAGGATAACGGTCACATATGAACCGACCGGAATGACCTGTCTTTTTGGACTTTGATTGGCATTATGGATAATAAAAGCATGTGTACGATTGTAAAAATTATTGAATCAGTCGTGTGGGTTAAGTGGTTACGCTACTAAGAAGCCCGAGTCTAAAATCGTAGACATTCAGGCAGACAGATGTCTAGTAGTCTACGGTTACACCAGACATATATCTGTCGTGCATATTGTCCGCTATTGATCAGTTTAGGCACTACAGAACTGCAGACATTACATTTTGAAAGACGTTTAACTACCGTGTATATATTTGTTCATGACTAGACGAATTTGAAAATGGCAAATTATTTATGAAAGATCTAATTTTTGAATATCAATTAAGGGCTTTTAGATTTTATAATACAGGTATCACTTCACTTATTTGCATAATAAATTATGTCAGCATGCTTATTAAAACCAGATCATTGTATTAGAAACAAGTCACGTGACTCATGGTTTTCGGTATGTTTTTTTTTATTTCACACTAGTTAGTAATTATGTTTTAAAAAGTTATGAAAGACACTCGACAAAACTGGTGTCGATTGTAACTTTTGAAAAATAACTCGTGTGTAATAGATACCCTACCGAACACTCGCTGTGTAACATCTGTATACCACGGGGAAGTTAATAACCATAACACAGACTATCTACTAGGTCTTAGCGAACAAACAATTATATTTAAATGCCGATATGTTGAAATGTTTACGTGTATAGGACATTAATAGGGTAGCTTATATGTAAAATAAGTCATAATGAGTCTGAGAGATTCCATAGGATCAATAGTTTCGCCGTGACAATTATATTGCTGTCAACACACACAGATAATGACTTGCATATCGAACCTGTGTGGTGATTATATTCTAGACTTCCTGGTATATAGAAATTACCAATGTGTCTAAAAATATCACATTGAAATCGAATGGAATGTGTTGTACTTAAAACAATCACGGTGTGTTAATGTTACAATATCATTTATACAGTGCAAGATAAAACAAACAAACAAACATTAGTGATCCGGTCCCTGTTAACAATAAACCGGTTTGTTTTCATGATAATAAAAGTCATACGGAATCGGTAAAACGCCCTTAAAGATGAACCTTTATTATATCATCTTAGAAAGCGGTTCATGAGTATTATCATCTAAAACACGAACTGACCTCGGGACTAGAGATCTTATGGATGAAAGATTCTTTTAATCTACACATGTGTGATCAGTGTCTCAAACCGATTTTTTTTTTAAATCTCAAGTTAAGGAAACAAGTATAAAAAACTTTTTTGTAGCGTTTGAAACTTTGATACTAGATACACATCCGTTATGATTCCAATTTAGCCATGTTTATGAGATCAATGCCTATTTATTGTTAAATAAATTCTAATTAGATGTAAGGGTGAAGTCTGCCCTCCGATGTTTGAAATGTGATCTGGGCTCAGGATCTGAGCGATGTCTAGGTTCTAGTCAATATTCATCAAGCAGTCTTTGTCTATCAACTTTTGACAACATTTAATACTGATCACTCTTGCTGAAACGGATAGAACCCGAAAAAACGGTGATCTGAAAGATGACCATTTCCATGTCGGGAATGTGAGCCCGTATCTTACGCACTATGATATGTCCACTTAATTGTTACCACTTCACACAATACACTTAACTGTTGATACATAAAATAGACATAATCATGTATTTATGATAATAATTACATACATCAAATTTTCGGAGTTTTTTCTTTGTTAATGCTCTATATATACATCAATGTCAACGTTGACTTAGAGATACTTACATTTATCTCGGGAAAAATGGAAAATCTGTCTTTGTTGGCCTCCAGATTTTGTTGTATGAACTGATACACCGATTTTCTGTTTATATACTGACACGTAACGCTTCGTAAGTCAACCAGGTGTCACCACACCTACTCTGTACGTACCAGTAGCGTACTTTCTATGTATTACTGGTTTATTTTCTATTTACGGGTCAGACATTACATCATACACAGGATCCAAAGAATAGAACTAGAACAAGTATGTGCAGTAGTACATACAGCATATACATGTAGCTGGACGTACTTCCTGGTACATATACGTCCAGGTACCTACTTTCATGTATGCATACGTACAGTACGGCTACATATACTTACATATATGTCTACATATAGGTACACACACGCACATGTTCCTTGATATTCATAAGTACCAACCCTACCGACAATGCCCTGTTGTACGCTTTTCACCAAGTTCCTATTAGTCTTGACTTTCACTCTTGGCTCCCTCACTTTTTATACCATTGTGGGTCTGAAAAAGAAACATAACTGGCATCGTTCACTTTGAACATTACAGTAAGTGATCTCAAACACATTTTACTTTATAACATTGTCTGATGTTGGAGGTCCATGACACTCATCTCCACTTGCGGAGGTCCCTGCCAACCCTTCTCTCAATTTCCTAAACTGTCGTCATCGGGTTGTCTTACACCAGTAGTTCCAATCTGAGTCCGAGCTAAGAATCACAATGATAAGCAATTGATATAATATAATGTAATACAACCATTCTTCTGCCGGTTTGCAACAATTGCTGTGTTTGTCAAGGAGTTATTGAAACCTTCTCAAACAATATAGGGCCTATATCCTCGCCTCATACACTGTATATCGAAATTCCCTTTCTCAGTATTTCCGTTCTTCCCAACAAGGCTTCGCGAAGAATTCCATGTGTCCAAACGAAATAGATAGATATGGATATGTGTCTTTCATTGATATCGATACTATATTTCATAGATATATTTCAACAACGAATACCCGTCCACATATTACCCTGGATGTTGGTATCACCTTGACACTCGTTCCCGTATGACCCTGGATGTTGGTATCACCTTGACACTCGTTCTCATATCACCCTGGCTGTTGGTGTCACCTTGACACCCGTCCACATATGATCATGGATGTTGGTGTAACCTTGAAACCCGTCCACATATGACCCTGGATGTTGGTGTCACCTTGACACCCGTCCACATATGACCCTGGATGATGGTGTCACCTTGACACCCGTCCACATAAATTATGATCTTTGATGTTGGTGTCACCTTGAAACCCGTCCACATATGACCCTGGATGATGGTGTCACCTTGACACCCGTCCACATAAATTATGATATTTGATGTTGGTGTAACCTTGAAACCCGTCCACATATGACCCTGGATGTTGGTGTCACCTTGACACCCGTCCACATATGACCCTGGATGTTGGTGTAACCTTGAAACCCTGTCCACATATGACCCTTGATGATGGTGTCACCTTGACACCCGTCCACATAAATTATGATATTTGATGTTGGTGTCACCTTGACACCCGTCCATATATGACCCTGGATGTTTGTGTCACCTTGACACCTGCCCTCTTACTTACGAGGATGTTAATCCCCTAACAAACAAGACAAATGAACAAGGAATGACCTTTGTTTTATAGCAATCCATGAGCCATTTTAACGGGTATCTTTGCACTGCACCTTATCCACGTTGTAGGGACGAACACAGGAAGTGGCATTGAGTTTCGAACGTCCTCCGAAAAAAACACATACAACGTAAATCACCAAAACTTCCTGTTTACGATGACGTGTCCAACAATCCAAACATCATCAGGCTAGTTGAATGACTTTTGTTTCCTAGGAATACAAGCTATACCCTTGATCCACGATATATGTAATGCAATGTACGTTCCTTAAGCAATTTTATCACAATCAGAAACATTGCTGAAATGTTATCTTTCAGCGAGAGCTTTGTCAGGAACTGTCAAGATTAAGTTGGGACTAGGATGACTCGTCGTTATATAAACGGACGTAAGACGGTGCTAGAAGTTGAGAAGTTGGAACATTTTCTTTTTAAATTTATCCTCACGTTTTCTCTGTAGGGATGTTATATAACAACGAGTACTCAGGAGGACACCATCGAAGACAACAAGCAATGGGACAAAAGAATAGTATGTAGGAGGAAAAAAGAAAGACTACGTAAAAGAGCAAGCAGATGTTACAAGAACAATCAGTCAAATTTGGTTTCTTCAATAAGCACAAGACAAGATTGTACTGGGTACTTTAAAGTCTCCCATGGAACACAGCACCGCGAGCTGCCTTACGTTACAAATATCTGTCATATTACAAGCACATACAAGAACACATATTTATGGGCGTACCGAAATGTTTTTAATCAGTAAACAGCTTAACGTCTAAACTCAGTCAATCATGAAAACCATTTACGTATGCTTACCGGTGTGACGATTTGAAATATGCAGAATTTGCAATCATGCATACAAAACCGTATTGAACAAATGTTTCATAAGATTACTAGAAATATAACAATTTTACAATATGCCAGACAAAAAGCTCTCGTATCATTTTGTAGCACATGTAATAGTATAACATAATAAAAACACCTGCGAAACATGTTTCAAAAGAAAACATGTGTTCATATCATCTAACTGTATGTATATACATGCAGGTAGGCGTATAAACGGTTCCGCTTGACATAAACATCAACAGCAAAACACAAACTTAATCGAGCAAAACGCCGGTTATTACTTTAAAAATTGCAATTCTTATAACTGTCCCACACAACACGCATTGTTTTCTCTCACTCATTATTTTCCTCACATTTTCCCTCACAATCCTTTGTCTCTCGAGCAAATTTATTTACCAATGTAAACGTCTTGCTTTTTCACATTTTATCATTGAAAAAATCATTAGTAAATATTGAACTAGACTTCAATCTAGTTAAGCAGTAATGACATTCCGTTATGAGAACTTATATATGTAAAGGGAGGTAACTCTTGTCTGCCAAATGAAAAAGTGTTTAACCTAGGACCATTCGTGAAGTTAAAATGTCTACTAAAATGTAAGAAAAACAAATAAAACCAAAAACCGGTTTTGAATTACAAACCGCGGTAAGAGAGATAAAAAAAGAAATCTATATACGTTTTTTGTTCTAGTTTCACAATATGTTTACACGTCCTTGAAGGCGAATGTAAAATTCCTACTTTTCCTGATAATGATACGAAGTTTACCATGTGTATGAAGCAATACCACCGGAAAAGATATAACAAAACTTGGTAACCTGGAATTTATTTAAAAACTTCCTTTCATTATATTAATTAAATATGAATATGTATAAAGGATACGTTGGATACTGGCTCAGTTTCCACTTCATAAGAAAACGATAATATGAGAATTATAGATATTTCAGTTGATACGAGCCAATGACTAGCTACAATTGAAAATTTGAGATCAGTTTCGAAATCTTCTATGAAATGGAAAACAACTTACCGGGCAAGACCCTATCGGAATTACAAGATTAATACTAACTCAGCAAAGAGCTTCGAGACATCGTCAAATTAAATAAATACACAAATATGTATCTAGAAAACAAACAAAATGTATATCAATGATCACTGACCTATACGTAAGTTAATAGTGACTAGCATAAAGATATGTATAGACGTAATAGCGTTACGGATTACTTATCCAACACAAGTACATAACTAACCTTCAAAATAACACCATATTTTAACAATGTTCTCGAATTAACAAGTCTGCAAAAAAAAGAAAAAAAAAAAAAGAAAAAGCAAAATGACAAATTGTCAATGCACATTTACTGTACAGAAAAATTGATACAAAACTCGACATATCTCTACAAAAATGAACATTATGTGAAAACAAATCATCACTGCTTCATTTCAAAACCATATCATGCAGGCACAATTGCGTGCACTATAACTATTTATATTTTGAATACACGTTTAAGGAAAAAAGAACATGTACATTGAATACGTATATAAACCTTCCCCTGATAATTCATCACCACATACTACACATGGAATGGTGTGTGAATCAATGTACACAAGGGTCATACTCGATACTACAGGGGTAACATTCACTCTCAATTGCAGAAAACGAAAATGAACGGTACTAACTCCTGGATGCACAAAAGTTCCAAAATAAAAATCAATTGCACAGATTATATTCCCGTACTTAAGGACAATAGAAAAATATAATTTCATCAGCTTTAACACAAGTCAATGACGGATTCATCACCAGTCTATAGTGTTTCAATAACTGGCCCTAGACTAGTAAGTTATACACTAGTTGATTTAGATGTCTGTATAATAATATAGGGATAGTTAATGTCACGTCATTATTACAGAAAGTATATGAATCAATGAAGACAATCCATGAGACAAATATGTGTTTTTCCATTGCCCTCCATTCATATATCAAAATGAAGTTTTGTTTCCGTCTTCAGACTAAATTCACATCGGCATCGCCTTACTTTGGAATGTTTTCTCTTTCCCAGCATGGCCTCTTGTATTATGTAAATCAGTCTCCAGGAAACCCTAGAATAGAAATTTTGAAAACTCTAAATAAGCGTTGTAGGGTGGTATTTGTGATCATTACATGAAGAGGATCTACATGTTTTGTTTTCTAGCTTTGCGTGTTTAAACCATACCTAAAAAAATTACTAATAACATAGATGTTCTATTATTGTAAAATTTCAAAAGCAAAAGTGCAGTAATAACAAATAGTTGACAATTACCAAACACCCAAGTACACACATTATGACGCTGGCTATTCCGTTGACAAACTTTTCTCAACCTATTTTGCAAAAGTAAATTTCTTGGTTCTATCTGTTTTAACCAAAAACTTCCTGGATCATATTAACGAAAATGTCTTTACCCCCTCCAACTTTGCACCGATCATAGTATTGCGTTACCTATGTTGTTATTACGTTAATTATGCTAGTATTATGTTGACTATGTTAGTATTCTTTTAACTATGTATTATTTTGACAATGTTGGTATTGTATTATTTTGACGGTGTTATCCTTTGCCTGATTGTGTTGGTATTATGTTAACTAAGTTAGTACATTTGTATTATGTTGACTATGTTAGTATTATTTGGATTATGTTGGTATTATTTTGACTATGTTGGTATTATTTTGACTATGTTGGTATTGTTTTGACTATGTTGGTATTATTTTGACTATGTAAGTATTATTTTGACTATGTAAGTATTATTTTCACTATGTTAGTATTATTTTGACTATGTTAGTATTATGTTGACTGTGTTAGTAATATTTTGACGGTGTGATCATTCGGCTAGCTATGCATCGTACTTACTTTAACAGCCGCTCCTACACAGTTGAGATCTAACAAGAATGTGTCGTGCCCAAAAAGTGAATCCAGCTCATAATATGTAACAGCTTGATTTCCTGATAAAAAAAAAGATAAAAATTATTCAATAAGCTTATCAAAATAATTGCATGAAGCTTATAATAAAAATAATAATAACAATGATTCACTTTGTCCATTGTCATCTTCAAAGCAAGGGGAAAACAATGACTATTTAATGTCTTATATCTTTTAAGATGAGCATCGTCACTGGTAAAAAGACGGCCATGATCTACTCACCAGATTCCTTTAAGATACGGGCGAGTTGTCGTTGTTGCCATATGGGAAACAGGATATCCGTCTGTACGCCCAGAACCATGGTAGGACATTTGACTGTGGCGAGACCAGCGTGGAGGGAGGACTTTCCTTCCGACATGTCAAACAAGTCCATAGCCTACAACACATCAAATACAGACATGTATAAACAGAGAAGGGACGTCTTAATTAACTATCACTTATCTCAATCAACTGTTCATTCAGTCGTATTATCGCAAATACATCGTAGAGGACACCAAGACGTCAAAGTTGGAAGGAGAGTTCCCTTTGGGTATGAATTTTGATATGTTGTCATTGTTCTTTTTTCAGAACCAATTAAATTGATTCCGGAACTTTCTTCTATACATGTATGTAGATCTATGAACTTAAAGTTTAAAACACCATTTAAAAATTCAGATGTGTACATATAAGATCTGGAAGTATTTCGTTAGTTAACTCGGTTCTGTAAGAGAATATAACACATAAAACACAGTTCTGTCGTAGTATGTAACACGGTTCTATATTATACAATACACCCTTCTAAATGATTTATAATTAATTCTTTGTTTTCATGGTCAGTACTCAAATATGATTGGTCGAAAAATTCTTTTCATTCTTCTATGAAAGAAATTCCGAGAATGGCGCGAAAAATGTGACATCACAATACGACAATTGACGTCATAATCATTTTCAAAAAATAATTATAAGCGTTGATGTCATTTATTTTTTCAATGCAAACAAAATTTGTTTCATACCCGGATGAAACTAAAAAAAAATGACATCAATGCTTAAATGAGTTAAATGAACGTTTCTTTTCTTTGTTTACCATGTACTGCTCACCTTGGATATGTAGAGGAGAGAGTTAGGGTCATACTTGGTGGAGAAGCTCTCCCCCTGGTGTTCCAAATAACTTTCTATGAGGAAAGAAGGACATAGGGAGGGGCACACATTTTCATCGATCCTGCCTCGCCCAAACCTCTTGTCCCACTCTGGACCACTTCTGTAGGTCAAGGTCGCAATCTCCCTATCAAAAGGTAAATCTGTTGTAAGAGTACTACCTACCAGCCAAAGTAAAACAATTCTGAATGTGTGTGGTTTTAAAAGAGACGTTAAACAAACAATGCAAGTTAAACTATAATCGATCATAACATGAACGACAAACCAGAAAATGAGTTGCACGTACTCAGGCCATGAACATAATATAAAAACAGCGGACTGTAGACAACTTACCGATCATTCTTTGGATATTAAAGCATAATTACTTTTCGACGAAATCAGCATCGAGAAGTGGATGATTTGATCTTTTAATATCAATCTGCACGATCACCGAACGACAAAAGTAATTATGTCATTCTAAAATATGGGGGATTAGGACCTTTTGTCTTTCAAAATGATTTTTTTTTTTTTTGTATTTACAATCCTAACCGAAGTTCAAGCTACGAAGGCGGTTTGCATAGCGTAATAATATGCGTTGCTAACATTGTTGTCGTGTAAGTGATGAATTTGAATCTAGACTCGAAAAGAATTGGTAAGACTCACTTCTCCTATATAATTATGACGGGACCTGAGAGAGCTCTTACCTTGCGAGTTTCATGCCAATCTTGGGAAATGCTCCATTGTAATAATAGCCTTTATTCCAGTTTGGGTCACACATTATCGTCTTCCGCTGTAGATACCGCATTGATATGGATGTAGGATGGGACTGGGCACAGGAGGAAATCGACACCACCCTGGAAATATGTACCATATAAAATTACATCCATATTTCAAAGATTTCTACGTAACGTATACGTCGGTAAACTATCACAAAGCGTTAAATGTATTTATCGTTATTGCTTTTTTGGTTGTAATTTTTCATCCATAATAAAATATAAAAAGATACTTCACAGCTGGTAAAAAGAAATCACAAAGGCGATGAAGAAAGACTACACAAATGATAAAGAGAAACCACAAATGTGACGAAGCAACCTGACGGCCACTTGAAAGCTCAAGTTCACCGAAATATCATAACCCGGATACAATAATGACATTTTGCCGGATGTATTATCATGAACTGGCAGCAGTGTGTTTAGCCCTGGTCACCATATATTTAAAGCAGACAAAGGTAAGCACCCGGTCACTTGAAAGTCGTCAGGTGGTAGAACCAATGGCATTCCTGTGTGAAAGTTCAAAGTCAAGAATGTCCAAAAATAGAAAAACCCTATCAAATCTAAAATGTGTTAACGAAAGGCTATTGTTTCCCAATCCTTGGTCTGCAAGTGATGACAATATACGCAGTATCTATCTAATCAACGTCAGTTGAGTGTGTCAGAGGAGATAACTCTCACAAACACCGAAATAACAGACTCCCGCCTAATGTATTAAATGTTTTACTTTTCGCGATAAGACAATGATTGAATAATATCTATACCTTTCTACACGATCAGGATGAAGAGATGCCGACAACAAAGAACACATGCCACCCAGGGAAGACCCAACACTGCCATAGATCTGCAACATACAAGACAGGAGCATCATTAGCCGATGTATGGTTCCCTCGATATCCGGGTATATCGGTATAGTATTTGACATATTAATAATAAATTAACTTTTGATGTATATTATTCAGATATCAATGTTGCTTCAAGAGTTTCCTGTTCCAATTTCCAACTCTCGAACATATTATGAACAATAAATAGTTTATCTCATAATACATATATCTATCTGTGCAGTTCTGAGATTGCTTCGATTTATTAAACTGTACGAATACAGGGTAAACGTGATTTTATATTAGATAGTTATTATATGTACGACATTCAAAACAGCGTGAAAACTGTTTTAATACCCTCAGTATCATTAATTATAACCTACCTTTTCAATACCAAGGTGATCAAGGAGCAGGAATTGAGCGTTCACCATGTCGTCTATACTGATCACAGGAAACGTAGTGGCATATTGCTGAAAGAAAAAGAGAATTTTCTGGTTAAAAACAAAGGCGACATTTTTTTATGAAAATAACTTTATTTAAAAACAAGCATTATTAACAGAGTAGCAAGTATTAGTTATTATTTTTATTTCTTCAGAGAGACAAAATAGATTCATTACTTCAGCCAAACAATTATCAGAGAAATTCATAATTACCTTTCCAGTGATGGGGTTGACAGAAGACGGGCCACTGAAATGTTAAACATTATCAGATATAATGATACTTCAAGGACGACATTTATATCGCTCAGACTGCTATTGGTAGTAAGTATTAAGGCTATCCTGGATTTCTTGATGAATAAAAACTTAACGAAATGGGGAAACATTTGACATGTTAGTGTAAAAATACAAATAAGTTCAAAACATACAAATATAACTGTCATTGTCCAAGGAAAACGGAATGTTTCGCTTAAACGTTTTCCTATAGACAGATAAAGACTTTAATTAACAGATATACCACTAATATATAAGTACATAAGTAAAGAAAATGTCTGTGCGACTAATCAAACCCATGAAAGACCTGAAATTATAATTGGGCCATAAGATAAATCACATGATGTGCTTACGTTGATCCATAACAGCTGCCTATGTTGTTCATACAGATGACGAAGAATTTGTCAGTGTCCACAGCGCATCCAGACCCAACAAATTTCTCCCACCAACCGGGCAGCGGGTTATCCTGGTAAAAATATAATTAACCTCGTCACAACTTATACTGTAATAAATAAAATAAACCACATCACAACTTATACTTTAATAAGTAAAATAAACCACATCACAACTGTTACTGTGATAAAGATAATTAACTATATCACAACTTATATTGTAATAAATCAAACATATCCACATTCAACAAATTCCTCCCACCAACCGAGCATCATTAATCCTGTACATTCACTAACATGTACTTGTAACTGTCTAGATTGATTTCATTTATATTAGCTATATCATATCTATACAAATAATTGCGCTCTCTAAATACTTGGTTGATGTAAGATGTCCACACAATTCAAAATGAACAAAAAGAAAGCAATTATCACAAAAAAAAAGCAAAAAAAAAAAAAAAAAAATACCATAAAAATGAATACAGCAAAGCACCACAGAATAAGTCGTTTTATGTATAGCGATTACCGCTGAAATGGATCTGCAAAGATTTGACAATAGCAATTTCTAAAAATAAATTTCTTCACGTTGGCCCTTGTAACAGAACATATCATGATATGACAGCGTAAAACATTTTTACTTTATTACGTAGGGATTCTATATACATACTTTGAGGTGTTACAAAAAGAAAACGTATAGCGTAGAATGTTATGGCCATTTCGGTTGTGTCTTGACAACTAGTTTACAAATTGTGTAAGACAGACACTCCTATTTTTATTTCGAATTGTGTTATAGGATGTGAAATTGCTGGCAAAACAAGAAAGGGTCATAATTGCACCACAGACTTTAATCAAGTATACTTATTTCAAATTTCAATCCAAAATTTTCGATTAAAATCCATAAAAATACATTAAGGCTCTACTTGTGATCATACGGTTATGGGACTACGTGTATGAATTAATGCACAGATAGGCGGTTCCCATAATGATATGCTTCGCTTTTGACAAGCATATATCGAACCTTGAATTATACCTTTAAACACTTAAGTGATTATGTGGTAGCGGGATTACTCAGGACTGTTTTATATAAAAACGGGAAATCCCTATAAAACAATGAAAGTACATTTTGTATACTGAACGTGACGGTTGTAAAATGAAAAATGAACAATTTCAACCTGAACTTAGTTTTAATCGGATAAAAGTTCCTGTATGGGGGCTGAGAGAACTTATAGGTTATATCTGGACTGGTAATAAAAAACTGGAGACGTCAGAGCATCTGGCCTGTCCATTAAGATTATTCAACGTAGAAACGTCACAGTCTCTGGCCTGTCCATAAAGTTTACGGTTAAGGTCATAGTCAGTCCTAACATGTCACAGACAGCAGACGTGCAGGCATTTGCTATCTTGCGAGCACGCTGGACACTGCTGGACTGTTTGCACATGTAGGTCAAACAAAGGTCATTGTACATATGTACCTTGAGATTAAGGTATATCGAAAAGTGCTTCCAGATGACTAAGTCTCTCTGTTTTATAACTCGGAAGGTCAAAATATAGAACATCTCTTCAATGTAAACTCCAGGTCATACAATATCTTACCTATGTTCTAACTCAGTGTTTAGCTTACTATATTTGGAACTACTATATAATTCAATTCTCGTCACTTTTTACATCAGCTATCTGGCATCTACATTGTTCTACTATGACCCAATGACCATAACAGTATTATGAACAAAGGCAATTGCTCTTAGACTTGATATTAATATGGTTGAATGACCACAGCATTGTTATTAATATGATTCAATGACCACAGCATTGTTATTAATATGGTTCAATGACTACAGCATTGTTATTAATATGGTTCAATGACCACAGCATTGTTATTAATATGGTTCAATGACAACAGCATTGTTATTAATATGGTTCAATGACAACAGCATTGTTATTAATATGATTCGATAAATTTAAAAAAAGAATGGTGTAGATAGTTCAGAACCGAAACCTATGATATATAGGGGAACATATTGACTAGTGATGTCTAGATAATATGGATTAGTGATGTCTACATAATATGGACTAGTGATGTCTAGATAATATGGATTAGTGATGTCTAGATAATATGGACAAGTGAAGTCTAGATAATATGGACTAGTGATGTCTAGATAATATGGATTAGTGATGTCTACATAATATGGATTAGTGATGTCTAGATAATATTGACTATTGGTGTCCAGATAACAAGGTGAGAATGTGTAAGGAATCATCATGTCACCCACACTTGAACTTGGTTTAGAAAATAAAGACGTTTGCTTTGTTTGGACAGGAGCTCTATTTAATGGTATCAGTTGAATTATCTCGTTTATTGTTTACTCACACCAGGAAGCTTATCTGTAATAGTTTATGTGTCCGGTATTCGTTACAAATATCGACGCCCTTTGACAATTCTCAAATCAATGTCACGGAATGGAACACTCTATCAAAGGTCCCTCTATACACAGTCATAGTTCATATGTCTGTAATAGAGACTAGGATATCATAACAATAACATGTCAGTAATATATACTGTCACAAAATCCTCACAACCACATGTCAGTAATATATATTGTCATAAAAATCCTTACAAACACCTGTCAGTATATATACTGTCACAAAAATCCTCACAACCACATGTCAGTAATATATACTGTCATAAAAATCCTTACAAACACCTGTCAGTATATATACTGTCACAAAAATCCTCACAAACACATGTCAGTAATATATACTGTCATAAAAATCCTTACAAACACCTGTCAGTAATATATAATGTCATAAAAAATACTCACAAACACATGTCAGTAATATATACTGTCATAAAAATCCTTACAAACACCTGTCAGTATATATATTGTCACAAAAAACCTCACAACCACATGTCAGTAATATATACTGTCATAAAAATCCTTACAAACACCTGTCAGTATATATACTGTCACAAAAATCCTCACAAACACATGTCAGTAATATATACTGTCATAAAAATCCTTACAAACACCTGTCAGTAATATATAATGTCATAAAAAATACTCACAAACACATGTCAGTAATATATACTGTCATAAAAATCCTTACAAACACCTGTCAGTAATATATACTGTCATAAAAATCCTCACAAACACATGTCAGTAATATATACTGTCATAAAAATACTCACAAACACAGGTCAGTATATACTGTCATAAAAATACTCACAACCACATGTCAGTATATATACTGTCATAAAAATCCTTACAAACACAGGTCAGTATATACTGTCATAAAAATACTCAAAAACACAGGTCAGTATATATACTGTCATAAAAATCCTTACAAATACTTGTCAGTATATACTGTCACAAAATCCTTACAAATACTTGTCAGTATATACTGTCACAAAATCCTTACAAATACTTGTCAGTATATACTGTCACAAAATCCTTACAAATACTTGTCAGTATATATACTGTCACAAAATCCTTACAAACACATGTTAGTATATATACTGTCACAAAATCCTTACAAACACATGTTAGTATATACTGTCACAAAATCCTTACAAATACTTGTCAGTATATACTGTCACAAAATCCTTACAAATACTTGTCAGTATATATACTGTCACAAAATCCTTACAAACACATGTTAGTATATATACTGTCACAAAATCCTTACAAACACATGTTAGTATATATACTGTCACAAAATCCTTACAAACACTTGTCAGTATATAAAACGTCATGGAAATGTTCACTTTGTACATATAGGGTGGTGACATTTTTTCCCCTAAACAAACGCTGTTATATCTAATATGTGGTTTTCTCTCGATAATTCGGTATGGATTATTTCGTGTTCTATCTCTTCTGACTTAGCCTAAACTAGCGCATCATTTTAATGTTGTTCGTTATCTCTGAATTTAGCAGTGTTAATATTTCCAATAATACTTTTCCGAGATATTAGCCATATGGTATTTCTATATTTGACAAGAAATAAGATGTGTCTTATTGAATCCACAACACATGTTGCCCGTACCTTATGACTCTTTGCGTGAGAACTCGCCGAGAGTCCGGCATGGATGATGACTACATTACTTCGGTCCTGGTTCAGCTCTCCCCACGTCTCATAGGCAATCGTTACCTCGGGGAGGACAGCTTTGTTGTATTTGACAGGGAAAGGGAAATCACTTGTGAATGTCTTGTAACCAGAGGAGATCTTATCGTAATCAGGTTCAGGGCCCGTCATCTTACTGAAACAGACAAAACGTCATCATTATTAACACCTCCAAGCACTGTACAATGGACAGACAATATATTAGTCCGTAATTCCAGTAAACATTGAGAGTTAGATACAGTGGAGCCAAAACTTAACTGTTTCGGCATTCTAATAATAGTCTGTGATTCAATGAGACTTACTTGTTGATGCATAAGAGACGACAAAATAACCTCAAAATAAGGCTGAAAACAAGTCAAAATCTTGATAGATGTGGTACAATAGCTCAACAATTTAATTTATTTCATAATTTTCAATATTGGATTCCTTAACATCAAATAAGGGTTATTGGACATTGCAGTAAGTAACGGGTCCAAAAACCAGTAATATAACTCAATGTGCTTTGAGAGAATTTTTGATTGCCTCAGCTGGGAATCTGTTACAGAGCCGGGGTTGTTGAATAAATAAACCCTAATTGAAGTGACATTGGGGTTTATTTAGCGAAGATGTCACATACCCAATTGACCAATATTCATGTGTGTGTTTTTGTACAATACTTTACAATAATTTACCTTTCGTGTAACCTTCATATCGCTATTGGCTTCCAGCCAGTCAAAAGAGGATAGACATCCCAATATTATAGTGAATATTCAGTTAATAAAAATAAAGAAGTATCTGTCAAATAATGAAAATACGAACTACATCAATACTGTCGTATCATCCTTCTAGGTGGCGCTAGGGGTGGTAGGAACAGGCAAACCGTGTGGAATTCCATAAGGACAAACAATGAATACTCCAGTTATTTACCAAATATCATCATTAGATGCAGAGTAATGATAAACAAAAAAGCAACATTAGAATTGATCATTACAATCTTGTCTAGGAAACGATGACGTCATTTCGTCCTGAACAAATTAATTACACTGTATATCTTGTATAATTTTAGATGACATTCATTATAGCTGGGAGATCAAATTTGTCACAAACATTTAACATCCTGTGCAAGTACTGAAGAGGGACAATGGTATGGTATAATAGCAGGTTCTAATGTTGATAGAAGTCATGGGAATGTCTGTTCATTATAAACATTTTTGTGTATCTTTTTAACATGTAAAGAATATTAACTCATAATTGAAATCACAAATTCTCCTAAATTTGAAATCCTTTATTACAATGCTCGCCATGGCAATGTTCATGTTTGTTCATTAAACTCGTATTGGATTGTCAGGTGTTGAAAATATGTTCTTTTATCGAGTAAATCTGGTCAACAATCCGTCCTTATAGAAGTGCAGAGTTCAATTATTTACTACGTCGTCCACAACCTGACCCCGATCATCTGATAGTAACTGGGGACTATGAATGGAAAGATACCCGGGACAGAAATCAGTTGTCCACGCACTCCTTTCATGAAGGCGATAAGCCAATCACGGGACGTGGATGTGGTTACTATCACAAGGTTTGTATGTCACATATCAATGGGCCTCTGTGCCCTAGATCCACCTCGACTCGGCACAACAACACGGCGATAGTGTACTAGCGAATCCCGTCTACAGAGGAAGATCTTTGACCTATCAGTCAAAATACAATACTGATGTCTATATCGTTATCATGTTTACAAAACGCCAGGTGTGGCACCCTACGTTATATATTTTCACCGTAATATATCCTGGTCTAAGGTACGTTAGGTTGTTGACATGCTGTTAACGGTCACTGTGACTCAGCAAGTGTTTCCTGGATAGTAACGCTATTACGTCAGTTTCCCAAAGACAAATATTGGCGTGGCTATCGTTAACACATAGGAAGCATTAATGCTGAGGTCTGTCATATTTTACTCAGAATGTCGACATGCGAATGAAATCCTAATCCTAATTCAAAATGGATAAACCGAGGCCAACACATGAACAAAAATATATTTGTATTGAAAAGGAGAATAAGACCGGGGCGTTTCAAAAGAGATAGCGTCTTCCATGTTGTGTCACATCCTCAATGGTGACAACGGAACCAGCAATTATACCAACGAGTAACGAACATGTTTAAGTTCATATCGCAGAAGAAAAACGAATGTTTCCAAATGAAATCATGATATGGACCGTGAAACTTGATTATGACCTTAATTAACCTGCACCTTCCGAAAACCTTTCTTGTTAGTCAGCAGTCGACATTTTCAAGTCCTTGGGATCTGTCTAATTGATATGGTAAAAAATATGAAAACATACTCTATTGTCTGTTCTGATAAGCTCTTCAACATAATCAGTCTCGTGTCCATGGCTAATACTGCATCTCGGCTGATGAGGAATTCTATTGTTGTCATGGTATTGCAGATTGATGACTACCGCATTCTCCAATTCTCAATACTTTCCGGTATAAGGCGACGATAAAAACTCCTCTACCTCTATTTTTGAATTTTCCCTCGTATCATGGAAGAAACTATGGGTATTGTTATTTGTCTTGTGTTCTAGTTTTCATGATCAGATTTTTTCTTTCTTGGCCACGTGATCCTGTCCCCTATAACACTGTACGGATGTTTTGCTGATAGTGTTGTTTGTTTTGTCGCGTTTCCTAGACAACAAGATTGATGGCGGAAACCGATGTGTGCTAGTAATACATTACAAGGAAATTTTGTTATAAAATGTCATGTGCTTAAATCTATTTGTGATCAATTTGGTAATTCGAGATACATTTTGCAAAATAGGTTTCTTAGATTGACGTTACAAGTAGTATCTATATCGTTTCACCTTTTACATGCATCATTAAGATAAATTCCGGATGTCAAACTTTTATCAATATCTCTTTATACATGTAGCTTCATTATGTTACGTAAGATGATTATCATACTACTCCGCCTGGTCAGTTTTATACTGACCTCGTGATAATTTGACATGTATAGTTAAGTGACACCTGTCACTAAAATATATCATTATTTACATGTGTTTGTATTAAACATCGATATACATGCTTTGTGATCAGTGAGGTCCTGGACTTTGTACGGAACACACAGGATTTATTGTGGATATTCCATAATTACCCGCCGTACAAGACATAAGTTATCGTACATTTTTCAAAGTGTTTTCAACAAAACAAAACAACGGAAATTTCAATATGTTAATTGGTGGAGAAGTGCCGACCTTTTAGCTAGGTACGCTTCCCCGTTGCCTCAGCAGCCAAGCAAGTATTTCCCGATTGTGAAATAAACTACATGTAGGACCTACTCAGAAGGCGGGATCACACGGACTGGAATCTAACTAAGACTGTGTTCACCATATTTTGGAAGTATCCAGAATCACGTTTGTAACAATAATTGTCCATGATTACATATTGCTATACATTTGGGGGTCAATACAGTCCGAACCATCTGATGTTCTGTCTAGCATATGGATGTCGATGATGAAATATTGGACACTTTTCAATAACGTGCTTTATTCCGATCAGACATTGTACTTAGAGAAAATAAACAGGTACAGTCTACTTTTCCATTTCAAACTGTACACCATAAAGAAATCGTGAATATAATTCGACAAAAACAAATTTAGTCTTAACTCGGCCAGTACCCAAATCAGAAAACTGCAATCATATTTGAAATTTCTCCCAAAAGAATATGACAAAATGAAAAAGAAAAAAATCCAAATTCAGAGTGAAATTCAGAGTGAAATTCAGAGTGAAACAATGTATATACCAGAAAATAAAATCCAACGACCTTAATATCAACATCAAGATTTAAATCGGACCAGAGAAGACTATAACGCCTTCAGAATGAAAAATCATCTTCAGAAATACTGTATATCAACTTAAAGCTGAAATTACAAAGCTATAAAAGAATAGCTGAAGCTCCAGTGAGGATACATCGCGTTCCGTCAGCCATAGTCATCAAGAGTGCTCCCAAACGGAATAGTCACATCCACCACGCGCAACAGCCAATACTACGCACGGAACGAACCCTTACTTCCCATTAAACAGCGAATAAAGGGACGTCGATTTTTTAGAAGCCGGAGGGAAACATCACAAGGAAATGTGATAAAAACGTTAAGTGCTTAAAATGACTCTGACTCCTTTCAGTTTAAATCTATTTGATATGATTGTGTTTATTTCAATTTGGTTATTCAAGAGACATTTTCAAAAATGAGTTTCTTAGACATTACAATAGGTATCTATATCGTTTCACCTTTTAAATGTCAATTTTTTATCAATATTTCTTTTTACAGTGTAGTTGATCAATTATTCAATCAATACCTTCTGTCGTATAACAACTCAGCTTACTGTCCATTGTGTTACACACGAGGATTATCATTCTAATCTGCCTGGTCAGTTTGGTACTGACGTCAGGCTAATTAGACGTATAGTTAAGTGACACCTGTCACTAAAATATCTCATTATTTACCTGTGTTTGTATTTTAACATCGATATACATTTTGTACATGCTTTGTAATCACTGAAGACCTTGACTTTGTACGGAACACACAAGATTTATTGTGGACATTCCATAATAACCCGCTATACAAGTCATAAAGTTATCGTACATTACATTTCCAAGTTTAACTTAACAAGTTCTTACTTCTTCATTCCAACGAAACGAAACAACGGAAAAATTCTTTATGCTACGTACACTGCATTGTATATGGAATATTGGCGCTCAACAACGCGGTCCCTATCCTATTAGGAATGTATCATTTATGACCCGAATTTCACCAACGCCCCTCAGCTTAAGGAACTAGCTTAGAATTTTGTATAGGAAAACATAAAGGATTTTTATATGGGGAAAACTTAATTAAGGAACGCCTTCTTCGGGAGATGTTAGGCTAAGGAACGTTGATGAAACAGGGCCCTGGTGAAATCTGTTTAGCTTTGTTCAATTGTTTTGATTTTGAAATTGCGTAATGTAAATATTACTTCATAGATTCCTGAATGGCTATGGTGCCAAGACTCGAAAAAATAAAAAAAAACTTCTAAAAGTTGTTTCATAAAATCCGTTATGAAATGAAAACTCACTTAAGATCCTATATATAGAGAGGATATCTAACAGTGTCTTCAGTAATACCAAACATATTTCACGGATGGAGCTAGTATTTTGATGCTTTTCACGAGTGCGCAATACGGGTAAAAAATATCAAAATATTTGCCATACGAGTAACATACATTTAGAATTACTGAAGATACTGTTAGATTTTATGTTTATTACATTTTATGGTAAAACATACCGGGTCAGCTTTTAATTTTCCCCATTGTCGTTTGTAAGCATTGTTTTGATTGGTCAAATCATATAAAGGGATTTTTTTTTACTAGTGAAAGATATAACTTTTATAGAATGAATAATTTCCGATATTTCACTGGTAAAAATGTAATAATTACACAAAGTACATGTAATTATGTTCGTACTGTCCTTAATATGTATACAACAGGAGTGGGGGAGCCCAGCATCTCCGTACTACAGAATGATAATCTAATCACCTCTATCCTTCCTGTAACATTAAAAATCATAGGAAAATGCATTTTGACCGTTACCTGTGATTTTGACAAACTCCAAACTAAAGTTTATTTGGAGCTTTGTGGAAAGTAACTAAAATAATTCTACACTGATTTTCTTTGTCCAAATAAGGTAATGCCATATTATGTCACAGACTTTATATGTTTTGACTTTATGCCTCTGAGGTAACTTTGGTAAGGATGTGGGTAGTGACATGTGACGTGAATATACCATCACTATACCTACTTTCTGGTGAGACAGGGGAAGTCGGTCGACATTCCTTTAAAGACCTCCTCTGTCGGTGTGTCCACCTGAGGAAGTCCAGAGTAAACATTGTCCTCCTCCTCGTCCTCCTCCTCCTCTATCAGTCTCGGTCGACTCAGCTGATACTTCACGCCCGTGGATTTAGATAGAGTCGGGGAAACGCCACGATGAAAGTTACAAATTTGTTCAGATGAAAGTTTGCTGTGAGATATTAAATTGAACTGTTTCCTGCTTCTAGAACACACAGGTAATGTTTGTCTGTGACGACTTTCAAACTTAACAGACGACTGTTCCAGAGTTTGTAATTTTCTCCTGAGTTGACAGAAGCTTTTCTTCAGCTTTAGCGGTTTTGGACGAAGCATTGAATTCGTCCCCGCTACCGTTGAACTTAACACCGACATTTTCAATGAATCAACGTTAACGTAAATCGCCGACTTGTGACTGTGCTCTTTCGAAGACAGCTGAGAGTTTTATGCTACCGATCGTTCTCAAAATTCACCCCAAATCCGCGAACTTCAAACACGTGTGTCATGACACAATCTTTCACACAGGTAGGTTTATCCGAAGCGATGTATAACCGCTGACTAAATGATGATAAAATGTACTCGGCACACAGGTAAAATAAAAAATTACTTAAGTACAATACATAAAGTAACAAACTTGGTCTTCAAATTTGTGATATAATTTACATAATTATTTTGTTATTATTCCGTTTTTATATATCGATGTTTTGATATTTATAGCAACCTGATTTATTAACAATAATAACAAAGCCATGTGTTCTTCACATGGTCTGGTTGTGACAATGGAGGTCAAAGTTCGTGTAGTGGGACGATCGATGGCTACGTGCACATTTGGCCCGTTTCCCCATCTTACATGTGAAATATTCAAACCTCAAGGATTTTGTTTATTGTTTCCCCGCCTTTAATCACTATTGTGTTGAATCAATTTAATAGTTTTATATTAATTCTACGTACGTATATAAAGGTTAGTTCGAATACATAAATTTGGAAAGTAATTATGTTTTAGCACGTTATCTACTTTTCTGTTTAAGTATAAATCTCGATCTGGTTAGCTCTTTTTGAAAGGTATTTTAAAAGTGTTTTAAGTATAAATCTCGATCTGGTTAGCTCTAATTGAAAGGTGTTACGTGTTTTTAGTATCAATCTCGATCTGGTTAGCTCTAATTGAAAGGTATTTTAAAAGTGTTTTAAGTATAAATCTCGATCTGGTTAGCTCTAATTGAAAGGTGTTACGTGTTTTTAGTATCAATCTCGATCTGGTTAGCTCTAATTGAAAGGTATTAAGTGTTTTAAGTATAAATCTCGATCTGGTGGTTTCAAGACACATGGGAAATGTTTTCACTGGAAAGAATGAGGAATCTGTCGGCTAAATAAATGATTCTATTTGTAATATGTGTTCACTGGAAAACATTCTAGTGGCGATCTCTGACTAGAAAACCAATACTTAGTCTGTCCTTTCCGCCCAGAAGCGGCGCCACAAGTCTGTCCCAAACCCGTGTGTAGGAGGCCAGAACCAATTGTATGTAAAGTTCTCGAGTTTTCTACGTAGGCTAAGCATGTTTTTTTTTTTATCGTAATAAGTATACCACTCAAAATGAAGTATACAAGTACATAAATCTAACCCGTTCAACTGAAATGACGCGTTATAGCAGGGACGTATAGTATATATGTCCCTGGTTATACCTAAATCGCGTTAAGTACTCTTAGCCAGATTCCGTTACATAATGACAGACACTTGTATATCATATACAAGTCTCTGATAATGACTACCAACTAATCTACAATAGATTGGATTGTCATCGCTGTCAAGTGACGTCACGTGATTTGTACTGTTATCTACTGTCCCGCTTATCTTAGGCTTACATTATATAACTAGACGTAAGTTATATTTAACCTCACGTGGCTCCGTTGTTCCTCACAGAACACATTTCTACACACAGCTTTCCTTATAAAGATATTAGAGTTCAAAGTTCATTATTTTACTTTTCAACAGCTTACCAGCTCTACATTCCACACATGGGCATTATGATGGGGCTAGATTTACCAATAGTTTTCGGAACGACCAACAATAAATGAGTTTATACAATGAATATGGCAGGTCACATGCCACGGGAGTTTAATCCATCGACATACTGATCTATATTTTGTTTTGCACTCTGACAGAACAACGGATGAGTACTGATGTATTATGGTAAATTAAAGCCGTCTTTTATTTTGTTTTCAATTTATTTGTCTTCCCTTAATTTTTAATCACGTTGTGTAATTGATTTCCTCCACAAATCAGGTGAACAGCAGTGAAATGAAACGTCACTTCACTTCAATATTTTGGTATTTTGACCCCGGTTAATTTCACCATGCTTCAAAATACCATGCCACTCTGGTAAATTATAATCCACAATGGTCAAACTATATCAAACATATTTTTGACAATTGTAATTTATTAGATGTTTTTGAAAAACATGAATTTACTAGTATACGTTGCTTAAAAATACTATTTTTCATACCCTAGAAAACATGTTCATTTGAAATTGGAAAATGATGTTTTCCGAAAGGGACCAATTACAGAATTTATAAGCATGACTTAGTTCTAGAAAAATATCTACTTGACCTCCCTCCTCAGCTAGCTAATTCCTATTGTAAATTTCGAACTTGTAACATTAAATTACCAATTGAATAACATCCCAAGAGAAAATAGAATCTGTAGTCTGTTGCAACATGAATAAAAAAAGGAGACGAGTTCCATTATTTATTTAATTGTAGCGATCAACAAATATCATTAAACAGAAAAAAATATATATTAAGATACTTTATGAAAGACCAAGTGCCTTCAAGTTTAATACCCTTTTTAATTTTGTAGAAGACGATGAATTGAAATCACTTGTGAAATTAATTAAGCAAATAAGTATACAACTCAACAATATTTAATATAATTTCTTGCTTAATAAATGTATCCATGTATTATATCATATGTCCTGTACAATTTTGTATGTTTGTAATTCTCTACACTTTATATGTTTATGCGAATAAAATGTTGTCATTGTCATTGGTAGTACAATTCATTCAGTGTACATTTTATCATTAAGAAATGTGCACGGTTCTTATACAAAAACAACGACACAGACAAAAGACCGTATGTTTTTACACACATCAACATCGACAGAGACTTAAAATCCTATGATATGTAATCAAAAACGAAAGAAACGAATCATGGTGTTCGCTCTCATTCCAACTAAAACTGTATTACAAACAGAAACATCGACAGAGACTGACGGCTCTATGATATTACAAACAGAAACATCGACAGAGACTGACTGCTCTATGGTATTACAAACAGAAACATCGACAGAGACTGATGGCTCTATGATATTACAAACAGAAACATCGACAGAGACTGACGGCCCTATTATATACAAACAGAAACATCGACAGAGACTGACGGCTCTATGATATTACAAACAGAAACATCGACATAGACTGACGGCCCTATGATATTACAAACAGAAACATCGACAGAGACTGACTGCTCTATGGTATTACAAACAGAAACATCGACAGAGACTGACGGCTCTATGAGACTGACGGCTCTATGATATCACAAACAGAAACATTGACAGAGACTGATGGCCCTATGAAATCACAAGGAGAAACATCGACAGAGACTGATGGCCCTATGATATTACAAACAGAAACATCGACAGAGACTGACGGCTCTATGATATTACAAACAGAAACATCGACAGACACTGATGGCCCTATGATATTACAAACAGAAACATCGACAGAGACTGAATGCTCTATGATATTACAAACAGAAACATCGACAGAGACTGAATGCCCTATGATATTACAAACAGAAACATCGACAGAGACTGGCGGCTCTATGATATCACAAACAGAAACATCGACAGAGACTGAATTCACAAGGAGAAACATCGAGAGAGATTGACGGCCCTATGATGTCACAAACAGAAACATCGACAGAGACTGAAGGCTCTATGATATTACAAACAGAAACATCGACAGAGAATGACGGCTCTATGATATTACAAACAGAAACATCGACACAAACTGAAGGCTCTATGATATCACAAACAGAAACATCGACAGAGACTGAAGGCCCTATGATATTACAAACAGAAACATCGACAGAGAATGACGGCCCTATGATATCACAAACAGAAACATCGACAGAGACTGACGGCTCTATGATATTACAAACAGAAACATCGACAGAGACTGAAGGCTCTATGATATCACAAACAGAAACATTGACAGAGACTGACGGCTCTATGATATTACAAACAGAAACATCGACAGAGACTGGCGGCTCTATGATATCACAAACAGAAACATCGATAGAGACTGACGGCCCTATAATATCACTAACAGAAACATCGACACAGACTGAAGGCTCTATGATATCACAAACAAACATTGACAGAGTCTGAATGCCCTATGATATTACAAACAGAAACATCGACAGAGACTGACGGTCCTATGATATCACAAACAGAAACATCGACAGAGACTGGCGGCTCTATGATATCACAAAAGAAACATCGATAGAGACTGACGGCCCTATAATATCACTAACAGAAACATTGACAGAGACTGACGGCTCTATGATATCACAAACAAACATTGACAGAGTCTGAATGCCCTATGATATTACAAACAGAAACATCGACAGAGACTGAAGGCCCTATGATATCACAAACAGAAACATCGACAGAGACTGAAGGCTCTATGATATTACAAACAGAAACATCGACAGAGAATGACGGCCCTATAATATGACAAACAGAAACATAGACAGAGACTGACGGTCCTATGATATCACAAACAGAAACATCGACAGAGACTGGCGGCTCTATGATATCACAAACAGAAATATCGACAGAGAATGACGGCCCTATGATATTACAAACAGAAACATCGACAGAGACTGACGGCCCTATGGTATTACAAACACAAAACATCGACAGAGACTTACGGCTCTATGATATTACAAACAGAAACATCGACAGAGTCTGACGGCTCTATGATATGACAAACAGAAACATCGACAGAGAATGATGGCTCTATGATAGGACAAACAGAAACATCGACAGAGACTGACGGCTCTATGATATTACAAACAGAAACATCGACAGAGACTGACGGCCCTATGATATTACAAACAGAAACATCGACAGAAACTGACGGCCCTATGATATCACAAACAGAAACATCGACAGAGGCTGAAGGCTGTATGATATCACAAACAGAAACATCGACAGAGAATGACGGCTCTATGATATTACAAACAGAAACATCGACAGAGACTGACGGCTCTACGATATCACAAACAGAAACATCGACAGAGAATGACGGCTCTATGATATTACAAACGGAAACATCGACAGAGACTGACGGCTCAATATTACAAACAGAAACATCGACAGAGACTGACGGTCCTATGATATTACAAACAGAAACATCGACAGAGACTGAATGCCCTATGATATTACAAACAGAAACATCGACAGAGACTGGCGGCTCTATGATATCACAAACAGAAACATCGATAGAGACTGACGGCCCTATAATATCACTAACAGAAACATCGACACAGACTGAAGGCTCTATGATATCACAAACAAACATTGACAGAGTCTGAATGCCCTATGATATTACAAACAGAAACATCGACAGAGACTGACGGTCCTATATCACAAACAGAAACATCGACAGAGACTGGCGGCTCTATGATATCACAAAAGAAACATCGATAGAGACTGACGGCCCTATAATATCACTAACAGAAACATTGACAGAGACTGACGGCTCTATGATATCACAAACAAACATTGACAGAGTCTGAATGCCCTATGATATTACAAACAGAAACATCGACAGAGACTGAAGGCCCTATGATATCACAAACAGAAACATCGACAGAGACTGAAGGCTCTATGATATTACAAACAGAAACATCGACAGAGAATGACGGCCCTATAATATGACAAACAGAAACATAGACAGAGACTGACGGTCCTATGATATCACAAACAGAAACATCGACAGAGACTGGCGGCTCTATGATATCACAAACAGAAATATCGACAGAGAATGACGGCCCTATGATATTACAAACAGAAACATCGACAGAGACTGACGGCCCTATGGTATTACAAACACAAAACATCGACAGAGACTTACGGCTCTATGATATTACAAACAGAAACATCGACAGAGACTGACGGCTCTATGATATGACAAACAGAAACATCGACAGAGAATGATGGCTCTATGATAGGACAAACAGAAACATCGACAGAGACTGACGGCTCTATGATATTACAAACAGAAACATCGACAGAGACTGACGGCCCTATGATATTACAAACAGAAACATCGACAGAAACTGACGGCCCTATGATATCACAAACAGAAACATCGACAGAGGCTGAAGGCTGTATGATATCACAAACAGAAACATCGACAGAGAATGACGGCTCTATGATATTACAAACAGAAACATCGACAGAGACTGACGGCTCTACGATATCACAAACAGAAACATCGACAGAGAATGACGGCTCTATGATATTACAAACGGAAACATCGACAGAGACTGACGGCTCAATATTACAAACAGAAACATCGACAGAGACTGACGGTCCTATGATATTACAAACAGAAACATCGACAGAGACTGAATGCCCTATGATATTACAAACAGAAACATCGACAGAGACTGACGGCTCTATGATATTACAAACAGAAACATCGACAGAGACTGACGGTCCTATGATATTACAAACAGAAACATCGACAGAGACTGACGGCTCTATGATATTACAAACAGAAACATCGACAGAGACTGACGGCTCTATGATATTACAAACAGAAACATCGACAGAGACTGACTGCTCTATGATATTACAAACAGAAACATCGACAGAGACTGACTGCTCTATGATATTACAAACAGAAACATCGACAGAGACTGACGGCTCTATGATATTACAAACAGAAACATCGACAGAGACTGACGGCTCTATGATATTACAAACAGAAACATCGACAGAGAGTGACTGCTCTATGATATTACAAACAGAAACATCGACAGAGACTGACGGCTCTATGATATTACAAACAGAAACATCGACAGAGACTGAATGCCCTATGATATTACAAACAGAAACATCGACAGAGACTGACGGCTCTATGATATTACAAACAGAAACATCGACAGAGACTGAAGGCCCTGTGATATTACAAACAATAACATCGACAGAGACTGACGGCTCTATGATATCACAAACAGAAACATCGACAAGAGACTGAAGGCGCTATATATGGGACCGTTGATGCAAACTATTGTGTGAAAATACTGGCATCATCTACACCAGTCTTAAAGAATGCACACAATTAACGTTTATCTCAGCGGATAAAGATGCGAACATAATTTAATTCTGAACTTGGTATTTTAAAGAGCTTTCTCCAATCCCCATGACATACCACATACATTATACATATGTGTATAAGATTGGTGATGTACAGTTGAGTGTAGACTAAAGGTTACACAAAGTGCACTCCGAGTGCACTCCGTTTTGACTCGGAGTGCACTCCGTTTGGACTCCAGGTAAACTTGGAGTGCACTCGGAGTGCACTCCAAGTTTACCTGGAGTCCTATCAGGCCCCAATCCTACCTGGGTCCACATGTATCACATGTACCTGTAACCAAGTACATATATACATAATGTTTATAGATAGATGTATACTCTTATACATTTAGACTCCTTAAACATGTAACAATAAGATATGTGTTACTGTTTTATCTTTGTATATATATCATCTTATTATTTTGTTGGTTCATTTTTCGTTGGTTAACTAACAGCATCTTATATAATTGACTTTTTCTATTAGTTAACCCTATATAAAATGAATAGATCTGGCACTTCGTTGAAAAATGTATGATAGCATTCCTTTCCTTTGATTTGAAGAGTTTTAACAAGCCACATCAATTAGTAGAAAATTGGCAGTTTGTGGTCTCTCAAAATGTAGAGTTTGATTGTGTACTGGACATAACTTGTACTCGAAGTACTAAGTACTGTTTTATATATATTTCAAATACTTTTCTTCCAACAGTTTATATTTATCTTAACATACAATAAAAAAGAAAGTTGTTGGTTTTTTTTATCACCTTGATAGCATATTCCGGATCTAATGTCTAATTTTGATTTACAGTTTAACATCAGATTGACTTACATTTCTATCTGGTAAACCAACTTTTGTTTTGTTTTGGTTATACCTGCCTCATTAAATCCAGGTCATACATGGAGTTCTTTTAACAGTTATATCAGATATATCCAATCCCCCATAAGTTGGTTGTGGTCTCTTAAAATGTAGAGTCTGAATGTGTACTGGAACTATCTTGTACTCAAAGTACTACTGTTTTTAATATTTCAAATATTTTACTTCCAACGGTTTATATTTTTATCACCTTGATAGCATATTCCGGATCCAATGTCTAATATTGATTTACAGTTTAACATCAGACTTAAATTTCCATTTGGTAAACCAACTTTGTTTTGTTATACCTGCCTCATAAATCCTGGTCATAAATGGAGTTCTTTTAAACCCCCCCCCCCCCCCCCCCCCCCCCCCCCAACTTCCAGGTAAATATTTACCTGTATATCAAGCATGATTACAGGGGTGTGGAGAAAAGACAGACTTACACTGACCCCAATAATGACCCCTTCCTCTAAGTTTACCTCATAAGGTGTGAAGATCTGGACAGGTGTACGGTCATCTAACTAGATAAAGACCCCCTTAATTGTTAGATGGAAACTGGTCATCACACCTTACCTCTACCTAGCCCGAGTTTCCTCTGGCCCTGACACCATGTCTGGTATGGTGTCAGGGCTAGCGGAAACTCAGGCTGACCTATACCAAGGTCATATAGAATATAGGTACAGACTTGTGACGGTCGATATCTGACACTTTTGAAATAATATGATTGTCCATTCCTATTACAGTATTATTAAAACAGTTATAAGTCATTATTATAAAAAAAAAATATTTGAAAAAAAAATATTTCAAACTGGTACTATTACTATATGTCTTTGATATTATAATGGAAGCATGCATAGAGTATTAGAGGTCAATATGTAAATCAACATAGATTAATATAATTTTCATGTTTGAGTTAAGTAAATACTTATCAAACATTCCATACACCAACTGCAGCTGGCCTTATGTCATTTTTTTTTAAAAGTTTGAACATTTAACTTTATGATTTTATAATTGGCTTGAACAACCTTTGTACATTCATGAACTGTATCTGTTACATATAAAGAATGAGTGACACATATCATGATAGATATTGACTGAATGGGAATAGAAAACGATGTAGTTCCAACAGGTCAGTTTTACAGGTAAATGGTACATAGGTTGCCGTGTCCAACTGCCCTTAGGCAAATTTTACCTCAGGCTCTATAATCTTATTTCCTGGATGAGAACAATGTGTACTAATTACGGGTATAAGGCTATAGGTTGGTTTGGGAAAAGGTGAATTTACATTCATTATACCATTTGGAATTACACTGACATTTTTTTTTTTTTTACTTTAATCTCTTCCTTTGCAATTAATTTTTTAAAGCAATGTCTTTATATTTTTGAATATAACAAGATAAGAACTGCATCATTTCTTAATTTGATTTGCATTAATTTTTTTTGAACTTATATCATTCAACATTGTACCTCTACATACCGGACACCTGCATAAACCAGCCAATACGTTTGGTCTCAATGACTTATGGTTTAGACAGATTACAATGTAATAAATATAAGAAACAGCTTATTTTTACTTTCTAATTTCAGTATAGAATGACTTCATTTCAATAGAGTTGGTCTTCTTAAACCTTTTAACCAATTTGTTAATGGTTTTACTACTTATCTTGACATTTCCACCTTAATTACACTGGCATTTCGTTTATACATGTAATTTTGGTCTGATTAAGGCCTCTCAAATGGAGAGCTACAATCCTTTCCTTCAAGTCAGGAGATAATCTTTCTGTTCTGTTAATTGGCCTGAGGTTATAACACTGTGACCCTGCTTTGCACAGCTTCATCATTTGAAGCCATACAGTGACAAAATTGACACAGGTATTTCTGTGAACCCAGGACAGTACCTGTAGCTGGCTCCTAAAACTCACCTGGCATAGTTATCAGGGGTGTCAGGCCAGAGTCAGTCATGCATGACCAATAATAATAGCAATTAAACAGATACTGTCATTCATTATGGGTAGTCCAGAACTACATACTTGTGTGTACGTTATGTCAGAACATTAATTTAACTAGGTAATGCTCGTAAATATGTACAGTTGTAAATGTATATTTTTCTAATGAAACTAAAATGATTGTTTATTTTATAATTACTTGCCTGAATTGAGTACATGTATGTAGAGGATGTCTTATAAAAAAAACACATAATTCATTAAATACTGTAAACTTTCAATAACATAATATAGATATATTATCTAAACTTCCTTTACAGTCATGATATATGTACAGTAATAAATATTCTAATTGAAATAATTTTCAATTCCTTAAAGCGACTATTCGGGGAAACAAACTTAGTCTAGATGCATTATCTGGTCTTCCAAAAGTTCTATCACAGCAATGCGATGGTCAAGTTCTGCTTGCATTGTCCAGTTTTGACCACTTTAATTCGGGAAAAGCCCTGTCCTAATATAACATATATCTATTTTTATAAGTCATGTGGTATTTCGAAAACGAGGCAGTGAGAAAACATCAACAGAAACACGTGAATTTTTAGAGATGTCCGATTCATCAAGCAGTCAAAGCAGTAACACGGTACGTAAATACTTAATGAACATGTCATATATGATGCATGTGTGGGATTTATACCTAAAGATTGTTTTCATATGACTTAAAACATGCAATAACAACAATAAAAACTGAAATCGGTGTGAATCGGCATCCGATGCAGAGATGGGGCCCAATGTGGGGTAATCTAATTTATGTCATCGTCACCGGTGATATCGCGATCAATTCATTTACGCTAAATCAATAGTTGTGTAGGCATATATATATATATATATATATTAGAAAAGCAATCAAGACATAGTGTTATTGATTTAACAGGATATGAGTAGATGAGGTGAATGCTTACAGTAATTTAAACAATCAAATATCATATGCATGTAGACCTACATGTATTTCTCGACAGAAGTGAAGCTTCGGGAAACGTTTCAATTACAAATATGTTATACATGTATACATGCACATAACGGCTATTGACAAAGCCTCTTAGCTCCACGATTCTTACTTCCATGACGATATGTGTTTTGTTTTCTCATCAGTTTGAAGAACTTCATGTAATGAATTGCCAATTCAACCCTCGAGCTCTCTGTTTAGGACAGAGTTTCCAATTTTGGACAGCTCAATTTACTATTATCAATTAATAAAGCTAATCTATTTGTATATTTAAAGATCTATTGATTCTTTATGAAAAAAAACCCTCAAAATATGCCATTTTATATTGTTATTTTATTTGTCTCTATATGTTGAATACATTTCAATTATGTTTAATTTTGAATAATGAGTTCCCCCATGGAAAGTTGTAATAGTTTGCATAGTACTGCTGTATGTATAACATTATTTAAATTTTGCACTTGAAGAATTCTTTTGATACGAAAGTCTTACCCCCATCATTACCATTTAAAGGAATGCTGCTGTCATTGATCACCAAACATAATCAATATACCAAATAGAGCATACGTATATACAAAATGTAGCTATAGACTAATCATACATTGTACTTTCATACCAGGCTTATGTGATCTTGTTAACTGAAGTGTATGAGAATACCTACTTTTGGTTGCTGAACATGCAAGTTTCTTTAGTTTTCTATTGTTACACATATATACATGAATTAGTATGTACATGTATACAAATATATGTACAAGTATATTGATATTTTGTCTTCGATATTCATAGCAATATAAAATTCATCAATGAACTTTTCTGTTGCATTGCATTGTAAAATATTTCCTTCAGTTTTACTCTTACAATAATTTTTTGCTTTCTCATCAGATAGATTATGAATATGCACAAGTCCATACATCCCCGATGAGGGGGAGGGGATCAAGGAGGAGGGGAGGAACCCGTGGACGGCCAAGGGGTCAAGGAAGGGGTCTCGGGGCAGACACCAGTCCAAGGATGGAGAGAGGGCGAGGAAGGGGAAGAGGTAGAGGAAGGGGACCAAGGGGTGCACGTGGTACAGTTGCTATGCTGCAGCAGGAGGATCGGGCCAGGGTATTGACATTGCAACAGCAAAGGAGAAGGGATCTACATGAACCTTGCGCTCCTATCATACAAAGCTAATAATCATATTTTTGTAATATTAGTAGTGTGACTTTTTGTATGCCACTTTACTGTTTTATGAATGTTATCCACAATTTACTTCATCATTCAAATTATTTTGACTAGTTGATAATCAATTACAAAGTACCGTATTAGTTCTTTTCATATCTTTTTTATTTTGATATTTCTTTGGCATGTACACAGACAAAAAGAACAGTAGACAATTTACCAAAGCATTCAGGAGACAATTTATACTATTTCTCACTGAAAATGTTAAATTTTACCAAAAATGCTCAGACCCTC
Organism: Pecten maximus; assembly: GCF_902652985.1. Lineage (NCBI taxonomy): Eukaryota > Metazoa > Mollusca > Bivalvia > Pectinida > Pectinidae > Pecten > Pecten maximus. Next base: position 13,454,422 of record NC_047016.1, read on the forward strand.
TCACACATCAAACATACTTCCCATATGTGTATGAACACCTAAGTTTCAGCCGAACAACCTCAACAAGTGAATGGTATGGTTATAAGACCTGTTTCTCTAAGTTGGTATTTACATTACACATGGGGGTATTTAATTTTAGATCACAGAATATTGAAAAAATATGCACTCCATTTTTTGTAATGCAACTAGACACTTGATTAGCACATTTATCAGAATGAACCATCTATGAACACAGTGTTATTATAAGTTAATAACAACTACACACAGTGTTAGTACACACGTGCACCTCAAACACATTCTCACAAGTGAACACTTCGTATACACACTGATAATTGAACACTTCCTACGAACTGATAGTGAACACTTCCTACACACACTGATAGTGAACACTTCCTACACACTGATAGTGAACACTTCCTACACACACTGATAAGTGAACACTTCCTACAAACTGATAGTAAACAATTCCTACACACACTGATAATTGAACACTTCCTACACACACTGATAAGTGAACACTTCCTACACACACTGATAGTGAACACTTCCTATACATACTGATAGTGAACACTTCCTACACACACTGATTAGTGAACACTTCCTGCAAACTGATAATTGAACACTTCCTATACACAATGTTGAAAGAACACCTGCACATACTGTCAAGTGAACACTCTCAAACACACACTAGTACTGAAATGTAAACACCTGCAATACACCATTAAGTGAACACCTACCTCCTACATGCTCTGAAATTGAACACCACATTTACACCATACTTACTTCCACAAACAATTATCACAAAACGCATACATACCTTAAATAAAACCTTAGTAGAAAAATTTGGGATGAAATTTGAGGGGAAAAGTTATATAAGTGCATTATAATTTATCAACTCCAAAACCAAAAATAAGGAAAAACAGTTATTGTTATACATTAGAATACTACAGTACACCCACCCACATGGATTTGTTCTATAATAATTGTTTTATGTGTTAGGATATAATCAGAAGGATGGACCTAAAGCCACTGATAAATTTAGTTCTTCAGCTAGTGTATCGTCAGCCAGGCCTAGTTTTTGACCTTTGCGAAAATGCAGGTGAACCAGAGGATCCACAAGATCCAGAGGATCCAGGACTAGTACCAAATGCTGCTCCTCCAATTCATTTCAACTGTACTGCACATCCAACATATCTGCACTGGACAATGATATTTGCACCACATGCTTTTCTTTGACAAGTTGTGGGTATTCGAACTGACGTGAGTTACAACAAGGCACTTTGGAAGCATATTGATTTCCTTTCTTCAACACTATCCTTTTGAGTGTCTGTTTCCACAATGTCTCCTTCATCCTCTGTAAGCTCATCATCAACATCAACCTCTTCCATTTCTATGGGATCTTCAGCCATTGGCAAGTGTTCAGGTTGATGTGTCTGAGGTATACTGGAAAGTAAAAGACAATGTACAATGTAATTCATTTAAACAAGAGGCCCAATGAACCTGTATCGCTCACTTGGCTATACAGCAACTTTGAAGTTATCTCGGTTATTTCTGAAGATACTATGAAGATTACCGCTTTATCAAAATCACAGTAGGCTAGGATTATCAATATCAATTAACTTCCAGCATACAACTAGGTTTCAGAGTTTCTGCTAGTGAGAAACCATTATATTTTAAGATTAAGCCTATTTAACCCAAATTACATAGAATGAATGTCATTCATTTTGAACAAACTTGGTAGCCTTTTACACCAGCATGCTACAGGCCTAATATCAAGTCCCTGTGCCTCTTGGTCATTGAGTAAAAGTTGTTTTAAGTAAAACGTGGACACCGGATGACCAGACAGAAAGACAGCAGGACAGACGTCGGATGCCGCACCAGTACTCCTACACAGCAGCATATTACAGTTATAATTATATGTTTCTTGGTTATTGATAAAAATGTCCTTTTAGTTTACAATTGAGGATGTTAGACCTTTGTGACCTTGAATGACATTGACAGCAAGGTCATCCATTTACAGACTGTGTGCAGGATGACAGGTGACAGAACATAATGTCCTGCAGGGAAATTGGGCGTACCGATACCTCTTTACTATATACAAGTAATGTATTATTATAGCAACAAGAAGTCAAGAACACACCATAAAAAATAACACAACATACTTACTCAATAAATGAGGTGTCATCCTCTTTAGCCTTCTGTTGGTAATGGGAAAGCAAACTGACATTAATGTTACTCTCGGAGTCTGATTGTAATGCTTCCACACAAGATAAATCAGACGAGTGTGATGACTGAGCTCTGAAATATTAAAATTATGAAAAATTACACAATTCTTTTAAAAACAAATAGATATGCCCGAAATGGTGTATTATTTATTCATGACATGCAGTAGCAGAGCATGTTTATAATTACAGAATATAAATTTAGTATGTTTGACTGCTCACCCTACCCAGAGACCTATAGTATATAGGTCTCTGCCCTACCAAACAGTATGGTGCTGGGTCTAACAGTTAAAATATGTAAAATATGTTGTAAAAAACAAAATAGTAAAAACATTTATGGAATTACAATGTCATTTATGTGTGACCTGCTACAATTTACTTCAACACGGAGATACATCAATGTATATTTTGAGGGGTTATAAATCCAACATAGTTAGATCCAAGAACTTACTCTATATCTGAGACATCGGAGGTCTATCTATAGCTATAGGTTCTTTATCGGCATGTGTAGGCGTAGATGTTACTGGTGTAGGGGTGCACACATGTGATGGCGGTCCCATAGAAGTTCCAGCTGGTGTGGGGATGTCTTCACCTGCATGAACTTTTTGTGTCACTGAAGTGCACTTGAAAAATATAAAAATAATTTTGTACTGCATGCTAAGTTATAATGATAATCTTTTCCCACAAATCGTAATTGTTACCACATTACAAAGAATGGAACAGAACAGCACTTCTTTTTCTCGGATGTTGACAATTTGATCACCGCTACGTAAAAGTCGGTCAAGTTACGGCAATTTTTATCGCCGAATTGTTCATTCGTTCATCACTTAACCACAAAAGGAATGAAATTTGTGTGCAAACTAGTTTGCCAAAATTGTGTATGATCTTTCAGGATATCATAAGCATTTTCAGTATAAACGTCAAATAAAAAAAAATAAAAAATTGAAGAAAATGGATGGCTGAGGGACACTTTCGCTAGAAATTTGGTAGTGATATGAGAGAAAAAGACTCTTTCATTTTGTGTGTATGTAGGATAGGGATATTCCACCCTCGGGATCACAAAATGTGGTAAAACCCTCGGCAAGCCTCGGGTTTCACCACATTTTGTGACCCCTCGGGTGGAATATCCATATCCTACATATACACATATGAAAGAGTCTTATAACATACAGACAAAGAACATGAAACAGTATCATGAGTTTAGTAGATAAACAACGAACTACGTTATTTTTGTGTTAATGATCCGTTCGTCCAATAATTCGTTCGCCGAAAGCCTATTGCTATGTATTAATTACAGAACATCTTAGATGGTTTTTAATGGATAAATAGCTTGATAAAAGGTTTAATAAACAACATCGCAAGTTGAAACGATAACGATATGATTACAGCAAAATTATTTTGTTTATCTCCATTTCGTCCCACAAAACTCGACCACAGCTGGGAGGAGCTGATATATGTATCATTGGACACCGGATAACAATCAATGAAATTGAAAATTCATAATCCTGAGTAGAATAGTATCGTATGAACATTTAAATTAATTTAGCGGGTGATAGAAAAGAGTTATTTTTGGGTCAGGATGTTCCGGACGACTCGTCCAAGCAGATTACTTATAAATACGAAAAATGCGGTAGATTTGAAAAAAAAAGAAAGGAATTTACTGTTAAATATATAGTAACACAAAAGACACAGATAGATTCTTTTAGGACATGTGCTGTGATCCGGCCTCCAACTCTCAATCTACGGCACCTATAACAATTATATATGAAACTTAACCACCAAATGTTTATGACGTCATAAAAAACCCCAGTCGCGGGTTTAGGAGGCAAGGCATACTTTTTCTTCAATGCCATCACATATATATTAGATTGCACATAGTCTCTTTCTTTTTTCAAAAAATGCACACGGTAGTCCCTAAGGCCCCGGACTACTAGCTATAATCACCTAGCCAGAATTATACCCACATTCTATATCATACATGTATGTTGCCATCTGTTTAAACCAAATTATTCAATGACTTAATAGTTAAGGTCGATTAACAATAGGTAAAAATAAAATGTTAATCAAGTCCACTGAAAGTGTAACAATGTCCTTTACACACTAGGGTAGGTCCAAAGTGTAACAATGTCCTTTACACACTAGGGTAGGTCCAAAGTCTAACAATGTACCTTACACACTAGGGTAGGTCTACAGCCTAACAATGTCCTTTACACACTAGGGTAGGTCCAAAGTCTAACAATGTCCTTTACACACTAGGGTAGGTCTACAGCCTAACAATGTCCTTTACATACTAGGGTAGGTCCAAAGTCTAACAATGTACCTTACACACTAGGGTAGGTCCAAAGTCTAACAATGTACCTTACACACTAGGGTAGGTCTACAGCCTAACAATGTCCTTTACACACTAGGGTAGGTCCACAGCCTAACAATGTCCTTTACACACTAGGGTAGGTCCACAGCCTAACAATGTCCTTTACACACTAGGGTAGGTCTAAAGTGTAACAATGTCCTTTACACACTAGGGTAGGTCCACAGTCTAACAATGTACTTTACACACTAGGGTAGGTCCACAGTCTAACAATGTCCTTTACACACTAGGGTAGGTCCAAAGTGTAACAATGTCCTTTACACACTAGGGTAAGTCCAAAGTGTAACAATGTCCTTTACACACTAGGGTAGGTCCAAAGTGTAACAATGTCCTTTACACACTAGGGTAGGTCCAAAGTGTAACAATGTCCTTTACATACTAGGGTAGGTCCAAAGTCTAAAAGTGTCCTTTACATACTAGGGTAGGTCTAAAGTGTAACAATGTCCTTTACATACTAGGGTAGGTCCAAAGTCTAAAAGTGTCCTTTACATACTAGGGTAGGTCTAAAGTGTAACAATGTCCTTTACACATTAGGGTAGGTCCAAAGTCTAACAATGTACCTTACACACTAGGGTAGGTCCAAAGTCTAACAATGTACCTTACACACTAGGGTAGGTCCAAAGTCTAACAATGTACCTTATACAATAGGGTAGGTCTACAGCCTAACAATGTCCTTTACACAATAGGGTAAGTCCAAAGTGTAACAATGTCCTTTACACACTAGGGTAAGTCCAAAGTGTAACAATGTACCTTACACACTAGGGTAGGTCCAAAGTCTAACAATGTACCTTACACACTAGGGTAGGTCCAAAGTCTAACAATGTACCTTACACACTAGGGTAGGTCCAAAGTCTAACAATGTACCTTATACAATAGGGTAGGTCCACAGCCTAACAATGTCCTTTACACACTAGGGTAGGTCCACAGCCTAACAATGTCCTTTATACACTAGGGTAGGTCCACAGCCTAACAATGTCCTTTACACACTAGGGTAGGTCCACAGCCTAACAATGTCCTTTACACACTAGGGTAGGTCCACAGCCTAACAATGTACCTTATACAATAGGGTAGGTCAAAGTGTAACAATGTACCTTATACAATAGGGTAGGTCCAAAGTCTAACAATGTACCTTATACAATAGGGTAGGTCCACAGCCTAACAATGTCCTTTATACACTAGGGTAGGTCCAAAGTCTAACAGTGTCCTTTACACACTAGGGTAGGTCCACAGCCTAACAATGTCCTTTATACACTAGGGTAGGTCCACAGCCTAACAATGTCCTTTATACACTAGGGTAGGTCCAAAGTCTAACAATGTACCTTACACACTAGGGTAGGTCCAAAGTCTAACAATGTACCTTACACACTAGGGTAGGTCCACAGCCTAACAATGTCCTTTACACACTAGGGTAGGTCCACAGCCTAACAATGTACCTTACACACTAGGGTAGGTCCACAGCCTAACAATGTCCTTTACACACTAGGGTAGGTCCACAGCCTAACAATGTACCTTACACACTAGGGTAGGTCCACAGCCTAACAATGTCCTTTACACACTAGGGTAGGTCCAAAGTCTAACAATGTCCTTTACACACTAGGGTAGGTCCACAGCCTAACAATGTCGTTTACACACTAGGGTAGGTCCACAGCCTAACAATGTCCTTTACATACTAGGGTAGGTCCAAAGTGTAACAATGTCCTTTACACACTAGGGTAGGTCCACAGCCTAACAATGTACCTTATACACACTAGGGTAGGTCCAAAGTGTAACAATGTCCTTTACACACTAGGGTAGGTCCACAGCCTAACAATGTCCTTTACACACTAGGGTAGGTCCAAAGTGTAACAATGTCCTTTACACACTAGGGTAGGTCCAAAGTGTAACAATGTCCTTTACACACTAGGGTAGGTCCAAAGTGTAACAATGTCCTTTACACACTAGGGTCGGTCCACAGCCTAACAATGTCCTTTACACATTAGGGTAGGTCCAAAGTGTAACAATGTCCTTTACACACTAGGGTAGGTCCAAAGTCTAACAATGTCCTTTACACACTAGGGTAGGTCCAAAGTCTAACAATGTCCTTTACACACTAGGGTAGGTCCACAGCCTAACAATGTCCTTTACACACTAGGGTAGGTCTAAACTGTAACAATGTCCTTTACACACTAGGGTAGGTCCACAGCCTAACAATGTACCTTATACAATAGGGTAGGTCCAAAGTGTAACAATGTCCTTTACATACTAGGGTAGGTCCACAGCCTAACAATGTCCTTTACACACTAGGGTCGGTCCAAAGTGTAACAATGTCCTTTACACACTAGTGTAGGTCCAAAGTCTAACAATGTCCTTTACACACTAGGGTAGGTCCAAAGTCTAACAATGTCCTTTACACTCTAGTGTAGGTCCAAAGTGTAACAATGTCCTTTACACACTAGGGTAGGTCCACAGCCTAACAATGTCCTTTACACACTAGGGTAGGTCCACAGCCTAACAGTGTCCTTTACACACTAGGGTAGGTCCAAAGTCTAACAATGTCCTTTACACACTAGGGTAGGTCCACAGCCTAACAATGTCCTTTACACACTAGGGTAGGTCCAAAGCCTAACAATGTCCTTTATACACTAGGGTAGGTCCAAAGTGTAACAATGTCCTTTACACGCTATGGTAGGTCCAAAGTCTAAAAGTGTCCTTTACACACTAGGGTAGGTCCAAAGTGTAACAATGTCCTTTACACACTAGGGTAGGTCCAAAGTGTAACAATGTACCTTACACACTAGGGTAGGTCCAAAGTCTAAAAGTGTCCTTTACACACTAGGGTAGGTCCAAAGTGTAACAATGTCCTTTACACACTAGGGTAGGTCCAAAGTCTAACAATGTCCTTTACACATTAGGGTAGGTCCAAAGTGTAACAATGTACCTTACACAATAGGGTAGGTCCAAAGTGTAACACTGTCCTTTACACACTAGGGTAGGTCCAAAGTGTAACAATGTCCTTTACACACTAGGGTAGGTCCACAGCCTAACAATGTCCTTTACATACTAGGGTAGGTCCACAGCCTAACAATGTCCTTTACACACTAGGGTAGGTCCACAGCCTAATAATGTCCTTTACACACTAGGGTAGGTCCAAAGTCTAACAATGTCCTTTACACACTAGGGTAGGTCCACAGCCTAACAATGTCCTTTACACACTAGGGTCGGTCCAAAGTCTAACAATGTCCTTTACACACTAGGGTCGGTCCAAAGTCTAACAATGTCCTTTACACACTAGGGTCGGTCCAAAGTCTAACAATGTCCTTTACACACTAGGGTCGGTCCAAAGTGTAATAATGTCCTTTACACACTAGGGTAGGTCCAAAGTGTAACAATGTCCTTTACACACTAGGGTAGGTCCAAAGTATAACAATGTCCTTAACACACTAGGGTAGGTCCAAAGTCTAACAATGTCCTTTACACACTAGGGTAGGTCCAAAGTGTAACAATGTCCTTTACACACTAGGGTAGGTCCACAGCCTAACAATGTCCTTTACACACTAGGGTAGGTCCAAAGTGTAACAATGTCCTTTACACACTAGGGTAGGTCCAAAGTCTAACAATGTCCTTTACACACTAGCGTAGGTCCAAAGTCAAACAATGTCCTTTACACACTAGGGTAGGTCCAAAGTCAAACAATGACCTTTACACACTAGGGTAGGTCCACAGCCTAACAATGTCCTTTACACACTAGGGTAGGTCCACAGCCTAACAATGTCCTTTACACACTAGGGTCGGTCCAAAGTCTAACTATCTCCTTTACATACTAGGGTAGGTCCAAAGTCAAACAATGTCCTTTACACACTAGGGTCGGTCCAAAGTGTAACACTGTCCTTTACACACTAGGGTCGGTCCAAAGTGTAACACTGTCCTTTACACACTAGGGTAGGTCAAAAGTCAAACAATGTCCTTTACATACTAGGGTAGGTCCAAAGTCTAACAATGTTCTTTAAACACTAGGGTAGGTCCAACGTGTAACAATTTCCTTTACACACTAGGGTAGGTCCACAGCCTAACAATGTCCTTTACACACTAGGGTAGGTCCACAGCCTAACAATGTCCTTTACACACTAGGGTCGGTCCAAAGTCTAACTATCTCCTTTACACACTAGGGTAGGTCCAAAGTCAAACAATGACCTTTACACACTAGGGTAGGTCCACAGCCTAACAATGTCCTTTACACACTAGGGTAGGTCCACAGCCTAACAATGTCCTTTACACACTAGGGTCGGTCCAAAGTCTAACTATCTCCTTTACATACTAGGGTAGGTCCAAAGTCAAACAATGTCCTTTACACACTAGGGTCGGTCCAAAGTCTAACTATCTCCTTTACACACTAGGGTCGGTCCAAAGTGTAACACTGTCCTTTACACACTAGGGTCGGTCCAAAGTGTAACACTGTCCTTTACACACTAGGGTAGGTCAAAAGTCAAACAATGTCCTTTACATACTAGGGTAGGTCCAAAGTCTAACAATGTTCTTTAAACACTAGGGTAGGTCCAACGTGTAACAATTTCCTTTACACACTAGGGTAGGTCCAAAGTCTAACAATGTCCTTTACACACTAGGGTAGGTCTACAGCCTAACAATGTCCTTTACATACTAGGGTAGGTCCAACGTGTAACAATTTCCTTTACACACTAGGGTAGGTCCAAAGTCTAACAATGTTCTTTAAACACTAGGGTAGGTCCAACGTGTAACAATTTCCTTTACACACTAGGGTAGGTCCAAAGTCTAACAATGTACCTTACACACTAGGGTAGGTCCAAAGTCTAACAATGTCCTTTACATACTAGGGTCGGTCCCAAATCTAACAATGTCCTTTACATACTAGGGTAGGTCCAACGTGTAACAATTTCCTTTACACACTAGGGTAGGTCCAAAGTCTAACAGTGTCCTTTACACATTAGGGTAGGTCCAAAGTGTAACAATGTCCTTTACACACTAGGGTAGGTCCAAAGTCTAACAATGTACCTTACACACTAGGGTAGGTCCAAAGTGTAACAATGTCCTTTACACACTAGGGTAGGTCCAAAGTGTAACAATGTCCTTTACACACTAGGTAACACACTAGGGTCGATCCACAGATCTATGTATTAAAAATGGATGCCGCAGAAATCTTCAGAGATAACCTCACAGCGCTAATCAATTAATTGTCAATAAGTTTTTTAAACACATACAAAATGTAAATCAAACAGTTTACATGAAACGTATGCCTTGAAAGCGATAGTCGTGTGAAACCCATTATAAGGTAACCAAAGTCTTCTAACGCCCGTCTTGTTAGCTTGAGTTCTCATGGTTTGGCTTTAGTGATGAGTTGCGATATGAAACATGAGTTATATGTTTGTATAGTGTATCGTGACAATTAAGTTTATAATATGGTCTATCGAAGTTTCTACACACCATCTGAAGAAACGTCATCAATCGTGACGACTTGATGCGGCTGTTACCTATTTATAAAACACTTGTGTGCTATTTATAACACACCGAGTTTCCCCACTAGCCAACGAGGGATTCTGATTTCTCATGGTTTCAACAAAAATATCTTACTTCGGTGAATAAAAGTCATTCTTCTACAGCAGTTGGTACGTTAGAACAAGGTCAAAACAAGTGTTGGAATCACTATTGTCTCGTGTGGAACGTGTTACTAAATGATTGCATAGTAACATTTACTTTTTACAATTTCCCGCCAAAATGCTCCCCAACACTTATCCAAATGGAATCGTCTGCTAAACTGGGATGCTGAGTGACTGACAAAAAGTTATAAGCCTGCCGCTGACGTCATCTTTCTGATTAGATAATTGCCCTAGTCTCGGGGGTTTGTTGATGTTCTGCGTCAGGTGAAACATAAAAAATGGTAGAAATGTCAATCTACACTGTAGAAGTCGCAGAGTACATTGACATACAGAGTAACGTTATAACGAATCCAACAGACGTAATCGGACATTTCTGAAGGCACGTGCATGATTTTATTTGGATCGCTTTGTTGTTTAAGCATTGTTGTCTGATTTTGCCAGAGGAACAACAGATGGACCAATCCGGATATTGACGTTTGAGCTTGATATTAGTATGGAAAAAATGTCGAGAAAAACAACCAAAGTGAAGAAGTGGAGAATTAAAATTGATACAGACGTTACAGACTGTGAAGATTCGGTGAGTCAACTTTACCTTTATGTTTACACTAGTAGTAACATGCATCCCCTTCCCTGGCCGGATCAACCCTCACCCCTTGTTGACCAATTGACGCCCCCCCCCCCCCCCCCCCCCCCCCCCCCCCCCCCAGCCTGCCGCCACACCAGGGTCACACACCCTGGACAGGGCAACCTTCACCCCCTTAATTATTGACTTATACTTATACTTATTAACGTCTCCCCCCCCCCCCCCTCCCCAACCAGGGTCACACACCCTGGACGGTACAACCCTCGCCCCTTGATTATTGACTTATTAACGTCTTCCCCCTGCCCCCAATCAGGGTTACACACCCTGGACAGAGCACCAGTTAACCTCCCAGTATATTGATATATTGCCCCTCCTGAAGCTCTGAAATTACCCATATATACATAGTATGGTTGATTCTTCTCCTTCTCACCTGGACATTAACCCCACCCAGCCAGATCCTCCTTCAGCTGATCCTCTTTAAGGACCTAGTGCATGGAAATTTGAACTTTAATTGAATCATTTTTACTGTACTACGGTAGATCAGAGATGTATATATACGTCTCTTGGTAGCTGTAGTTTAAAGTCTATGTTGTGATATGTATTTTTACAAGTGACATGATGTGAATTTTCTTACTTGCATGAAGCAGCAGATAGAATGACAGAACAGCATCACCTATTACATTCAAAGTTTACACACCTGCCTAGAGGGTGGAAGGATGAACATGATACCATCTGTACAAGTGCTAACTTGAACACTGAGATAGGAGATTGTCAGTAAATGTGGCACAGACATTCATATGTTGTAGTGTGAAAATGGCTGAGATTTTTGGCAGTTTATTCCACCTACAGCAACCAGGTGACTGGAAGTTATCTGGGTAAGATATTTGTAATGGATAAAAAATTCAGTCAGAGCCAAATATCCCAAAAAACCAACTATGTAGGCTAGATCTGAAGATGAAAGAGAATGAAGAGGAATGGCTTGTATTAACGACTTTGAATCCTGAAGACTGGGCCAAAGATTTTTCAGGTGAAGCTTGAGTTTAGTGGGTTAATTAGGGTAGCTCTACCGATAACAGAAATATAGTCTATACACACACTTAAAGATGCACTACCACAACCATTATATCCTGCGATGAAATTACAGAAAAAATAAAGTCTTTAATTGTTCATTTGATTCTAGTTATATACAATCAAATGGTCAATTTCATGAAGGCATGATCTGCAGTATCAAACATTGTATATAAATAATTCAAAAAATTAGATCAAAAGATCAAATTCAGATCACCTATTTAATTTTAAGATATTTCTGGTATCCAGTGGTCTCTCTTATACCAATGCTTTCTACACTAGATAAAAAATGGCCTCTCACAACATCACATCTCACTATCCGACAGTGGTCTCTTTTCTATCTGACACAGTGGTCTCTATAGACAGGCTCTGTTCTATCTGACACAGTGGTCTCTAAAGACAGGCTCTGTTCTATCTGACACAGTGGTCTCTAAAGACAGGCTCTGTTCTATCTGACACAGTGGTCTCTAAAGACAGGCTCTTTTCTATCTGACACAGTGGTCTTGTTAAGACAGGCTCTGTTCTATCTGACACATTGGTCTCTATAGACAGGCTCTGTTCTATCTGACACATTGGTCTCTAAAGACAGGCTCTGTTCTATCTGACACAGTGGTCTCTAAAGACAGGCTCTGTTCTATCTGACACAGTGGTCTCTAAAGACCGGCTCTTTTCTATCTGACACATTGGTCTCGTTAAGACAGACCCTGTTCTATCTATCACAGTGGTCTCTAAAGAAAGGCTCTGTTCTATCTGACACAGTGGTCTCTAAAGAAAGGCTCTTTTCTATCTGACACAAAGGTCTCAAAAGACAGGCTTTATTCTATCTGACACAGAGGTCTCTATAGACAGGCTCTGTTCTATCTGACACAGTGGTCTTGTTAAGACAGGCTCTGTTCTATCTGACACAGTGGTCTCTAAAGACAGGCTCTGTTCTATCTGACACAGTGGTCTCTAAAGAAAGGCTCTTTTCTATCTGACACAAAGGTCTCAAAAGACAGGCTTTATTCTATCTGACACAGAGGTCTCTATAGACAGGCTCTGTTCTATCTGACACAGTGGTCTTGTTAAGACAGGCTCTGTTCTATCTGACACAGTGGTCTCTAAAGAAAGGCTCTTTTCTATCTGACACAGTGGTCTTGTTAAGACAGGCTCTGTTCTATCTGACACAGTGGTCTTGTTAAGACAGGCTCTGTTCTATCTGACACAGTGGTCTTGTTAAGACAGGCTCTGTTCTATCTGACACATTGGTCTCTAAAGACAGGCTCTGTTCTACCGACACAGTGGTCTCTAAAGACCGGCTCTTTTCTATCTGACACAGTGGTCTTGTTAAGACAGGCTCTGTTCTATCTGACACATTGGTCTCTAAAGACAGGCTCTGTTCTATCTGACACAGTGGTCTCTAAAGAAAGGCTCTTTTCTATCTGACACAGTGGTCTCTAAAGAAAGGCTCTTTTCTATCTGACACAAAGGTCTCAAAAGACAGGCTTTATTCTATCTGACACAGAGGTCTCTATAGACAGGCTCTGTTCTATCTGACACAGTGGTCTTGTTAAGACAGGCTCTGTTCTATCTGACACAGTGGTCTCTAAAGACAGGCTCTGTTCTATCTGACACAGTGGTCTCTAAAGAAAGGCTCTGTTCTATTTGACACAGTGGTCTCTAAAGACAGGCTCTGTTCTATCTGACACAGTGGTCTCTAAAGAAAGGCTCTTTTCTATCTGACACAGTGGTCTTGTTAAGACAGGCTCTGTTCTATCTGACACAGTGGTCTTGTTAAGACAGGCTCTGTTCTATCTGACACAGTGGTCTTGTTAAGACAGGCTCTGTTCTACCGACACAGTGGTCTCTAAAGACCGGCTCTTTTCTATCTGACACAGTGGTCTTGTTAAGACAGGCTCTGTTCTATCTGACACATTGGTCTCTAAAGACAGGCTCTGTTCTATCTGACACAGAGGTCTCTAAAGACAGGCTCTGTTCTATCTGACACATTGGTCTCTAAAGACAGGCTCTGTTCTATCTGACACAGTGGTCTCTAAAGACCGGCTCTTTTCTATCTGACACAGTGGTCTTGTTAAGACAGGCTCTGTTCTATCTGACACATTGGTCTCTAAAGACAGGCTCTGTTCTATCTGACACAGTGGTCTCTAAAGAAAGGCTCTTTTCTATCTGACACAAAGGTCTCAAAAGACAGGCTTTATTCTATCTGACACAGAGGTCTCTATAGACAGGCTCTTTTTTATCTGACACATTGGTTTCAAAAGACAGGCTTTGTTCTACCCAACACAGTGGTCTCTAAAGACAGGCTCTGTTCTATCTGACAAAGTGGTCTCTAAAGACAGGCTCTGTTCTACCGACACAGAGGTGTCTAAAGACAGGCTCTGTTCTACCGACACAGAGGTTTCTAAAGACAGGCTCTGTTCTATCTATCACAGTGGTCTCTTAAGACAGGCTCTTTTCTATCTGACACAGTGGTCTCTAAAGACAGGCTCTATTCTCTCTGACACAGTGGTCTCTAAAGACAGGCTCTGTTCTACCCGACACAGAGGTCTCTAAAGACAGGCTCTGTTCTACCCGACACAGAGGTCTCTATAGACAGGTTATGTTTTAAGTGACAGTAGATTGGATTGTAACAAAGTGACAGTAGTCTGGATTGTAACAAAGTGACAGTAGTCTGGATTGTAACAATGTGACAGTAGTCTGGATTGTAACAATGTGGCAGTAGTCTGGATTGTAACAAAGTGACAGTAGTCTGGATTGTAACAAAATGACAATAGTCTGGATTGTAACAAAGTGATAGTAGTCTGGATTGTAACAAAGTGACAGTAGTCTGGATTGTAACAAAATGACAATAGTCTGGATTGTAACAAAGTGATAGTAGTCTGGATTGTAACAAAATGACAGTAGTCTGGATTGTAACAAAGTGACAGTAGTCTGGATTGTAACAAAATGACAGTAGTCTGGATTGTAACAAAGTGATAGTAGCGTGGATTGTAACAAAGTGACAGTACTCTGGATTGTAACAAAGTGACAGTAGTCTGGATTGTAACAAAATGACAGTAGTCTGGATTGTAACAAAGTGACAGTAGTCTGGATTGTAACAAAGTGATAGTAGTCTGGATTGTAACAAAGTGACAGTAGTCTGGATTGTAACAAAGTGACAGTAGTCTGGATTGTAACAAAATGACAGTAGTCTGGATTGAAATAAAGTGACAGTAGTCTGGATTGAAACAATTTGACAGTAACCTTGATTGAAACAAAAAATAGTTATCCTTATTTAATTTAATACAGAGTATTGAAACTCTACTTTGAACTCTGGAAAAAGTAAAAAAAAAATTGTTGATTTGTTTATCATTTACTGAATTATTGAGTATTAATACAGGAAAACATACTCTGTCTATACCTTAAGTACTGAGATATTCACATATTGTGCACTGTTTAATTATTAAGTCCTTTGGTTAACCTAAATTCTGTACTTTAGCTAACCTACCATTATCATACCATGGTGCTAATTGAATACAATGCTTGTAACAGGAAATCCAGATACCTTGGTACTTTACATGTTTGATAAAGTACAAAACCATTTGCTTAATAGCTGCAAGTCAGGCTGATATAATTAGGGAAATAGCTATATTGATAAGTAGATAATTATCCATTTATTAATTTGATAAAAAAACCAATTCAGGTATATTTGTTTTTATTCAGTGCTAAAAGGGTAAAAGATCATTTGATTCACATCATTAACTCTTATAAATCTTTAGTTATTAAACCAGTGCTAAATGGTATAAAGAATCTTAAATATAGTTTACACATCACAAATATAGTTTGCACAATTCATCATTGATATAGTTTACACATCACAGATATAGTTTAGTTTACACATCACAGATATAGTTTACACATCACAGATATAGTTTACACATCACAGATATAGTTTATACATCACAGATATAGTTTACACATCACAGATATAGTTTACACATCACAGATATAGTTTACACATCACAGATATAGTTTAGTTTACACATCACAGATATAGTTTAGTTTACACATCACAAATATAGTTTACACATCACAGATATAGTTTATACATTACAAATATAGTTTACACATCACAGATATAGTTTAAATTTACACATCACAGATATAGTTTACACATCACAGATATAGTTTACACATCACAGATATAGTTTATACATTACAAATATAGTTTACACATCACAGATATAGTTTACACATCACATATATAGTTTACACATCACAGATATAGTTTACACATCACAGATATAGTTTAAATTTACACATCACAGATATAGTTTACACATCACAGATATAGTTTACACATCACAGCTATAGTTTAAATTTACACATCATAGATATAGTTTACACATCACAGATATAGTTTACACATCACAAATATAGTTTACACATCACATATATAGTTTAAATTTACACATCACAGATATAGTTTACACATCACAAATATAGTTTACACATCACAGATATAGTTTACACATCACAGATATATTTTACACATCACAGATATAGTTTAAATTTACACATCACAGATATAGTTTACACATCACAAATATAGTTTACACATCACAGATATAGTTTACACATCACAAATATAGTTTACACATCACAGATATAGTTTACACATCACAGATATATTTTACACATCACAGATATAGTTTACACATCACATATATAGTTTAAATTTACACATCACAGATATAGTTTACACATCACAAATATAGTTTACACATCACAAATATAGTTCACACATCACAGATATAGTTTATACATCACAGATATAGTTTACACATCACAGATATAGTTTACACATCACAAATATAGTTTACACATCACAGATATAGTTTACACATCACAGATATAGTTTACACATCACATATATAGTTTAAATTTACACATCACAGATATAGTTTACACATCACAGATATAGTTTACACATCACAAATATAGTTTACACATCACATATATAGTTTAAATTTACACATCACAGATATAGTTTACACATCACAAATATAGTTTACACATCACAGATATAGTTTACACATCACAGATATAGTTTACACATCACAGATATAGTTTACACATCACATATATAGTTTACACATCACAGATATAGTTTACACATCACAGATATAGTTTACACATCACAGATATAGTTTACACATTACAAACATAGTTAACACATCACAAATATAGTTTAAATTTACACATCACAGATATAGTTTACACATCACAGATATAGTTTAAATTTACACATCACAGATATAGTTTACACATCACAGATATAGTTTACACATCACAAATATAGTTTACACATCACAGATATAGTTTAAATTTACACATCACAAATATAGTTTACACATCACAAATATAGTTTACACATCACAGATATAGTTTACACATCACAGATATAGTTTATACATCACAGATATAGTTTACACATCACAAATATAGTTTACACATCACAGATATAGTTTACACATCATAGATATAGTTTACACATCACAGATATAGTTTACACATCACAGATATAGTTTACACATCACAGATATAGTTTACACATCACAGATATAGTTTAAATTTACACATCACAAATATAGTTTACACATCACAGATATAGTTTACACATCACTGATATAGTTTACACATCACAGATATAGTTTACACATCACATATAAAGTTTACACATCACAAATATATTTTAAATTTACACATCACAAATATAGTTTACACATCACAGATATAGTTTACACATCACATATAAAGTTTACACATCACAGATATATTTTACGCATCACAGATTTTTTATACACCTCGATACAGTTTATATAGATATAGTTTACAAACCCTAACTACAGTACATATGTAATTGTCATATTAATGTGTGTAAAACAAGAATTTTTGAATGTTTGTTCAATGTTGAGTTCCAGAAAATCCAAGCTAAGCCATAATTGCAATTTAAAAAATACTTATCTGTCATGTTTGTTCGCACTTGTTATCCTGAATCTGTCCAGATCTTACTTACACATGTGATATTCTGAACAAATATTAATTGATACAGTTACATTGTAGCTTTACTATTTTAAGCTCACCAGTGAGCGTTTGTCGTGGTGTAGCAATCTTGGTTGGTTCAAAAAAATTGTCCGCCACCTTTTTATAAAAAACGCTGCAAGTCCTGAATGACTCGGTGGATTTTGACTAAATCTGGTTTGAAGCATCCTTGGGTATGTGAAGGGGAAGGAATTTTATTTAAAAGGTAGATCTGGCTCCCCAAGGGCTGGAGGGTTGGGGTCTGAGGGGTGGACCGCAATATGGAAAATATAGAAAATTCTGTAAAGTCCTCCTATTTCTTCTGCAGGAAAGTTTGGTTTGGTTTGTTTTTGTTTAACGTCCTATTAACAGCCAGGGTCATTTAAGGACGTGCCAGGTTTTGGAGGTGGAGGAAAGCCGGAGTACCCGGAGAAAAATCACCGGCCTACGGTCAGTACCTGGCAACTGCCCATGTAGGTTTACTGCAGGAAAGAAGAGAACCCAGCTTTATATCAATGCTGTGTGGAAAGGTGGGCTAAAAAAGGGAAAAGAGGAGTTTCTTTGAAATCTTTCTTTTGCTGAATGGATAAACAGATTTTGATCTATAAAATCCTCGGGCAACTTGAATATAGTTTTACTTAAAATTCTATTCCCCCAGAGGAGTGGGCCAAAGAAAAGTTTGATTTTTTATTATCAAAATCGTAAAAATTGGGAATCATTCATTGAATATTCCCTACCTTTAATAACGTAATAATCACCACTAGAAATGTCACCTATTCATTAGTTGTGGTTGAATGATCATGAATTAATTGTCGGTACATTTGAATGTGTTGCTTGTGAACTATCAATCTGGTTGTTTTTAATACAAACCATAGCTTTAATTTGACAACCGAGCAGAAGACATTTTGATTGAAGAAACAAAAAATGAAGTTTTAGGAAGCCAGGTTCCTACACAAACGCACCCCGAAGGTCAAGGTCATTCCCCTTCAGAGTTGAGCTTTAACTTTTTTGTTACAGACAATCTTGCTGTACTTAGAAACTGATCAATCATTGGGATGGAAATAATTGATTCGAGTGAGAATAATAAAGCTTGTGAATCATGAATCACTAATTTGTATTTTGACTACACTTAAATATTTTGTAAATACTGCTGTACTCAGTATATATAGGTTAATTATCGTTACTGTTTTATAATTTTTCTTTTTAAATCTTCTAAAACATTGAAATAGCAAAATTGTAATTACAATAGAACATTACACATGGTACATTCTTTTGATTTTCGTAGAAATTGCACTTTGAAAAATAACACTAAATCTTATATTTCCTTATAGCCTTTAAAAAGACAACAATTCATTACGAAGATAGTTAAGGCCTTCTAGGTCCTGCCATGCCTTACAGACTCACCTCTGTTCCGTTGATTTTCACCAAGCTGTTTCACGTAGATGTAATTTTTTGATAGATGTTCACATCTACTTCAACATTTCCTTCAATTGCATATGGCACAGGATTCGATAGTAAAGAATAATGTTTGTTTTGGTTGAGGATTCGATCGTAAAGAATACCAATTGTTCTGGTTCAGGATTAGATGGTAAAGAAAAGTCTGTTCTAGTCCAGGACTCGATTTTAAAGAATACTTTTTGTTCTGGCTCATGATTCAATAGTAAAAAAATACCCTTTGTTCTGGTTCAGGATTCAACAGTAAGAACATGTTTGTTTCATCCTGGCCAGAGAGAAGTTTGAAGTGGTTACTCCCCTTTGTCTTACTGCAGAACCACTTTAACAGGGTCTTTTGTTTCTGATGGCTTTTATTTAAATTAGATATCTTGTTAATGAATATATCCTGGGTTCAGTTGAATTGTTTTCTTCAGATTTTCAGGGGGTCTTCGATCCCTGGCAGGTGTGGTCCCTGGCTGGGATACCTGCATATTTTGCCCCTTCTGATCTTCCTTTTTGAATGCTTACCATAATTTTAGTGAGTCACATAAAATTTTGATTTTGATAGTCATTTCCTCCCAATAACTGATCCTGAGCTTCATCAGATTTTTCCATCTTATCAGGAGGATGATACATTGGTTTTATAAAAAAAAAAAAAAAAATACATTAAAAACAATATTCATGAATAAATGCAACAATCAATTTTGTAGCCCATGATTTTGATTGTAAATTTATAATGTGTTGTTTGGGAAATGATTGAAGGTGATATGAATATGTTTTGAAAAAAAATCTAGATAGTTAAAGGGTTTTTTATTTTTATATTCCTTCCAGAAAGGAAGAGTTGCTTCCCTTGTCACACTGGGTTTTACATACATATATAGAACATGTTGCTATGGAGGGTGTACAAGTACATTATTGTGAGGTTGTAGGAGTACATTGTTGTGAGTGTGTATGTGTACATTGTTGTGAGGGTGTATGAGTACATTGTTGTGAGGGTTTATGAGTACATTGTTGTGAGGGTGTATGTGTACATTGTTGTGAGTGTGTATGTGTACATTGTTGTGAGGGTTTATGAGTACATTGTTGTGAGGGTTTATCAGTACATTGTTGTGAGGGTTTATGTGTACATTGTTGTGAGGGTTTATGAGTACATTGTTGTGAGGGTTTATGAGTACATTGTTGTGAGGGTGTATGAGTACATTGTTGTGAGGGTTTATGAGTACATTGTTGTGAGGGTTTATGTGTACATTGTTGTGAGGGTGTATGTGTACATTGTTGTGAGGTTGTAGGAGTACATTGTTGTGAGTGTGTATGTGTACATTGTTGTGAGGTTGTAGGAGTACATTGTTGTGAGGGTTTATGAGTACATTGTTGTGAGGGTGTATGTGTATATTGTTGTGAGTGTGTATGAGTACATTGTTGTGAGGGTTTATGATACATTGTTGTGAGGGTGTATGATACATTGTTGTGAGGGTTTATGAGTACATTGTTGTGAGGGTTTATGAGTACATTGTTGTGAGGGTTTATGAGTACATTGTTGTGAGGGTGTATGATACATTGTTGTGAGGGTTTATGAGTACATTGTTGTGAGGGTTTATGAGTACATTGTTGTGAGGGTTTATGATACATTGTTGTGAGGGTTTATGAGTACATTGTTGTGAGGGTGTATGTGTACATTGTTGTGAGGGTGTATGATACATTGTTGTGAGGGTGTATGAATACATTATTGTGAGGGTTTATCAGTACATTGTTGTGAGGGTTTATGAGTACATTGTTGTGAGGGTTTATGAGTACATTGTTGTGAGGGTGTATGTGTACATTGTTGTGAGGGTGTATGAGTACATTGTTGTGAGGGTTTATGAATACATTATTGTGAGGGTGTACATTTCTGATTAAGTTTAACAAGTCCATTTAAGATTGCCTGTATATATCCCTAATAAAATTTAATTCAACTCTAGGCTATTTATAGATATTTTTCTAGTCAAGCTTACACTTAAGACTGTCCAAAAAAGTAAGGAATATATGTAAAATTGGATATTTTTATAATGTTTTGGGCAATGACCATCTTTAAGTTAATCATTTCATTTTCTTTCACAATTATGCTGCTTTTGTCCTCTTTTGTCTGAAGCACTCAATAAAACAATAGCATTTATCAAAACAATAGGTAGAGATGACCATAATGAACTTTTTGCTGGGTATAGTTCAGCTTTAATAGATCATATGTGTGCTATTAAAGCTGAATTACCCTGCAGGACATTGTTGTGGTCATCTCTACCTATATTGATCTATCTACTACTACGGCCGACTCCTGTATTCTTAGTGGAATCCGTCTGCTGGGGGTCACAGAACCGAACTTTTTGCACTGATGTTGGATCCTTCCTGTATTTATTATAACCATAATTAAAATCTAATAAATAAGTGATTTGTACAATGTATTTCCTCTTTATTGACACTGAAATTGCAGGAAGTGTACAAGGATTTGATTTTGGTTTTAAAGTGTTATTATAGTCAGACAGTAGCCTAGCTAATTTATTCAATAAAGAAGAGGAAAAAAGAATTATGTAATATTTCCAGAGCTGAAGATTTTGTTAAGGGAATGATGTATTTTCATGGTATGCAGCAGAAATAATATGTAGCTATGGGAATTGAAATTCTAGTTTAAACGAGAAACTCTATTGATTTTTTAGAAATGCTGACATAGAGTCTTCTGGAGGGAATGACACTGTTTCTCCTGCTGGAAACAGCTTTTAATTTGCTTGGTAGCAGAATCTTTTACATATATGTACTGTACATTGTACAGTTCATGAAAAGTTTCTGAAATTTCATTTATGTGATAGTGATAGAAATGAAGGTTTTTTTTTCTGAATATAAAAATGCTGTACATGTCATTAGCTTGTTAGAATAAACAAGCAAAAACACAAATGGTAAAGTTTCTATTTATTGATCTCTGACCATTTTCTTCCTGGTTTGATTTTATTATTGGAGCTAGATCAAAATCTAAAATTAGTTTGCTATTTAGCAATATGTAAGGATTCACTGTGATGAATATTGAAATTAAACTGTCAGTATGTTTTTATTTAATATCCTTATTCAACTTGACCAGCCCCATTGATATATAAAGTGGCGCATCCATCTTTATGCTAATTATTAAATGTGTTTCAATATAGAGGTGAACCATATATAATTAACACATCAAATCAGTGGTTTAGATAATTAGAAATCAGATCAGTGGATTCAAAACAGATTATAGGTCAGTGGATTAAACTGACAGATTATGGATAAGTTGTTAAAAAAACAGTCATGGAATTAAACTGACAAATTATAGATAAGTGGATTAAACTAACAGATTATAGATAAGTGGATTAAAATGACAGATTATAGATAAGTGGATTAAACTGACAGATTATAGATAAGGGGATTAAACTGACTGATTATAGATTAGTGGATTAAACTGACTAATTATAGATTAGTGGATTAAACTGACAGATTATAGATAAGTGGATTAAACTGACTGATCATAGATTATCGATTTTTTTTTTAAACACAGGTTAGATCAAGGGGTTAAACCGACAGAGTATAGATTAGTGGATTAAACTGACTGATTATAGATTAGTGGATTAAAATGACAGATCAGATCATTGGATTAAACACAGGTTTGATCAGTTCATGTTGTTTGAGAAAAATGGGAAATTTTCTGAAACCTAAAAATTCTGCTTTTGTATGATGAAAGGGATTTTTTTTATCAAATTTGGTCTGCAGTATCCTTTATCATAGGGTAATAACACTCCCTCATCTCCTGTGGTAGCCAGTAGGGGGCCATCAATAGAAGAAGTTAAAATTGGGTAATTATAAATGCTTCAGATCATTTTAAAAATTTTTAATCTGTAAATTAAATGTTCAAGATTCCTAAATGGGAAGATATATTTGTAATAATTTAAAGGAGAATGTTTTACCATGTTCCGGTGATCGGGTGGTCAGACTTTCTGGGCCTCTTGTTACAAACCATGGTAGAAGATGGTATACTCAGTACCGTACTTCTAATTCATTTCAATGATTTTCCTGGAACTTATGCCCCTTCGGTAATTTCCTTACATGTTTTTTTTTTATATGATTGTAAAATACTGATTGGCTTTTATTTCTTGCTTGTCAATTGAATGAAATTACAAAGCTGAGAGGAGACATCCGAGCAAGATTAGATGCTGAAAATAGGGTGATAACTGTTTAAAAAAACATTGGATTGAAATGCCACTCAGGAAAAAAAACAAATGCATGCAATGATGGTAACACCTACCATGTTTTTTGTTAAAAAACTAAGAGAGGTGACCTCTGAGCAAGATCAAAATGTTGAATAAAGGGCAATAACTCTCCAAAACCTGCTCAGTTGATAAACACAACTAGATTTTGCAGTGATTAAGCTTACCAAGTTTCAAAGAGATCTGTTCAATGCCAAGAGAGGAGTTCTATGGAAGGATTCAAATGCTGCAAAAAACAAAGGACAGTATCAAAGAAAAATTATCAAACTCAAATGCCACTCAGAAAAAAACCCTTTATATTACGATAATAAAGCCAGACCATAAGAATTTGATGAGCAAGTAAAAATATATGTTGATTTGATACAAAATGTATATTAACTTGATACAAAATGTATATTAACTTGATACAAAATGTATATTAACTTGACACATTAAAAAATGTATATTAACTTGACACATTAAAAAATGTATATTAACTTGACACAAAATGTATATTAACTTGACACAAAAAGTATGTTAATTTGACACAAAATGTAAAGCTAAATCACTTTAATCAGCTGTTATTGTCCAAAGGTTAAGGTAAAAATTATATATCTTTTTAATGATGAACACTTTGTTATGATGTTATGAAGAAAAGATGGTTGCAATTAAAGGGAAGGTCAGCTGACCTAAGGTCATCATAGTCATTAAGTCAAAAAATCAAGGTCAAATTTTACATAATTTCAATGATGAGCACATAATTATGAAATCATGAAACAAAGTTGGTTAGAATTAGGAGTCAACTGACCAAAGGTCAAGGTCACTGGATCAAAGGCCAAATATAATTAATTAAGTCCAAATTTGGTATCTTTTCACTGATGAACATTTTGTTAAGATATTATCAAGCAACATTGGTTGTTATCAAAACAAGGAGTCAACAGACTATAGGTCAAGGTCACTGGGTCCAAGGTTATATGTCAAAGTCAAATTTAGTTTTTCAATAGCTCACCTGGACCTAAGGTCCGTCGTCTGTCCATCAACATTTCCTTTAAATCGCTACTAGTCATAAAATACTGAGTGGATTTTAACCAAATTTGGTCAGAAACATCCTTAGGGGAAGGGAAACAGATTTTGCATAAATGGTGACTTTGACCCCGAAGGGGCCAAAGATGCGGGGCCCAATATGGGAAATAGAGGTAATTCCTTTAAATTGCTACTTGTCATAAAGTTATCAGTTGATTTGAACCCAATTTGGTCAGAAACATCCTTGGGGGAAGGGGAACAGATTTTGCATAATTGGTGACTCTTACGAGTTGAGATCCCCACACTGTAACCATATATATCATTGTTCGAGATTGACAAAAAGCTACATATTAAGGAATTGAACATGAACATTATTTTGACGTTTCGTCAAATCCAACCTTGTTTTTTTTTCATTATGAGTATTTTGTTGTGACATCATGATCGAAAGCAAAGTTGGTCAGAATTAAACAAAACCTCAACTTCATGACCAAAGATCAAGGTCATTTGGGTCCAAAGGTCAAGGATAAATTTGATCACTGTCCGTGACCAAGGCTGGCTGGCTGGTATATTTCCACACATTTGCAGACCTGTCAATGGTTTAGTAAAGTAACAAATCATATCAAATAATTAACAAGTTTATTATCTTCAAAGCAGTCAATTGATAGAAATCTACACTAAAGCCAACTACTTTTTGTGTATTAATTATCACTTCTGTTCTTTGTCAGCCAATCAAAATGCATTTACAGTTTGTACAACTGAATTTTATTAAACAGTTGTATTGATTAATTGATGCCTTTGGAGTTGAGTAACCATGCATGCACTCACCTTTCCTGATAGAAATATGTATATTCAAACTCAGCATATTAAATACCCACATATATACAATATTTGAAACATACAAAACACTTAAAATGTCTCAGCATAAGCAATATACAAGTTGAAATCAGCTTCATTTCAACATCATACTCAAGGCCTTATTTGAGGTTTCTTCATTACCCTGAGAAACTGCCATTAAATGATATAATTACTTGTTGAAATAGTGTCTTTTTTAAGGTCAGCTGTATAAAAGCCATGCTATTCAATGTCTACTTGTTATTTGTTGCTATTTTTGACTCAGAATCAATAAAATTTTACGACTACCCTGGAAACGAATTCACAGAAAATGGCTCTTAAGCCTTTGTGTCCCTCATGAGAATCTCCTTTTTTCGTCAATGGCAAACTGCAATGTAGGACACCTCAGCTTTACATAGAATTCATCGTTTATGTTCAGGAACAAACAAATAAGATCTTCCAGAGTGATTCAACACAAAATTCTGTGGCCCACTAATGTTAGATCTATCAGATTGATTCAACACCAAATCCTGTGGCTGTAAATGTACCAGATTCAACACCAAATCCTGTGGCTGTAAATGTACCAGATTCAACACCAAATCCTGTGGCCTGTATATGTACCAGATTCAACACCAAATCCTGTGGCCTGTAAATGTACCAGATTCAACACCAAATCCTGTGGCACGTATAAATGTACCAGATTCAACACCAAATCCTGTGGCTGTAAATGTACCAGATTCAACACCAAATCCTGTGGCTGTAAATGTACCAGATTCAACACCAAATCCTGTGGCTGTAAATGTACCAGATTCAACACCAAATCCTGTGGCTGTAAATGTACCAGATTCAACACCAAATCCTGTGGCTGTAAATGTACCAGATTCAACACCAAATCCTGTGGCCTGTAAATGTACCAGATTCAACACCAAATCCTGTGGCCTGTAAATGTACCAGATTCAACACTTAATTCTGTGGCCCCGTAAATGTTAGATCTATCAGATTGATTCAACACCAAATCCTGTGGCCTGTAAATGTACCAGATTCAACACCAAATCCTGTGGCCTGTAAATGTACCAGATTCAACACCAAATCCTGTGGCCGTAAATGTACCAGATTCAACACCAAATCCTGTGGCCTGTAAATGTACCAGATTCAACACCAAATCCTGTGGCCCGTAAATGTTAGATCTATCAGATTGATTCAACACCAAATCCTGTGGCCCGTAAATGTTAGATCTATCAGATTAGTTATAACATTTGATGTGATTTATTAGCTCACCTGGTCTGAAGGACCAAGGTGAGCTTATGCAATACCGTGGCGTCCGTCGTCCGTCCGTCCGTCCGTCCGTCAACAATTGACTTCTTAAACATAACCGCTGATCGGAATTTGAACAAATTTGGTCAGAAGCATCCCTATTGGTAGGGGACTCAAAATTGTACAAATGATGGGGCTGACCCCCTGGGGGCCTCCGGGGTGGGGCCAAAAGGGGTCAATTTGGAGCTATTCATATAAACTACTTCTTCTCTGAAACCAAGCAATGGCTATCGCTCATATTTGCCAGGTAGCATCACTATGGGGTGGGGATTCAAAATTGTACAAATGAAGGGGCTGACCCCCTAAGGGCCTGAGGGGCGGGGCCAAATGTGGTCAATCCGGCTATATTGATATAAACGACTTCTTCTCTGAAACCAAGCAATGGCTATCGCTCATATTTGCCTGGTAGCATCATTATGGGGTGGGGATTCAAAATTGTACAAATGATGGGGCTGACCCCCCAGGGGCCTGAGGGGCGGGGCCGAATGTGGTCAATTTGGCTATATTGATATAAACGACTTCTTCTCTGAAACCAAGCAATGGCTATCGCTCATATTTGCCTGGTAGCATCATTATGGGGTGGGGATTCAAAATTGTACAAATGAAGGGGCTGACCCCCCGGGAGCCTGAGGGGCGGGGCCAAATGTGGTCAATTTGGCTGTATTGATATAAACGACTTCTTCTCTGAAACCAAGCAATGGCTTTCGCTCATATTTGCCTGGTAGCATCATTATGGTGTAGGGATTCAAAATTGTACAAATGATGGGGCTGACCCCCCCAGGGGCCTGAGGGGCGGGGCCGAATGTGGTCAATTGGCTATATTGATATAAACGACTTCTTCTCTGAAACCAAGCAATGGCTAACGCTCATATTTGCCTGGTAGCATCACTATGGGGTGGGGATTCAAAATTGTACAAATGATGGGGCTGACCCCCCAGGGGCCTGAGGGTGGGGCCAAATGTGGTCAGTTTGGCTATATTCATATAATTGACTTCTTTTCTGGAACCAAGCAATGGATATCTCATATTTTACTGGTAGCATCACCTTGGGGTAGGAATTTGAAATTGTACAAATGACGGGGCCGACCCCCCTGGGGGCTGAGGGGCGGGGCCAAAATGGGTCAGTTTTGCAAGATTGAAATAAACAACTTCTGCTCTGAAACTTAGCAATGGATATCGCTCATATTTCCTGGGTAGCATCCCTATGGGATGGGGATTCAAAATTGTACAAATGGTGGGGCTGACCCCCCCAGGGGCCTGAGGGGCGGGGCCTAAATTGGTCAATTTGTTTAAACAACTTCTTCTCTGAAACTAAGCAATGGATATTACTCACATTTGTATGGTAGCATGGTTATGGGGTGGGGATTCAAAATTGTAAAAATGTTGGGGTTGACCCAGGCCGCCAGGGGGCTGAGGGGTGGGGCCAAAAGGGGTCAATTTGGCTAAATTGATTTAAACAACTTTTCTCTGAAACTTAGCAATGGTTTGACTGGTAGCATCCTATTGGGGTAGGGATTCAAAATTGCATAAAGGAAGGAGCTGACCCCCAAGGGGGCAGAGGTCAGGGTCAAAAGGGGTCAATTGGTCTAAACAAGTTCTTCTCTGAAACTAAGCAATGGATATCACTCACATTTGTGTGGTAGCATCCCTATGAGGTCGCGCCAAAAGTCAATATCATTTCATGGATTAATGTACTTTTTGGAATTTTCAGTATTAAAATAAAACCAATGTACATGTACCCATATAAAATGCTTATGATATATATTGACATAGCAATACCAGCGACAAATATACTTCAGCATCATTCTTGTTTCATATCTCATGAAACCAGGTGAGCGATACAGGCCCTCTGGGCCTCTTGTTTATTTTTCTTATTTTTGCACTGAATTTTGAAGGATGTATTTCTTTGTTTGATTAATTCATTTGAAATTATGAATCTACTCTATTGAGATCAATGTCAAAAGTCAGGATAAAACAGCTGGAATCTTCTGACTATCTTGGCCAGTTGTTGCTCAGAAAGCAATAAGGATAGAAAATTGATTTCTCTATTGTAACATTTTAGCATTGAGAACTCTCAACTTCAGCAGTTGTTGCCATGTGTTGTCAAGGGTGATGGAGTGTTGCTAGGGTGGTCTGTCTGACAGGTCTGAGGACCCCTGTTACAAGGTTAAAACAAAACATTTATATGTCTGTGGTCACAAAGTGTCTGATTACTTGTTTTCTTATAAACTCCTGAACTTTAGAGTTTGGTATCTGATGGATTGAAGGCGGAGGATTCTCCATGATACAACCCTCAAACCTAGGGTTATAAATTGACAAAGTTAGAACAAAATACATGCAGTCAATCTGTTATCAGTTAAAACTTGAAACCAATAGGGACCTACTGATGAAATACATCAGGAGAGTGTTCATGTTTAAAATAGATTGGGTGATAATTGGATGCACAGTGTAATATACAATGTTTAAACAGTGACATTTCATAATGATTTTCCTCCCTTATTACTCTTTATTTTGTAAGGTTGTCCCAGTCCGACCTAGTTCCTGGGTAGTAAATTTCAGCAACAATATGCATTGTGAACATCTTGCACTTCCATGGATTTCAGTGTTCAGTGATATACAGCCACTTTCTGTTCAATAAGATAAGAAGTTATTGCTATTTGACCAGCTGGCTCTGGCACTGTCTTCCGATCCTTTACAAAGATTTCCTAAAGTACTTTACAATATGTTGTACATGGTATTTGTTGAATAAAATGACAAAGTTTGTAAAACCGTTAATGTTACTATAAGATGTCTATATTTTGGGCTGATGTTTCAAGCAGTGAATGAGTGAAGCCAATAAAACTGTCTGACAGATCGTGTGATTACTAAATATAACCAAATCTCATCAAATCTCGAGAAAAAAGATATTAATGAAACAAAATACAGGAAATGGTTTTGTCGTGCTACACGACAATGTTTCAGTTGGAATTAATAACAATTTTGCTTGTTAGCAGGAAAATGCATTATATGCAGTCATGCTAGTTTATTATACCCCATCCCCCCCACCCGAAGCAAAGTTGTTTTTTTTTTTTTTTGGGGGGGGGGGGGGGGGGGGTATACTCTCTGTGTGTGTGTCTATCTGTCTAACTGTCTAGACTATTTTGACCACCTACTCCTCCCAGGATTATGGATTTTAAAGGAACTTTGCACGTGTTATTCATGGCATGTTCTTGTGTCTCCCTGAAAGCCATTAATGTTTATAATTTTTCTGGAGTTATGACACTTGATGCCACAAAGTGAGATATATATCTTGCCTGGACTACTCCTCCATAAGAAATTGACCAATTGCAATGAAACTACACATGAATGTAGGAGATATGTGAGGACGTGCACGCAGGTTGTTTTTTTTTCTCAGAAATTTTGGTTGCCATGGTTACAGGCAACTATAGACTGGTTTTGTGTAATGTCCAATAGATCATCAATCCTTAGATCAATTTTATTCAAACTTGGTCATGTGCATTCCTCTCATTCAAGACATCAGGTGTTTCCAGAATCATTACTACAGAAACAGATAATGGAGACTTCTGATTGGTTAAAATTGAAATATTGTCCAATTATAATGAAAATTGGTATATACAGGTTTTGAGGAATGACAAATACAATGGTACAATTCTCCAAAATGATAGAGGTAATTCAGTTGCCATTAGTGTCAGTGTTTGATTGTTTGATGAATGTAATAGTGTAAATGATACCATTGTGTGATATGTTAAAAATAAAAACAATGTAATATACTGTATGTAACCTAGCTGTTGTTGCACACAATAGTGTTTCTGAGTTTGTGAATTAAATCTTTGAAAATCCAAACATGTTTAAAAAATTTCAATGAAACTACACATGCATGTT
Source organism: Pecten maximus (assembly GCF_902652985.1). Classification (NCBI taxonomy): domain Eukaryota; kingdom Metazoa; phylum Mollusca; class Bivalvia; order Pectinida; family Pectinidae; genus Pecten; species Pecten maximus. Next base: position 13,485,050 of record NC_047016.1, read on the forward strand.
AGGGAACATGTGTAAGCCATTGAGGTACATGTGCTTGCAGGGTTTTTGAAATTTTGGTTGTCATGACAACCAAGTCAATATACACAGGTTTTGTGTACTTGCTAATATCAGTATTTTGTTCCCCTTACTCTGTTAAGAATTATACATTGGTTTCAAGAAAATTTCCACACATGTTAAAAAGTTTCATCATTTTTCCCCCAAAGTTATGGCCCTTAATTTTGATGCCATAATACTCCAATATCTGAAGATGTGCATGCAGGTTTTTAGGTCACCTGAGACAAAGTCTCAGTTGACCTATTGCGATTGCCTTTTGTCCGACGGCGTCCGTCGTGCGTTTTACTGTACAGATATATATTTGCTAGGTACCATATTTGACCTAATAAGCACACCTGCTCCAAGGAGCACACCTCACCTTTTTCAGGAAAAAACAAAGGTTTCACTATATACACTGTAATTGAAACATTTAAAAGGTTTGTTACCTCTCTGATCTGCCAGTAATTAAATCGTCATATTTTCAGCTATAGGGACTCTAGATTGTTTTTGCTGCATAAATATATGTACAGTAAACCCTCGCTATATCGCCACCTTATGTTCTCTGTGATTTTGTCAGTATAACAAGTTTGGGGGTATAATGGATAGCGAAATATCGGTTGTTACTGTAAATAGTGAAAAAAAGGTGTTATCTTTTCCATCCATATTTCTCATGGAAACTTTTCCTTGTAGGTGGTTTGATTTATTGAGCACACCTTTTGTGTTTTTGTGAGCACACATTGCGCTTATTAGGTCGAATACAGTTTATATTTTCACACTATAATATATCTAATTGCTGCCAATATAGTGAAATTAAATTCCCACAAATATTACCAGCTTTATACTATTTATGGAATCATTTTGCTTCATTTGTCATTCACCATTAACAGATCAGTAAACTGGCTTGGCCTCATGGTGCTTGATAAAATTCTGCTGTGATGGTAGTAAAACAACAGCACTTGGTTTAGAACTTAAGAGAAACTAATAAACATTGAAATATCCACCTTGTATGTATTGTAGGGGTCTTTAGGTTTCCAATCTCTAAGTGTAGGTGGTCTAAAAGCATGTGTTGTTTGAGGATAAATATAATTGGTTTGTAGTGAGAAGGAAACTACATCTACACATCAAGTATATCCAGTGATCTGCTATATATATCAACTTGTTAATGATAGAACACTGACCAGGTGGTTGGTTTTACTCAATGTTTACCTATGTAAGTGGAACATGTATATATGTAATGATAAAGCATGCACATTTTGTTATAATTGAAGGTAATTGGAAGTAGAAAATAGCTTAATGTGTGGGCCACTCGCCCACAAACACCTTGTAATCAAATCAAAATATGGAGACTGCATGTGAATATGAGTAAAAGTTTCCTGTTTAAATCATCCTAAGCATTCTGGAATAATTTTTGGCTGTCAACTTTGTTCAAATGAATGACTTTGACTCACTTTTAAGGTCACAGAAATCTTCTGTGTTCAACTTTAAACAACTTCTTGTCTCTGTATCTAAGAGATGTAGAGTCTTGGTATTTATAGGGCCAGTAACATGTTGGGATGAGAGGTTGCATGCTTGCTCAATAAAAGACCCTGGATCACTCTAATGAAGTCTAGTGGGTCATATGTGATTATAAAAGTTCACACATTCTGAACAAACTTAAAGTCCACTAACATATTTGGAAAAGGGATAGTAAATTGGGATCCAATCTATTAAACATTAAATGTCGCTTGAATAAAATCTTGAAACAAAGTCTTCTCTTTATTATGCTGCAGAACAGGTTAGCAGTGCAGGCCCATTAGGCCTCTTGTAAGTCTGATATACCCAACAAATGAATCTTGAATGTGGTTGTGGTTTTTAAAGAAGGTAACTTCTTAGATAGCTAAGAAACATGCTGAGAATTGGCTCAATCAAACTTTCTTTAGTTTTATACAAAATCTGATGGAATAAAACAAATTAAGAATTATCAACCTTTATTGTTCAATGACAAAATCACATCCAGTTGTGACCTGACAATAGAGGTTATAGGGACGCCCCCCCCCCCCCCCCCCCCCTTTATGATACTGTATGGGACTCTGTCTTTAATGGATGTACTATAAGACTTGGTAAATTAAGTGGGCTAAGACTGGCTTGGAATTCAGAATTTCCTCGTTTCCTTTGGGAGACATCTTACAGAAACAATGTTATCAAACATAAATATGCAATCAACTGGAATGCTCAGCTGATCTGAAGTGTAAGAAGATGTCTTGATATATTGTAGCTTGTGTGTTCATTAATGTGTAAAACATTGTACCAGGTTTGTCAAAGGAATGTTCCCATTAAAACAGAGATCAGTTGAGGTTTTAAAATGTTTCTGTTGTATGGGGATTTACTCAATCAAAGATAAAGTAGTATTAATGTGAAGATATTGATCAGCTTTAGTTAAGGAGTTTAGATAAACAGAAAAAAAGGCCCATTGACATTTTGATTTGGACAAATTACATAGGTATGAAAAGCAGTTTGTTTGTAATCCAGATTTGATGACCTGGATATCTGTTTACAGGATTTCTTACCTCCCAGATTGTTGATACAGTCTGTAGTTATTATAACCCCCCATGGGGGCTCAGGGATGCTGAATGAGGATTTATCCTAATGTTTTTGTATACAAGGGTGATATTGTTCAAAATACACATTTGTTATATAATCAATAATGACATCCTACATTGCATGAAAAACAATCCTAATCACAATATTTTCCCGTTTCTAGATTCCAAAATGAACTGGATACTAGAGAAACAAGATGGTTACATTTGTCAATAAAGTTAGAGTGTTGTTTGTTTTGATTGACAGTTTTTATCTCTTCTTACCTTGTAAAACCACTACATCACTTTGGAATGATGAATGGTTCACCCTGCCGTCAGTGTTTATTACCTGTCGATAATTGTAGTGAGTTCCGGCTCCCTTATCCTCAATCAATAATTGATTATCTCCCTTGAGTATCACTCCCCTGGTGGTCAGCTTAACTCTTCAATGAGATGGACCACCTACCCAAGTGCTTGTCATTTATTGAGGCTCATCAAGGGCATTTTCATTTAATCCAAGCAAAGTCCACTGTAAAATGTTGATATGAACAAGACATGTATAGAAAATGGTGTTGAATACCATCTATAATGTATTTTTTTAATTATACTATGCTGGTGTGTTTGGTATATTTTAGGCATTTTTATTCCAAGACAAAAACAAAGGTATTGTTAACTGTGGCGGTCATTTCATAGTTGCCAGCTTTTTAAAAATCCCATGGGGAGGATTAAAGATTCCTAGTGGAGCCTCAGTAAAGTACAATTACAGACCACAATTTGACTAATACATTATTTCTATATATTTAAAGCTGCACTTCCTGGAGGACTTATTGGATTTTTAAAACTATGAATTATGAAGAAGTTTTATTGATAACTTCTGTCTAAACATGGCATAAAGTATAATTATATTAAACAGGTAGAGTTGGCAAGTGTGTTGTTTTTAAAAAGTATATCTAAAGCCTATAGTGTATGAAGCAAATTTGTATACATGCAGTTATAGTGCAATCTTGCTTTAATTTGTAATATAATTTTTTTTCTTCAAATTTATGATAAAGTGTGATCTTAACCTTAGTTTGTTAGGTAAGTTGTACACAGATGTAGTGTGACCTTGTACACAGATGTGGAGTGACCTTGTACACAGATGTAGTTTGACCTTGTACACAGATGTGGAGTGACCTTGTACACAGATTTAGTTTGACCTTGTACACAGATGTAGAGTGACCTTGTACGCAGATGTAGAGTGATCTTGTACACAGATGTAGTGTGACCTTGTACACAGATGTAGTTTGACCTTGTACGCAGATGTAGAGTGACCTTGTACACAGATGTAGTGTGACCTTGTACACAGATGTAGTATGACCTTGTATACAGATGTTGTTTGACCTTGTACACAGATGTAGTATGACCTTGTACACAGATGTGGAGTGACCTTGTACACAGATGTAGTATGACCTTGTACACAGATGTAGTGTGACCTTGTATACAGATGTAGTTTGACCTTGTACACAGATGTGGAGTGACCTTGTACACAGATGTAGTATGACCTTGTACACAGATGTAGAGTGACCTTGTACGCAGATGTAGAGTGATCTTGTACACAGATGTAGTGTGACCTTGTACACAGATGTAGTTTGACCTTGTACACAGATGTTGTTTGACCTTGTATTCAGTTTTACAATGCCTCATTTTGTAAATTACTTAATATTCATGTCCTATGGTTGACATTTGCTGCACCTCCATTCCTTATGGACAGCAGTATGATCTTGATCAGTACCCATCCCAGCATTCCATATCACAGCAACATTATCCATTTTCATCTGAAAACACCCATGCACTTTTGTGTAAGCCATTGGAAAACTTCAATTGGAATTGTCAATAGAAAAACACATTATCCCATCACAAAATTGTATTGTGGTTTAGTGTTTGTGATTATTCAAATATCACAGGAAACTGATATGGTACCTAGATAATTGTCACTGGGTGTAAACACGCCGCTCACGCAAACAGGAAATAGCGAATTCTGCATCCTTGTGAAAATGTGCAGATTATATTTATGAATACAGAGGAGCCCACTTATTTGCATATCGGTTATTTGAATATCCCGTTTATTTGCATAAAATTCTCAGGTCCCGATTTTCTTCTTCTTTATCTTTGTATTTTAATCCCATGTATTTGCATCGACTAAAACACTGACTCCCGCTTATATGCATATAAAAATTCCAAAAAATCGAAAATTTTAATTGATTTTAGGGTATTTTTGTGATTTTCCCGTAATAAAAGTTTTAAGAAAAGTGTTTTAACTTACATGTTGATTCGACACGATGTACAACGTTATCTAATCATTGGTTCCCACTTCGTCAAAACAGGTTATGTTCGATGCATCGATATCGATATTTAGTTATTATCCAGACCATATCAGTAGCATTGTGAAGAAGAATTACTGAATAAAATATTTATATGCCTCATCTTTTGATGAGATTTGTTTATTTATTATAGCATCGATCCAAACCTGTGTTCTGTGCACTTGAACACTCGCTGAGGCAGGTTGCGATCGCCATGATTGTTTACTAGGCGCGTTGCATTGTGGGGGCATATGTGTAATGAACGACAACTCTTTGTGTGTGTGTGCGCCATTTTCCAGAACAAACCCAAACGACAATACACATCTCACGGTCATTTAAGACAGTCTATTGCTTAAGCAGTTCATCATCTATGATCAAACAACTAATATACTCATAGCAGGAACAAAACGCATCTCGAGACGATAATGAATGTTAATTGAAACGATCACATTGTACATCGTAGTGCCAACCCACGCGTGTATGACCGATATCGGACCCACAGACTCGGAGTGACAAGTAGTAAACGATGAAGTATATGCAAATATTTGTACATTTACAAAGAATAACAACCCATTTATTTCGTATTTACTCTTATATTTTAAATAATGTTTTTAGGTCACCTGAGACAAAGTCTCAAGTGACCTATTCTAATCCCCTTTTGTCCGTCGTCGTGCGTCGTGCGTCGTCCGTCCGTAAACAATTTACATTTTCGACTTCTTCTCCAAAACCCCTAAACCAAATTCAATGAAAAGGTCATACATTCAGCTTCAGAATCATCACATAAAAATTTCAAGTTAAGTTTCATGATCCTTTCAACAGGAATTTACTAAGGTTTTAACAAGTATTTCTGATATTTGTCTCTTGAGAAAATTGAACATATATTCAAGGCCTAGATCACGGCTATATATAGAATCTTTTCATTATGGCTGATGGGGGGAAAATAACCTTTGTTCATGTTTATGACTCCAAGTTCCAATCAAATTCTATAAACCTCTCACAAGATTAGCTTAAAAAATGAAGATCATAGATTTTTGGTCAATGAAATGTTATGTTTTTATGATGGTAGAAAGATTTTCAACCAGATTTGATCAGATTTGTTCCAAAAATCTAGCTTGCAAAATTTGCAGGAATAACATAAAATATGAATTTGGCAGGAAGCTTCTATGGCTAAAGGTCAACCAAAATTGTAAATTATATGGTCCCCACCCCCCAGGGGCCTCAGGGGCGGGGCTAAAAAGGGTCAAATTGACTAAAACTTCAAAAATCTTCTTCTCTACTCTCAGATATGGTGGAATCAAACACTCTTCATAGATGGAAGGGTCTTAAGGTGCTTTACCAAAATTGTAAATTTCATGACCCAGGGGTCTCACGTTTGCCCCCTGGGGAGGGGGGTAAACTTTACTATAGTTTATATAGGGAAATCACATTTTTGACTTTTATTTGTTTTATTTCTATTGGAATTCATTCTAATTTGGTTAACATTATCAGCATGGGATGACAGTTTGATGGCATGCACATGTTGGCCCTGACTGACCCCCAGGGGCTGATGGGCGGGGCTAAAAAGGGCCAAATTGACTGAAATTTCAAAAATCTTCTTCTCTACTCTCGGATTATATGGAATCAAATACACTCCATAGATGGCAGGGTCTGAAGGTGCTTTACCAAAATTGTGAATTTCATGACCCCGGGGTCTCAAGTTTGCCCCTGGGGAGGGGGTAAACTTTACTATAGTTTATATAGGGAAACAACATTTTTGACTTGTATTTGTTTTATTTCTGTTGGAATTCATTCTAATTTGGTAAACATTTTCAGCATGGGATGACAGTTTGATGGCATGCACATGTTGGCCCTGACTGACCCCCAGGGGCTGATGGGCGGGGCTAGAAAGGGCCAATTTGACTGAAAATTCAAAAATCTTCTTCTCAAGACCAAAATAAGTTGGAATCAAATACTCTTTAAAGTTGGAAGGGTCTTAAGATGCTTTACTAAAATTGTGAATTTCATGACCCAGGGGTCTCAAGTTTGCCCCTGGGGAGGGGGTAAACTTTACTATAGTTTATATAGGGAAATCACATTTTTGACTTTTATTTGTTTCATTTCTATTGAAATTCATTCTAATTTGGTAAACATTGTCAGCATGGGATGACAGTTTGATGGCATGCACATGTTTGCCCTGACTGACCCCCAGGGGCTGATGGGCGGGGCTAAAAATGGTCAAATTGGCTGAAATTTCAAAAATCTTCTTCTAAAGACCAAAATAAGGTAGAATCAAATACTCTTCATAGTTGGAAGGGTCTTAAGGTGCTCTACTAAAATTTATTAATTTAATGACCCGGGGGTCATAAGTTTGCCCCTGGAGAGGGGTTAAATTTTACTATAGTTTATATAGGGAAATTACATTTTTGACTGATTTGTTTGATTTCTATTGGAATTCATTCTAACTTGGTTAACATTTTCAGCATGGGATGAAAGTTTGATAATATGCAAATGTTGGCCCTGACTGACCCCTGAGGGCTGATGGGCGGGGCCAAAAAGGGTAAATTAAATTAACTGAAATATTTCAAATCTCAGGTGACTGTTAAGGCCCATAGGCCTCTTGTTTTAATTATATTTTTAATGCAAATAACGTAAACAATCATATAGCGCCCGTTTTGAGTACCTACCTGACGATCTACATAGTGTATAAGAGGGGCCTAAACCCAACTCCGCCTATACGAATACTCCGGTTATTTGCATATTTTGTCATGGAAAAAGGGCTATGCAAATAAGCGGGTTGCTCTGTATATAACTGATAACAATTTATTTGTTATTTCATTTGTTACTTTGTATTATAAAACGATGAAATAAATTTTATTTTTTTGGGGAAAGGCAATCCAGAAAACGACTGCATGGCCAATAATACCATATCTTTTGTCGCATTATTGAAAAATAGGAGTGTTTGTCATATCTAATTTTGTGTGGCCCCATCAATTCAGTACCCCTTTGTTGTGGATATATTTGGATCATTCTCTCTGTCTGAGTGTCTTATTTTATTTCTACGGGGCCCTACCTAATGTGTACAGCTATAGTCTGTGTATGAAGATCAGAAAAAGGTCAAGGTCATACATTCAGCTTCAGAATCATCACATAAAAATTTCAAGTTAAGTTTCATGATCCTTTCAACAGGAATTTACTAAGGTTTTAACAAGTATTTCTGATATTTGTCTCTTGAGAAAATTGAACATATATTCAAGGCCTAGATCACGGCTATATATAGAATCTTTTCATTATGGCTGATGGGGGGAAAATAACCTTTGTTCATGTTTATGACTCCAAGTTCCAATCAAATTCTATAAACCTCTCACAAGATTAGCTTAAAAAATGAAGATCATAGATTTTTGGTCAATGAAATGTTATGTTTTTATGATGGTAGAAAGATTTTCAACCAGATTTGATCAGATTTGTTCCAAAAATCTAGCTTGCAAAATTTGCAGGAATAACATAAATAGTGAGCTCCATAACCATCACATAATATTGTTAGATCAGCCAACTTATATTACTCTGACTTGAATCTTATGATGCTGGTTATTATGACAACAAGTTCTTAGTTGTCCATAGAGATGATGGAATAAGCTACAGAAACATGACATTACTGTAGCAGTATTGATAGAGAAACATGACGTTACTGTAGCAGTATTGGTGGAGAAACATGACATTACTGTAGCGGTATTGATGGAGAAACATGACATTACTGTAGCAGTATTGATAGAGAAACATGACGTTACTGTAGCGGTATTGATGGAGAAACATGACGTTACTGTTAGCATTATTGATGGAGAAACATGACGTTACTGTAGCGGTATTGATGGAGAAACATGACGTTACTGTAGCATTATTGATGGAGAAACATGACGTTACTGTAGCGGTATTGATGGAGAAACATGACGTTACTGTAGCGGTATTGAAAGAGAAACATGACATTACTGTAGCATTATTGATGGAGAAACATGACGTTACTGTAGCGGTATTGATGGAGAAACATGACATTACTGTAGCGGTATTGATGGAGAAACATGACGTTACTGTAGCGGTATTGATAGAGAAACATGACATTACTGTAGCATTATTGATGGAGAAACATGACGTTACTGTAGCAGTATTGATGGAGAAACATGAAGTTACTGTTAGCAGTATTGATGGAGAAACATGACGTTACTGTAGTGGTATTAGATGGAGAAACATGACGTTACTGTAGCGGTATTGGAGAAACATGACGTTACTGTAGCGGTATTGATGGAGAAACATGACGTTACTGTAGTAGTATTGATGGAGAAACATGACGTTACTGTAGCGTTATTGATGGAGAAACATGACGTTACTGTAGCAGTATTGATGGAGAAACATGAAGTTACTGTTAGCAGTATTGATGGAGAAACATGACATTACTGTAGTGGTACGTATTAGATGGAGAAACATGACGTTACTGTAGCGGTATTGATGGAGAAACATGACATTACTGTAGTGGTATTGATGGAGAAACATGACATTACTGTAGCGTTATTGATGGAGAAACCTGACATTACTGTAGCAGTATTGATACAGAAACATGACGTTACTGTAGCAGTATTGATGGAGAAACATGACGTTACTGTAGCGGTATTGATGGAGAAACATGACATTACTGTAGCGATATTGATGGAGAAACATGACGTTACGGTAGTGGTATTAGATGGAGAAACATGACGTTACTGTAGTGGTATTAGATGGAGAAACATGACGTTACTGTAGCGGTATTGATGGAGAAACATGATGTTACTGTAGCGGTATTGATGGAGAAACATGACGTTACTGTAGCGGTATTGATGGAGAAACATGACGTTACTGTAGCGATATTGATGGAGAAACATGACGTTACTGTAGCGGTATTGATGGAGAAACATGACGTTACTGTAGCAGTATTGGTGGAGAAACATGACATTACTGTAGCGGTATTGATGGAGAAACATGACGTTACTATAGCGGTATTGGAGAAATGTGATGTTGCTGTAGCAGTATAGATGGAGAAACATGACGTTACTGTAGCGGTATTGATGGAGAAACATGACGTTACTGTAGCAGTATTGGAGAAATGTGATGTTGCTGTAGCAGTATTGATAGAGACTGGACCTTACCTTTACAAAACATATAAAGTGTGTAAGCATAGATTACATACTTCTTTTATAGTGACAATTTAAAGCAAAAAAAAAATAAAATAAAATTCAAAGATCGTTCTTGAATCTGTTTATTCATATATTTATCATTTTATCTCATTTTTGAGTTTTTTATATGGGATGAAGCTATATTTGATCCAAAGATGAACTATAGAGCATGCATGACTCATTAAATAATCAACCTTAGATTAATTTTGAACTAAAATGATCAGGTATTTACTAGTTAATACATTTTCAAAATATTTGAAATAATAAAAGTCACACAGTCATGCTTTACACACACCCAGGAAAGGAGAGGTGTTGTACCTGAACTTAAAAGTGCATTCTAAATGTTAACATGTGTAATTTGTTGCTGTTAGAAGCTGATAAAGCAATCTAACAAACTGATAAATATAATGTATTTGCACCAAGGGTAACACCTACTTTGTGCTGTACGTGGTTCCCTGTTGTGGATTGGGGAGGGTATGATGTGCTGTACGTGGTTCCCTGTTGTGGATTGGGGAGGACTGAGAACACCGAGTGGGACTCATTGACCACAGGTGTTTTTGGTGATTGCCTCCCAGACCACAACAAAAATGATAAAACAATAAAACAATCATGGGTAAGGTTTCAAAAATATTCATTTTGTAACCGAGTCAATATGGTGCTAAGCATTTAGCTACAATGTATTCCAGGCTGACTTAGAGAATTGTTAGATATAAATCAATATCTGAAACAGATAAAATTTCACTTGTACTGCGCTTTTCTCCCATATTGTATCACTACACTGTAGTGAGATTTTGTATGTTAAATGATATTAGTGGGGAAGATTTTTCATTTGAGACTGTTTTGATATGTGATTTGTTATATTTATTATTCTGTACTTATAACCATTAGTGGAAGATCTGTTTATTAGTGAATTTAAGGCAGACTTTGAAAGCACCAAGACCAAATGTAGTATATTTGTAATTAAATTACTGTAATATTGAATCGGAATTTGTGTGCTTGTACTCATTCATTGTTCTGGTGTGTTTGAGAAAATCGGAACTTGTTTTGTTTTGCATGAAAGGAATACTGAAATGAATTAAAATTTGATTTATGATGCCAAGTAGAATTCATTCATCTCCATGGCCCACAATCTGGAGATTTATTTTGAACTTGGAGATTGTCCGTATCTATTGCTTGGTCTGTTGGGCTAATGCTGCTGGGATATGGATTTTGGATTGACAATTAGCTTTCAGGTGTGATTATAAAATTGTGAAGTATTGAATTTTGGTTTATTAGACCCCTACCGGTGAAACTGGGGGAGGGGGACCGTATAACAACTGATTGTTTTCCTCCCAGTCCACCCGTCCACTCAGTTCTCCACAACTTTCTCAGCCATGCTTCAGGTATAAATTTCCTGATCGATCATCAGTTTTTTCTATCCAATCAATTATTTTTTTTACTATCTTTCTTTGGGATTTAACTGTTTTTTATATTATTTCGTAGTGCTTACTGCCATTCCATGGAGTACGTCATCTAGACGTTTGTATTTTATGTGATATAATCTAGACGTTTGTATTTTATGTGATATAATCTAGACGTTTGTATTTTATGTGATATAATCTAGACGTTTGTATTTTATGTGATATAATCTAGACGTTTGTATTTTATGTGATATAATCTAGACGTTTGTATTTTATGTGATATAATCTAGACGTTTGTATTTTATGTGATATAATCTAGACGTTTGTATTTTATGTGATATAATCTAGACGTTTGTATTTTATGTGATATAATCTAGACGTTTGTATTTTATGTGATATAGACGTTTGTATTTTATATGATATAATCTAGACGTTTGTATTTTATATGATATAATCTAGACGTTTGTATTTTATATGATATAATCTAGACGTTTGTATTTTATATGATATAATCTAGACGTTTGTATTTTATATGATATACTTAAGTGACAACCACAATCGTGACAAGCTTTCCTTACATATACATGTGATATACCAATCAGTTGATGTTCTTTTGTTTATCATGATTGTGGACATTTCTGACGAAACTTGACTACAAATTTCTTACTCCATTAATTGGTCAAACACCTCAAACAAGTGACACCGGAAGAACTTGATTTAAAAAATCAAAACACTACTTATATTATTACATTCAGTTTCTGTATTTCGTTTGTTTTTTGTTTTTTTTTTGTTTTATTTTCTGTTATAATAAGATAAAGTTATAAAATCCTCAAAATTCATGGGAACTTTAACAGAGATTTATAATTGAATAACTTCTGTAGGAAAATAACTCTCATCTTGCAGTACAAACCTTTTCACTGTCATTCAGAAGAAAACTATATCTGCACGTGTACAGACAATCTTGTCTCTTAATATACCTCCAACAGAGATTGCTATGTACCCTCTTGGTGAGTCTGGATCCAGTTCTATCAAAGTCTTGATCTACAATACAAACAAATCGGTGAACAATACAAGAACCTTGATGAACCTGACAAGTATAAGTTTATCATTTTTATTTTTTTACAGTACTATGGTTTAGTTTCTGTTTATTGGGTTTGCCCTATGTCAGATTTGTTGGCATGTTTATGTTTGGATGATAAGACTACAAAATAATGTTTTTATCTGGCATGACTTTAAGGGAGAACACAATACTGAAACTGTTAAAGGATATCATGCTAATCTGACACCAGGTTGGATTATAAGGAACAAAAAAAATTAAACCCACACACTATGCTGTAGGTCTGTCAGTGTTGGAAATATTTTAAAATTTGTTTAACTTCAGGAAATCAAATGAAATAAAAAAAACTACTGCCCACGTACTGCACCCAATCCATGGCCATTGGAAACAAATTTCTTTCCAATGATTAAGTCATGAGATTCTTATACATAATCTCTTTGGGGGTTAAAGACTTTGTTGGAGGAGGAAGGAGTGAGATGAACTTGACTAATCTGATCACTGCTGGTAAGGTACATGTAGTGTAATTGGTCCCAAGGTCTCGGGCTTAAATGTACCCTGAATGAGTTTTGACATTTTAACTATGAATTTGTTTGCTTGAACATTAAAAGCTATCGAAATCTGCATCTCAGAGAGCCTTCTCCTCTCTGTGGATTGCTGTTCCGACTCATCTACTCAGATTTCGATAACACCTAGCTTAATTGTTGGAGAGCTTGAGCTAAATCATCAAAATAGGAAAGTCTGAAGACAACAAAAGAATCAGTTGATTTGTGGAATGAACAATGAAAATGAAACTGTATTCTATTTCCACCATGTTAACTACTTATGTACAAACCACAGGAAATATTCAGATAAAATCTGCAATTTATTCACAAATCATAAATGTTTGAGTTTTATTTCGTGTGAAAAATATTTTCATTGGGACTTTATATTAGCTCACCTGCCCAAAGGGGGCAGGTGCGGCGTCCGCTGTCCGTCCGGCCCCGTCTGGCTGTTCCGGCGTCAACTTTTTCCTTTAGACAACTTCTTCTCAATATCCATGAGGCACAAAGACCCGACATTGGTCCTTCTAGCATGCTGGGGTGAAAAGCTACCAAGTTTGTTCAAATGAATAATCTTGACCTACATTCAAGGTCACAGGGGTCACTAAAATCTTTAAAAAGACTTCTTTTCAATAACCAAAAGCCCAGGGATTCGATATTGGGTCTGTAGCATGCTTAGGTGAAGGGCTATATGTATACCATGTTTGTTCAAATGAAAGACCTTGATTTACATTCAAGATCAGAGGGGTCAAATAGGCTTAAATCTTTCAATGACTTCTTCTCAATAACCAAGAAGCCGGAGGACTTGATATTTTTATTGGGCCTGTAGCATGCTGGGTTGAAGGACTACCAGGTTTGTTCAAATGAAAGACCTTGACCTACATTTGGGGTCACGGGTCAAAAAGCCTAAAATCTTTAAAACCGCTTCTTCTCAATAACCGAGAGGCCCAGGGACTTGATATAGAGCCTGTAACATGCTGGGGTGAAGGGCTACATTTCTATTCAAAGAAAGACCTTGACCTACATTCAAGGTTGAAGAAGTAAATAAGGCTATCTTCAAGTGACTTCTTCTCAGTAACCAAGAGGCCCACAGTGACTTGATATTGGGCCTGTAGCATGCTTGCCATGGGTGAAGGGCTACCATGTTTTGTGCAAATGAAAGACCTTAAATTGACCTACATTCAAGGTCACAAGGGTCAAACAGGCAAAAGTTTAAGTCTACTCTTGGTAGAAACGGCATTCGCGGTATGACCTGAGATTCTCACAATTGTCAAATCATTTCCTGATAATGAATCTATTTGTATCAAAATATTGATCCAATAGCCAAGATCATCTATAACATATAGTTCATTGTCAAATATTAAAATAGTTATATCACATTGTTTAACATGGTGGTACGTATCTCATGCTTCATCTGTCTTGTTTGTTTGTATACAATATGGCGGAAATTTAACACATTTGTGATGTTACAGGTAGATAGGTCATTATCTAGGACGAATGACATTCACGTACAGGTGTGCATTTCACGAAATTGTATACATCTGGAAAACGCCTTATTTCTTTATTTTACAATTTCATCAAGCAATTAGTAACCATAACAAAAATCATCCACTGTATATATTTACATAACACTTTAAAGTTCAAGACAGGTTGTGGCATCTCATTAGTATATTTTCCTCAATAAAGTCACTCCCACCAGTTTTCCTATACTGTGTCATTATGATTTTGGAAATTCTTTCTTAATCTATTAACTAAAGATTATTCCTCAACCTTTCAATAATTAGATGTTATCCCTTTGATTGTAGGCGCATTATTTTTAGAGTAAAATCCTTTAGATAAGGTATATATGATCTGTACTTTTGAGTTCAGATGTCGACTTTCTTGCCAGTTTGACCTAAGCACTCACCTTTTGCCCTTTCCGTGACAGTTGAGCTCTGCAATTAGCAAAGAATACAACACTGGGAATAAGATATCTTGATTACAGCAGAGAGCTTAAGTGGAAACGCAAAGGTCAATGCGTTCTCCAGAATGACTGTCAACCCAGACCATAGATAAATCAGTGCCCAGGATTCACTCACATAACACTTCTCTCTCCTATAGCAGAGTTGAAACAATGTTGTGTTTGAAATCTCATGTCTGTCTGCCCAATAGTTGATGGAATCAAATATGAATTGAATTCTGGAAATCGCAAATATTACAAATCCCCCTTAGTAAGTTTTTTGATGAAGTCTTTTGATGCTGATATATTTTTTTGATATGTAAAATTAACAATGATGAAACTGATTGAATATTGGACAGATTAGTGGGAAATTACAAGCTTATACAGCATTCAGTATTCTGAAGTTTTACTATAAATATAACTTAATTAAATTCTTCAAAATATCTTAGAAATATCATTTAACAGCTAAAAAGAAGAAACTGAAGGAGCAAACATATATATACTCAAGTAATTTGCATCGATGGTGAGACATTTTGAAGCCTTCTATTTGGTGACATATTTTGTAATAGGCTATCACTTGGTGTGAGGAAGCAGAAATTTTGGCGTATAACTACTAACACATATATGTAAAGATATTCATATTTTCTATATCATTAGACCGCAAGCTGATGGAGTCGAGATTAGAATATCGGCCCCAGACATTGACTCCAATGTAAATGTTGCCCATTTCAGAGCCTACAGGATATTGACAGCACTGTAGACATTCTTGTCATCAATCTGTCCATCTCATTCATTCATAAGAAGAAATTGATTTTGTGTAGAGCCTGTAATTGAATAATGTCCTATAGAAGACCCTGGCTGTGGTGAATTGTGGCCACATCCCCCAGCTGCATCACTAGACAGCAGATGTTTGTCATGTAATCTGATATGTTTTCCAAATTTCATGACTCCCATATTGTAAAAGTTTTGGAACATCATTCTTGCTATAAGTAAAATATTTCAAAGTTTTATATTTTAGCTACAAATTAAAAACAGATGAGACGGTATCATTTCTAGGTTTTATTTGATGAGACGGTATCGATTCTAGGTTTTATTTGATGAGACGTACGGTATCAATTCTAGGTTTTATTTGATGAGACGGTATCAACTAGGTTTTATTTTATGAGACGTTTCAATTCTAGGTTTTATTTGTTGAGACGGTATCAATTCTAGGTTTTATTTGATGAGACGTTTCAACTCTAGGATTTATTTGATGAGACGGTATCAATTCTAGGTTTTATTTGATGAGACGGTATCAACTCTAGGTTTTATTTGATGAGACGGTATCAATTCTAGGTTTTATTTGATGAGACGGTATCAATTCTAGGTTTTATTTGATGAGACGGTTTCAATTCTAGGTTTTATTTGATGAGACGGTATCAATTCTAGGTTTTATTTGATGAGCCGGTATCAATTCTAGGTTTTATTTGATGAGACGGTATCAATTCTAGGTTTAATTTGATGAGACGGTATCAATTCTAGGTTTTATTTGATGAGACGGTATCAATTCTAGGTTTTATTTGATGAGACGGTATCGATTCCAGGTTTTATTTGATGTGACGGTATCAACTCTAGGTTTTTGATGAGACGGTATCAATTCTAGGTTTTATTTGATGAGACGGTATAAATTCTAGGTTTTATTTGATGAGACGGTATCAACACTAGGTTTTATTTGATGAGACGGTATAAATTCTAGGTTTTATTTGATGAGACAGTATCAACACTAGGTTTTATTTGATGAGCCTGTATCAACTCTAGGTTTTATTTGATGAGACGGTATCAATTCTAGGTTTTATTTGATGAGACGGTATCAACTCTAGGTTTTTGATGAGTCGGTATCAATTCTAGGTTTTATTTGATGAGACGGTATCATTTCTAGGTTTTATTTGATGAGACGGTATCGATTCTAGGTTTTATTTGATGAGACGTACGGTATCAATTCTAGGTTTTATTTGATGAGACGGTATCAACTAGGTTTTATTTTATGAGACGTTTCAATTCTAGGTTTTATTTGTTGAGACGGTATCAATTCTAGGTTTTATTTGATGAGACGTTTCAACTCTAGGATTTATTTGATGAGACGGTATCAATTCTAGGTTTTATTTGATGAGACGGTATCAACTCTAGGTTTTATTTGATGAGACGGTATCAATTCTAGGTTTTATTTGATGAGCCGGTATCAATTCTAGGTTTTATTTGATGAGACGGTATCAATTCTAGGTTTTATTTGATGAGACGGTATCAATTCTAGGTTTTATTTGATGAGACGGTATCGATTCCAGGTTTTATTTGATGTGACGGTATCAACTCTAGGTTTTTGATGAGACGGTATCAATTCTAGGTTTTATTTGATGAGACGGTATAAATTCTAGGTTTTATTTGATGAGACGGTATCAACACTAGGTTTTATTTGATGAGACGGTATAAATTCTAGGTTTTATTTGAGGAGACAGTATCAACACTAGGTTTTATTTGATGAGCCTGTATCAACTCTAGGTTTTATTTGATGAGACGGTATCAATTCTAGGTTTTATTTGATGAGACGGTATCAACTCTAGGTTTTTGATGAGTCGGTATCAATTCTAGGTTTTATTTGATGAGACGGTATCAACTC
This sequence comes from Pecten maximus, assembly GCF_902652985.1. NCBI lineage: Eukaryota > Metazoa > Mollusca > Bivalvia > Pectinida > Pectinidae > Pecten > Pecten maximus. The sequence goes on from NC_047016.1 coordinate 13,502,742, forward strand.
TAGGTTTTATTTGATGAGACGGTATCGATTCCAGGTTTTATTTGATGTGACGGTATCAACTCTAGGTTTTTGATGAGACGGTATCAATTCTAGGTTTTATTTGATGAGACGGTATAAATTCTAGGTTTTATTTGATGAGACGGTATCAACACTAGGTTTTATTTGATGAGACGGTATAAATTCTAGGTTTTATTTGATGAGACGGTATCAACACTAGGTTTTATTTGATGAGCCTGTATCAACTCTAGGTTTTATTTGATGAGACGGTATCAATTCTAGGTTTTATTTGATGAGACGGTATCAACTCTAGGTTTTTGATGAGTCGGTATCAATTCTAGGTTTTATTTGATGAGACGGTATCAACTCTAGGTTTTATTTGATGAGACGGTATCAACTCTAGGTTTTATTTGATGAGACGGTATCAACTCTAGGTTTTATTTGATGAGACGGTATCAACTCTAGGTTTTATTTGATGAGACGGTATCGATTCCAGGTTTTATTTGATGTGACGGTATCGATTCTAGGTTTTATTTGATGAAACGGTATCAACTGTAGGTTTTATTTGATGAGACGGTATCAATTCTAGGTTTTATCTGATGAGACGGTATCAATTCTAGGTTTTATTTGATAAGACGGTATCAACTCTAGGTTTTATTTGATGAGACGGTATTAATTCTAGGGTTTTAAATATTATGAGACGGTATCAATTCTAGGTTTTATTTACTGTAATTAAGAAAAGAATTGCCCTGGAACTATAGGAAGGAAAAACTTCTCAGTAATTATACCAGTGAGAAGGCATATCCCTGCCATTATATGAAAGCAGGGGGCATGTCCGAGATATTGTCCCGAGGGCATATATATCCCAGATATTGTCCTGAGAGGACATGTCCCAGATATTGTCCTGAGAGGACATATGTCCCAGATATTGTCCTGAGAGGAAATGTCGCAGATATTGTTTGGAGGGGGTTTGTCCCAGATATTGTTCTGAGAGGAAATGTCCCAAATATTGTCCTGAGAGGACATGCCCCAGATATTGTCCTGAGTGGACATGACCCAGATATTGTCCTGAGAGGACATGTTCCAGATATTGTCCTGAGAGAAGTTATCATTCTGAAAGGACATATCTAGATCTTGTTATGAGAGGACAAATCACACATGGTATTCTGAAAGGACATGTCCATATATATATTTTGTCCTCTCCAGACAAGATATGTTCCAGATTCTCTCCTGACATGATATATGTCCCAGATGCTCTTCTGAGATGACATGTCTCCATGTTGTTACATAATATTCCATGGGGAAGGGTTGGCAGTCTCCTGATTGGACAGGTATTATATTACTGACAGAGAATTATGGGGTAGGATTGGCAGCCCCTGATGCCTGATGTGATATGTCCCAGGTATTATGTTACTGGCAGAGAATTATGGGGTAGGGTTGGCAGACTCCTGATAGGATAGGACATGTCGCATGTATTATATTATTGGCAGAAAATTATGGGGAAGGGTTGGCAGTCTCCTGATAGGACACGTCACAGGTATTATATAACTGACAGAGAATTATGGGGAAGGGTTGGCCGTCTCCTGATGGGACGTTCCAGGTACATGTATTATATTACTGACGGAGAATTATGGGGAAGGGTTGGCAGACTCCTGATCAGACGTCCCAGGTATTATATTACTGACGGAGAATTATGGGGAAGGGTTGGCAGTCTCCTGATGGGACGTCACAGGTATTATATTACTGACAGAGAATTATGGGGAAGGGTTGGGAGCCCCTGATGGGACGTCCCAGGTATTATATTACTGACAGAGAATTATGGGGAAGGGTTGGCAGTTTCCTGATGGGACGTCACAGGTATTATATTACTGACAGAGAATTATGGGGAAGGGTTGGGAGCCCCTGATGGGACGTCACAGGTATTATATTACTGACAGAGAATTATGGGGAAGGGTTGGGAGCCCCTGATGGGACGTCCCAGGTATTATATTACTGACAGAGAATTATGGGGAAGGGTTGGGAGCCCCTGATGGGACGTCCCAGGTATTATATTACTGACAGAGAATTATGGGGAAGGGTTGGCAGTCTCCTGATGGGACGTCCCAGGTATTATATAACTGGCAGAAAATTATGGGTTAGGGTTGGGAGCCCCTGATGGGATGTCCCAGGTATTATATTACTGGCAGAGAATTATGGGGTAGGATTGGCAGTCTCCTGATGGGACGTCCCAGATATTGTATAACTGGCAGAGAATTATGGGGAAGGGTTGGGAGCCCCTGATGGGACGTCCAAGGTATTATATTACTGGCAGATAATTATGGGGAAGGGTTGGCAGTCTCCTGATAGGACGTTCCAGGTACATGTATTATATTACTGACAGAGAATTATGGGGAAGGGTTGGCCGTCTCCTGATGGGACGTTCCAGGTACATGTATTATATTACTGGCAGAGAATTATGGGCAAGGGTTGGCAGACTCCTGATCAGACGTCCCAGGTATTATATTACTGACGGAGAATTATGGGGAAGGGTTTGCAGTCTCCTGATGGGACGTCACAGGTATTATATTACTGACGGAGAATTATGGGGAAGGGTTGGCAGCTAGTCTCCTGATGGGACATCCTAGGTATTATATAACTGGCAGAGAATTATTGGGAAGGGTTGGCAGTTTCCTGATGGGACGTCACAGGTATTATATACAGTGGACCCTCGATAATCCGAACACCTTCGTTCCCAGCCCAAACCGTCCGGATTACGAGTTTTCCGGACTGCCGAATTTCGTCTACCAGGTTAAAAAAAATTGTCGTGTAAGAGTTATCTCCCTTGACTATATACAATCCGGGACGTTTCATAAACACGTCTAATTGTCGGTCTTTTTAACAATAAATAAACTTATGTTTCTGATATGATTCTTGTTTTGTTTTATTTTGTAGAAACTAAAAAATAAACTTTGTTTTTAAAAGAGCATGTAAAGTGAAAGTTGTTTTATTTATAGCGGGCATATGTGACCTACAAACAACACACGTGTCACGTCCCGGAGGAGTAGAAATTACAAACGTTAAATACCTTAAATAAAAGACCGGATTTTACAACGTACGAACAGTCCAGGTTTTTGCGTTTTTTTACCGTAAGTTAATACCCTAAAATGAAAGACCCGCTATGTGCAATGTACGTTTTTTACATAAATTAGAAACCTAAAATGAAAGACCCGCGGTCTGTACAACTTACCATCAGTCCATGTTTTTTATGATTTTTACGTAAGTTAAAAATCTGAAATAATTAATTAATGTGGTGAATCGTAACTCACTTTGCTGTACCAGAAACTCCTAGCTACCTATTTAAAAGTACGCGAGAACTACCCAAGCTGTCCGATAATTATTAAACACGTATTCATATGCAACAATGTGACACTTAATTAAGTAGATCAGAGGTATCAGACGACTATTAACTAATTTATGTGTAATCAAACCAGTTCTTGTGATCACTGCTTAATACGTAAATGTGTATTTAAAAATAACATGCATCGTCGTTTCACGTAACGGTGTTGCAAGCCGATATCCGTGTGTACCCAATACAAGTGTGAATGATGTTATTTACCGATTATAAATCTATTACATGTATTTGAGATTGATTAATTATCGTATCACGTACTATGTTAGTGCAATAATTCTTGCTAAAAAAAACAGAGCTACATTGTTACACAGGTAAACACCCGGGGCTATGACCTGGCAGCGGTCGCTATGACTACGCACAGTGTCAAGCGATAGTCTGTACAGCTGACACGGGTGACTTGCCCCGACATTTTTCTCTCCTCGTGGTGAAAAAATCGTCCGGATTATTGCGGGAAATTTACTATTAAAAAGTATGTTCCGTTCCCAAAATGGGCTTCCGGAATCGGAATCCGAATTTCCGGACTGGTGAGTACAAATAACGTTACGGAAATCCGTTCCTGTGCTATTCCGTCTGGACTGTGAGTTTTCCGGACTATCGGCGTCCGGATTATCGCGGGTCCACTGTAACTGGCAGAGAATTATTGGGAAGGGTTGGCAGTTTCCTGATGGGATGTCCTAGGTATTATATAACTGGCAGATAATTATGGGTTAGGGATTGGCAGTCTCCTGATGGGACGTCCCAGGTATTATATAACTGGCAGAGAATTATTGGGAAGGGTCGGGAGACCCTGATGGGACGTCCCAGGTATTATATTACTGGCAGAGAATTATGGGGTAGGATTGCAGTCTCCTGATGGGACGTCCCAGATATTATATAACTGGCAGAGAATTATGGGGAAGGGTTGGCAGACTTTTGATAGGACATGTCACAGGTAATATTATATTGCTGGCAAAGAGTTATGGGGAAGGGTTGGCAGACTGATATGTACTTTAGCGACATGCCTTTGCATATCATTTTCCATCTGGATTCATATAAAAAGTTGTATTATTATATTTAAATGTACAATATTAAGTTATGTCATCATGTTTGCTATATATAGGATACCAGATGCCCTCACCAACTCCCATGTGGCCCTTGGTGAACTGTATGGCTGTGCACTGAAGATGTTTTCGTTGATGAAGATGACAGCTTGTAAGATATACTTAACTGATACATGTTGGATACAATACAGTACAAATATAATGCCATCTAAATGTGCTCCGATATATAGAGTAACTACCAATTATTTCCTGTTAGCTGCTAGGCCTGCCATTTCCAGTAACAGGCTAATTGTGTCCTGTCAAATACATATATAAGTTTAAGTGTATACAATCCAGGTCTGTTCCTTATCCATTCCTTCCTATCCTGATTATTCCCTTCAGTGACAAAGATTTAGCAATGAGTTTTGATGAGAGTTGATCAAGGTGCAAGTACACAATTAGGAACTCAAATATATTCATACTTTCTGGGTTTCAGGTTAAAGTTTGGTTTATGGTCTATTTTGTTTAACGTCCTATTAACAGCCAGGGTCATTTAAGGACGTGCCAGGTTTGGAGGTGGAGGAAAGGCGCCACCCGGAGAAAAACCACTGGCCTACGGTCAGTACCTGGCAACTGCCCCACGTAGGTTTCGAACTCGCAAGCCAGAGGTGGAGGGCTAGTGATAAATTGTCGGGACAACTTAACCACTCGGCCACCCTGGCCCCTTTCAGGTTAAAGAGAAAGATTCTGATTTTTTAACTAAATGAAAAAACATGATATATGCAGATATGTGTATAATTTATGTTGACAGTTTATGGCCTTTGACCATTCCCAAATTGTCTGGCTTATTAATTAAATTAACTCTTAAAATGTGCCATTAATTGGATTTCATTTTCAATTAATTAGTACAATGTGACTTCCAATTTTGGAGGTCACAAGGGGCAACAGGTTCAGTAACAGGTGTGTGACCAAGTTGACTGGTCTGTTGTGCAATATATGTCTTTCTGTAATAGAAAGATGGTGATCTGTGAAATGTCCCATGGATCAAGTTTTAATGAATAATGTCCACATTGAAAGCTTGGCCTGTAGCTCGCTGGCCATGGAAAAACAAGCAAGCTAATATATCACCTTTAGAAAAAATGAATTACCTTAACAAATTTTGGAGGCAACATAATTGAAAAATATAAGCTTAGACAGACATTCATCAAATTTTATATTGATATTAGTCTGAATAAGACTGTTTTTGGAACTATTTACTAGCCAGCTAGAGTTTAAAGGTCACAAAAGTCAGTCAGGTTAACAGGTGTACAACTAAGTTGATTGTTCTATCGGCCAATTTGGTTAATATTGCATTGTCTGAAAAGTCACTGCATGGAGTTTGGAGAGTCCCACTAGGGCCATTTCAGTTAAGATAAGGTTAGTTATGTCATTTAAGATGGTCTTGTGATTGGCAGCTGGCAGACAATCTAGGGTTGGTGGTATAAGTTGGTTAGGTGTCCCACAGTGACCCTAGCTCTCAATACTGCCTACGTCAGAACCACTTTAAAGTCGGTTAGTAATATGCTACAGTAGAGGCCATTGAGATCACTAACATTCATGTCGGTTCCAACATACAGTTCTCACATATAGGTTGATGTAATCGGGTAGAGACTATAGTCTTTTGTCCTAATTATCAGGATTTCCATTGATGTATGACTATACCTTGGGAGAAAAACATAAGTTACTCCTTTATGAGCAGCGCTTTTCACCTTTTCATGCACTTGGGCCATAATTTGAGTCATCCATGTTTTGTTTGAAACTGATTGACACTGTATAATGCCAACAGGATAAAGTTTCCTGATTTTGTGTTTGTGGTAGGTAAGACAACTGTCAATCAGCAGTCGTGGTAGGTAAAAAAAAATAAGGTAACTGTCAATCAGCAGTCGTTGGATGTAGCTATTCCAATATGTACAGAGTCTAGGTTTCTAAAAATGTTTTTTAAATATGTTCTCTGGTGAAGAAAGTTTGTTGCTATTTTCTATGTTAAGGAGATCTTTGTGGCTGTGAAACTGATATAAGAGTAGCATGCACTCAGTAGATAAGAAAGCTTGTTCCCAAGTCATCCAATCTTGATTTTTATAATCATGCAATCATTGTCGGTCTGATGTTTGTGGTTGTTCAGTCTGGGTCAGCCAGATGTTCAGTTGCTATATGTCTAGGTCAATCAGATGTTTATATATGATTGGTATACCTAAACATTTTGGTCAGTCTGATGACAGAGGGTTGTTGTAACTAGGTAATTAAGCCAGATGTTTATGTTTATGTACTTGTTACACACTGGCCACAATAAAACTGCCCATGGTCCGTGAAGGCACAAAATGGAATACATATCTGGCATTTATAAAATTGGGTCAATGTGACCTACTTTTGAGGATGGGTTATTTTTTTTTCAGTTAGTTTTATTTCAAAATATCTATGCATCATAATTATGGAGAAAGATTGAAATACTATCTTTATTCTTCATGATTGCATGAGCCAATCAGGAAATTGATCTCTCACTATACCCCCTCATAGCTCAAAATGGCCTCAGTCATGACCACCTAACCATAAAGTATCTGTATACAAAAATAAAAGTTATCAGTACAGATAGCCACCAGAGGGCCCAAATTGGCACTCTTCCTTTAGATTGGTGCAGGTTGTTCAATCAGTATAGGTCATATTCAGACTATGTCATAAAATATGGACTCATATGACATCAATTTTGCTCTAAAAGCCTTCCATATTAGGCACTCGCCCTAAAATTTATTCACAGAAGATATAGCACCTACAAAAAGTGTGATACCATTAGAGGGGCTCAGCTCTATTGAGACTCATTTATGATTACATCTATTTACAGTTTCAAACATTTAGGCTTTCCTTTAGGCTGTTTGTTTAATAAATTTGTTTATAAAAAGTTCAAAGTTTAAAACAGAAAATTGATTGGTTAAATTTCAAACAAGTATTTATGAGACACAGTTAAGTCAGTGATGTGTTTTAATTATAAAAACAGAAATATGATAATCATTATAGATTAATAGTCCTCTTGATACGAGAGTGAAACTGAGGAGAGGATTCCTCGCCGTCTGTCTTGTATGTATTTATGAACATTAACACCAGTGATTGTCAGCGCTCTATAGTGGCTTCAGTCCTTGAGGGATTTTGATCAAACTTCACACAATGATACCATTATATCTGGATTATATGTTTCAGGGTTTTTGGGTCATGGTCAAGGTCACCGTTAACTATTTTTAGTGGGAGCCAGTAGGGTATATGTACTATTCCACTGTATGCTCATTTCGTCATTTTGTAATACTAAACAGATTTTGAGATATATGGCATCCCTGTTTGAGATATATGACATCCCTGTTTGAGATACATGACATCCCTGTTTGAGATACATGACATCCCTGTTTGAGATATGACATCCCTGTTTGAGATACATGACATCCCTGTTTGAGATATATGACATCCCTGTTTGAGATATATGGCATCTCTGTTTGAGATACATGACATCCCTGTTTGAGATATTTATATGACAACCCTGTTTTAGATATATGACATCCCTGTTTTAGATACATGACATCCCTGTTTGAGATATATGGCATCTCTGTTTGAGTTATAAAGATCAGGAGTGAGAGAAGACTATGACAAGGCTTCACACTTCCCTAAATGCCATGGTATAATTAGACTCTACATTTTAATTTCCTGTGTGGTGTTTTACCCATAATTCACAGAGACTCTGCGATGTCAGATTGATATACAACAGTATTACTTCCGGTTTGTTTGATAAGATGACAAGGATTTCCAAAAAATTAATGTCATGTCTCAAATCTCAGCATTTCTTTGGAATAGTTCAAACCTTGACATTTTCAGAAAAACAGATAAAAACTGATAAAATCTTAAATATGACCTAAATTTCCTTCAATATCAGCTTATTTTTTGTGATAATTTATCAAACTTGACAGTTTATTTAGGAAAGTCTCCATCAAATTATAGAAATGTTCAGATTGTCATCAGTGTTAATTTAATTGTTTGCTGTGTTGATTTCTTTGAGTTCCTACGACAGAAACCACAGATACAACTTTGTGATTAGCTGTTTTCCTGTCAAATGATTTTAAGTGTTGACAATTTATGTCCATTGGTTCAGATTTACAAATCATTATCTGATCTTTCATTTTACTTTTACAAAACTGTTCCTATCTGTCATCTCTATGTCTTCCTGTCAGCTGACCTCCTTTCCATCTGTCATCTCTATTTCCTCCAGTTAGCTGACCTCCTTTCCATCTGAGGTCACCATGTAAGCCCATATCTTTTTGTGTCGCCTTGAAAAGGTGACATATAGGTATTACTATGTTGGCGGCGGCGGTGTCAACGGCGTCGTTGTCCGCACAATGGTTTCCATCCAATAACTTGAGTTACCTTTGGCCAATCAAACTCAAACTTCATACAGTGCTTCCTTACCAAAAGTGCTTGCTTGGGATTGCTTTTCAGGTTCAAAGGTCCTTGCTACTACAGTTTGCATAAATAGAAAATAGGTTTGCCTTGGGCCAATCAAACTCAAACTTGATTCATTGCTTTCTTATAGAAAGTGCTTGCTTGGGATTGCTTTAAGTTTCGATGTTCAAAGGTCAAAGGTCAAGGTCACTGTTGCTATTAATAGAAACTTTGTTTTCATTTGATAACTCGAGTTCCCTTGGACCAATTAAGCTCAAACTTTGCATAGTACTTCCTTATCAAAAGTGCTTGCTTGGGATTGCTTTCAGGTTCAAAAGTCACGGTCACTGTAAATAAATAGAAAATCTTTCCAGTTCCCTTTGGGTCAATCAACCTAAAAATTCATATAGTGCTTTCTGATTTCTGTATGAAAAACACTCAAATTTGGCATGAAACTTGTTTTGATTTGCAAAGCAGATCAGTTTGATTTTTAAAATTCAAATCCTAGCTTGCTGTGCAGGTGACGCATCCACTTCTGTGGAATTCTTGTTTAATTTATATAACTATATGATTTTAAAATGAAAAAAGGTACGAAAGTTTCTTTTAATTTTAATATTACTAGAGAAATGTGATTTTGTATGTTGAAATCGTTAGGTAATTATTATTGGTTCGATAGTAATGAGATATGATGAAAAAGATCTTTAATAACTATATTAAAGTGAAAACAAAATGATACGAGGTATTTTTTTTAAATCCATTTAATTTAAGAGTCATTTCCCTGAAAAAATTAATATCTTAGACCTTATGACTTTAACACTAACCTTTAGACTATGAGAGGGGGGTGGGGGTGGGGTGTGTTCATTTGAGATTAATTATACGGAACATGTTACTGGTTTTTATATAGTCAATATAATAACGAAACTGTAATTCTACCCAAAACAATTACAAAACAAGGTCAGAATATGAACAAAAAGTATGGATCTGCATGTGACTCTTGTACAAGGAGAATAAGACAAGGAGACACAGAAGGTTGAGCGTCCTCTGCTTCATCGACGGCACATGACAGTTAGGACTTTAGAGAAGAGTTCTTTAATTATTATATGAAAAGACTAAAGCCAACCCCCCCCCCCCCCCCCCCCAAAAAAAATACCCCACTTTGTTCCCAAAAACATATAAATTACATAAATTGAAATGGAAATAAGTATTAATTATCTCACATGAAAAATAAGTGGCATTCCTGTATTTATATCCACAGATAAGCCCTGGGCACAAAGAAGCTCTCTTCTTTATTTTTGGAGAGACATTAATTTAAAAAAGTAAGCTAAATGTAGTTCACAAATAAGTCCTCTTTAACTTTAATATTAACCTTTTAAACTATGGGAGGGGACTAATATTCTGGGATAAATACAGTAACATGAAATTGAAAGTAAATATATGGTGTTAATTGATAATAACAAAGTTTCCGACAAACACAAACTTCTCTGATGCCCTGTTAACAGGCACTGGGAGACACGAATGTCCTAGTTTTTTCATATTTTCTCCTAATTTAGAATTTTTCACCAATTTTACCAAATAAGCACTAATTTAGCACAGCACAGACTATTTTTTCAGAAACATATCTAATTATGAAATTCACACACTAGTTTTTTGCCTTCAAGCCGAATTTTGTGAAATGTACCTAATACTTCTGTAGTAGACACTAATATTGTTTTCAGTGTCTATTATTTCCCTCAATGTCTAAAAAAAGATGTATACTATCTAATTCTCTCGTTACTGTCTAAAACTAGGTGATGTGTCCTATTATTCTTCAATTTTGACTATTTTTCCTGGTCGGTACTAGAAATATTGGACAGTGTCTAAAATTGGAGAAAACGACTAGTTTTCTTGGGACAAGGACTAATTTTGACAGATTTGCCTCGGGCTATTTTATGGCACAGTAACACCACAGCACTGCTAGCTGTATACTACCTTACCTGGACAGCAGTAATCCCTGACCACCAAGCCCAGTGGCTAGCCCTGGCCTGGAGCGCTCATCCATGAAGCTGTCTTATATAATTACCTAATTGATGGATCAGGTCTTGAAATAATTAGGACACAATAGGGAAATATTTCATCATTGTGATAATTTATTTGTGAAAATTAAAACACATACGTCTAAAGTTTAGTGATATGAAAAGAACTACCCAAAAAGCTGATGAATATTTCAAAGGATTTATTCAGAAAAATGGAGAACAAACTGTTTATTGAACATAATCGTAGACGTATATATCACAGTATTGTATATGTTTTAGTGACTAAATGCTATATCTATCTTTGATAACACAATAGATTAGCAGATAATGACAATTAGTCAGCGACAGTGGTACATGTATACAGGATAATACAATGATGCAGCTCACGACAGAAGTGGATATTTCACACTTTTCAAGTTAGCGTTGTGACCATGCAGAGACATATATACATATGTCTCTGTTGTGACACTGTATTTCATTGCATCATGAACACAATATGACGGCTAATAGCTTATCTATCAACATACTTTATGAGTATAAATAGTAATATAATAGTATATAGTTACGTAGTTACTGTATATATTCAAAGTGGCAACATTTTGCATTCCATGCATAGGACTTTCAGGTTATGATATATGCAGTAGGAGAAATTGTCAAAACATCATCTCATATTAAAGTTGGATAGGACATAGTGATAGCATACATGAGTGTAGGACAAAAGCCCCCCCCGGACATTAGCCCCTCCGGACGAAAGCCCCCCCGGACATTAGCCCCCCCCGGACAAAAGCCCCTTCATTATAAATTTAGCTGGTATACTTTATATAAATCTGTACTTTTGAAAAACAAAAACTGTATATATACTGCTGCTTTTATCTCTGAAATTTGGAGAATAATTGTGTGGAAAATGAAGGTCCTTGGTTCAATGTCAGAGCTGCATTATATGTCTGTGGTTAAACATCATAATTTATTTGTTCAAACTTTATATTATTAAGTAAGCTGAACATTTCAGGAAATGTACCTTTCTTCGTAAACATATAACCATCTACACATAGTTTCACTCCACCTTTGGCAGTACGTATGATCTCCATGCTGAACAAATTGTTACTGATTACACGACGACGATGTGATGGGGGTGTGGCGTTGTGGGCGGGCCCATGTACGCCAGTCGCTCTACGATGGTATTAAAATAGCCCACGTTATAGTTTTTTTGTCGTGGGAGGGTGACCGAAGGGAGCCAAGAGGCTTACTATATACTTGTGTTAAAAATTTATCTTTATATATTGATAAGTTATCTTTGCAAAAAAGTAAAATCGATAGATATATGTATTTGTTCAAAAGTGAGATTATTGTCGTATGTTGATGTTCGAATAGGGGTGATATATAATGTGTCTGTTGTGTACCCCGGGTCTAAGGCCACCAGTTACACCCGACAGTCGAGGACGTCACTGCTTCCGTAAGGTACAGTACTTTGTCCTTTTGCCGGGCTTGGCTGGAGGTATAGATGGTCCGGGGCGTCCCTATAGTGTATGCGGGTTTTTATCTTATACTGATGTATGCAAATTATACAGTATGAGAAAATGTAGAAAAAAGCGGCAATAGAAGTTTTATAAAAGAAAAGCAAAAGATTTAACATAAAAAGGAGGAGAAAAATCATTTAGCTGTCTAATACTTATAAAAAGTAATTTATTGTTACGTGAGGGCTAATGTACCCAGCTTATTTAAATAATTACGTAATAGCTACGTATAAAATGTATCAGTTAAAAACATTAAAAAAAAATCAACTAATTCCTCTGCCACAGGAATAGTTGTCTGGTATCATTTTGATGAAACAAAATATTTAAGTTATTTTGGTTGCCAGGCGGACTGTGTCCTTTAGTGTCCTGGCCAAGAAAGTGGGATAAAAAAAAAAAAAAAAAAAAAAAAAAAAATGATACGATGCTGATGAGATTAATGTAATTGAATGAAGTAGAATTGAAGAAGTTTGGTTTAAAATATTACCAGCTATTATGTGGAGATGATATAAAAAAGAGAACAAAAATTATTACTTAACTATTTCCTCTGCCACAGGAATAGTTATCTCCATATGTAGTTTTCACTTTAATCTAATAAAAAAAAATATCCTTATACCAGTAAGTACAAGGTATAGATTGTCAGGCGGGTTTGACCCATTTAGTGTCCTGACCGGTATTTCTTTGGAGTTGTCTCCCCTGGTCCACTAAAGGATTAGTGGGGGGTTGACTCGTTTCACAATATATAAATAAAAATTTATGTGCGGAGCACTTATTATGGAAAAAGTTGGGTTCTTTATAAAAAGAAAAAGGTACAAGCTGGATATCAAGGGTTGTTAGTTGTTATAAAAAGAAACCTTGATTCCTGAGTTATATCGACTATTTTCTTAAGGAAATTAGTCGATGTACAAAGTATTATTAGTAATCTATTGCCCCGAAAAAAAAGTTCAAATTCTTTAGCACTATGATAACACTTTTCCGAACATGAAGGCGATGGAGTATTCATGAGTCTATACATGAATATATATTTACTTAAAATATAAACTTTTGTATTTTAGTTCATATATTTACTTAGGGAGTAATTCCCTTTTAAAACAATTTGTATTAGGTGGGCTCGCCCTACATTCTCATGACTGACCTTGTGACCCATTTCCCGTTACTTCTTTCTAACCGTACCGGGATCTGAGCCACACACATATATATGCCATTAACACACGGGTGTGTTAATATTCACTGAAATGGCTGCTGTGGGGTATAATGAGAAGTGCGCTAGTGATTGGGCAATCCCCTACCAACAGGACACACCTCCCATATATACCGTCACCTGTATACTTCATATCGCTCACCCGTACCTGTATATTTGTATCGATCCACCTTCATGTTGGGCTGACTTAAATTGCTAACCGCCAGCGGTGTTACCAAGTGTAATCTAAATTCTATTTATCCTATCTATAAATGGGAAAAAGAAAAAAAACCTACTGAAAGGCTTATAATGTTATCCCTATTAAAGTCTATACGGTAGAAAAAATACCTCCCTATTTATACGGGCTTTATTTAATAGTTTAAAGAAATAGTTCGTGTATACTGTCGCAGCAGTATCACGACTCCCCCCTTATTTATTCAATACAGTTATTTATCAGAAATGATAGAGTGGGGCATGAGGACATTAGCGTATGAGTGTGCCGTGCAATACGTCACACCCCTAATTGCCGTATTCCTCCTATATACACTATAATTAAAAATCTAGGCCTATTCTAAGACATAATAATAAAAAGAAGTTCTACTTCTGAGATAGATGCATATAAGACGAAGATGAGTGAAGATGAGTCAAGAGTTGTAGTGCCATGTTATGGCATTATATAAATTCAATGTTAATTAAATTATTTAAAAAGTGACCTTGTAATTTAGGACACCATTGTTTGATGAGACAGGTCCCTGTGCCCCTCGTCATTATGTTGGGGACAGGTATTGTCTTACAAAGGATGATAAAAGGTTTAAAAGCACGTGACAAGCACCTAGATTTTGATGGTTATTTTGAAGAAAAATAAATTGTATTTATAGCATATTTGCTATACCAGTCTTAGAAATATATTTGAGTACTGCCGTAGTAGCTTTGGGATTGTCTGCAAATAAATTTGGAAATATATTAGTTAATGTGGATGGCTGTATGTCCATATCCCGGAATAGCCTCTGCCTCTGTATATAAAAACGATCACATTTTAATAAATAATGCTCAATGGTTTCTGGTACGTTGCAAGTTTCGCAAAGACCGTCTGTATGTAGATTCATCTGAAATAGATAATGATTTAATCGGCATTTTCCTAATCTTAAACGTGTATATGCAGTGACTAATTGTTTGTTATTACAGATGATTTTTTTGGTAAAAGTTTTCAGAATTGGCATGTGTTTTTTCATTGATTTGCCGATATCAGGATCTCCCCAGTATGTTTGCCAGCAATCAAACATTTTATTCTGTAAAAAGGAATGTATTTCTCCTTTTACTAAAGGTACATGTATGTCAATTTTTTCTGAGTTTAAAGAACTTTTGGCCTCGGCATCAGCCATGTCGTTTCCATGGATACCAATATGACTTGGTATCCATGCCAGGGATACAGTGCTACCTAAAATAGATGATAGTTTCAAGATTTCGTATATAATCGGGTTTGTAATTTTGTGTTCTGGTGTTTGTAATGCTTGTAGTGCGCTCAGTGAGTCTACAAGTATGACGGAGTTATCTGCCGCTGTATTGGTTAGAAACTGTAAAGTAAGTTGTATGGCTGCAAGTTCCGCTGTCATAATAGAAATATTATTACTCAATCGGAACTTATTTTTAATGTCTAAGGCTGGAATGACAAAAGCACATCCACATTTTTGAGTATTTGGATCTTTAGATCCATCTGTATATATGTGTTCCTTTAAATGAGTCGATATAAAGTCGTGTTGGAACTATGGCGTCTGCAGGAGACATTGATTTATTTACGGTCTCGTGTAAGTCTATATTAATCATCGGTTTGTTCAGGGTCCACAATGGGATTGAACTAAACTCTGCTGTATGTACGTTGATGTTACCCAGCTGAAAAGTAGATTGGATATCTTTTAGACATGTATAATACGATTTGTATGAAGGCAGTATTTTATTTTCATTATATTTGAATTTGAAGTCATTTTCAAGACTTTCCAATGTAGGGTGCGCCATTGTCAGCCCCTCAAGTTTTAATTGATATTTTGCGATGATGGAATTTCGGCGTATTTGAAGCGGAGGGTCTCCAGCCTCGGCTTGGAGACTAGAGAGTGAAGTTCCCTTCATGGCATGCAGACAGGTAACAAGACATTTATATTGTACAACATTTAATTTTTCTAATTGTGAATTACTGGCCGAGTTGTATACTGCGGCACCGTAATCTAGTATACTACGTATTAGAGTTTTATACAACGTCAATAATGTATAGCGGTCACACCCCCAATCTGTTCCTCTTAAATACTTGAGTAAATTAAGCCGTTGTTCACAACGTTGTACAATATTTTCGATATGTGGACCCCAGGTAAGTCCACTATCGAAGTACATACCTAGAAATTGTATTACATTTGCGAGTGATATTTTTGTGTCTCCCATTTGTATTTCTACGTCTGACAATTTTGAGTGTAAACTCGCACTTTGTTTTTTCCTGAAAAGAACACCAACTGTTTTTGTTTTTGATATTTTGAAGCCCCATGTGTTACACCAGTTTAGTATTTTTGTTAATTCTGAAGATATACAGGTACTTAGAAATTTGATATTTCTGTGTGTTTTCCAGATGGCGCTATCATCTGCGAACTGAGAAATATCTTTTTTATTGTTCAGACAGTCTGATATATCATTAATACATATATTAAAAAGAGTTGGGCTGAGAACTGAGCCCTGGGGGGTACCGTTCTCTAGATAGTGGGTATCGGATATTTCATTTCCGATCCGTACTTGTATAAATCGATCCTGTAAAAAATCTTTAATAAATGCATATATATTTCCATTTATTCCAATATTTTTCATTTTATACAGTAAACCATCCCTCCACATCATGTCAAAGGCCTTTTCAAAATCTATGAACACTGCTAGTAGTGACTCCTTATTTAAATTGGCCTTTCTAATTTCGTTTTCTAATTTCACCAGTTGGTCTATGGTACTTCTATTTTTACACATAATTTCTGACCTCCTAATATACCGCAAATATTGATAATCAAAGAAATGCCTACAAAAGCAATAAACATTTGATCCCTATTTGCAGTGTCTCAAATTATAACATAATAAGTACCTAACCAAACATGTTGCTCTGTGTTGTAATTTTAATTTTAGGAATGATTAAAATCAAAGAAACAATATAAAAACAATTTATACCTGTGCAAACATAGAAATTTCACTGTTGATACACATGAAGCCATTAATGATATATTTCCTTCGAGGAGAATACAACATCAATGAAAAACCTACCAAACACCTGTGTAACAGCTTATTGTTTATGTAACAGTAAAATCAATGAAAAACCTACCAAACACCTGTGTAACAGATTATTGTTTATGTAACAGTCCAAGTAGTTGTTTACATTGCAGAAGCCACTGGTGACTGAAGTCACTTACATATATATGTAGCACTTAATATAACCACTGCTAAAACATATATTGTAATTTTAAAAAAAAATGAATAAATAAAAATATAAAAAATAAAAAAAATAAATATAATTTTTTTTATGAAGGGGCTTTTGTCCACTTTTTGATTAGTGTGAAGGGGCTAATGTCCGGGGGGGGCTTTTGTCCTAGGGGCTAATGTCCGGGGGGGGGGAGCTAATGTCCGGGGGGGCTTTTGTCCGTACCTCAGCATACATATAGTAGAATATAAGAAAACTATGGTAGCAGATCAAATCACCTCTTTCAGATCACAAAGTAACTTATGTCATCACTTTCTGTTAGTAAACAACTCAAAAATAAGACCCTGTTACAAAGTGACACTTTAATCACGAAATAAAAGAAGCCTACCCCTTACTATCCTTGACTTTTGTTTCAGGTTGGCAAGATATCACACCTTCACGCCTGAGTGAGCCTCCCAAAGTTTTTTTTGCTCTATAGGTAAATGCCAACCAACACCAGATAAACAGATAAGGTTTAGACAAATTACCCATTCTAATTTTTTTGTTTGTTTCATTTTTTCGTTGAAACACTGTGACAAATATCGTAGTTCAACAGTTACACTTAAAAGAAAATATATTCATTGAATTATCATATTGGTCACAATGTTACAGAGAGAAACAAAAATTGAAACATGTTTAATATATATAGGTGTTAATATTTCCCTGTAAAGCAGGGGACTGAGGGAGGCCCACTCAGGCGTGATGGTGTGTTACCTGGGCAAACCGAAGCATGTTTAGCAATTGAAGTGCTATTTTAAAGAGTGTTACATAATATCAATTTTCATTTGCTTTAGGAATTTTGTATTACATATAGAGGATCTGTCATGAGTTTCCCTTCATATTAGATTTATGATACGAGTTTTGAATTTTTTATTTTTGCGAGCCTCTGGCGAGCAAAAATAAAAAATTCTAAACGAGTATCATAAATCTAATATGAAGGGAAACGAATGACAGATTCTTTTTATCATATGACGTTTTCTTTCATCGTTCCCCATCAAAAACTGATTTTCTCTTTTGCCTTGAATCGTCACATCTCAACCAAATCACCCGAACCTTCGAAGTAGGTCAATTATACCGACGAGAGAAGAAATAGTTCTAACACAACTGACTCTTGAAAAGGATTCATTTCATTAAATACACGTCTCAAAACAAAATTTCAGCATTTTTTCATTTAATCTATAATAGATAAATTGTCCTTGGTGTTTGAAACAATGAGGAAAATATTTTAGTTTGAAAGTTCATGAGCGACTGTTTTTGATGTGACGAAGCCGTGACGTCACTTGGCGCGATAATGGAGGCTTCGTTGTACAAATGTCTATTCGCTGTCGCTGTCGTACAGAACCATTGTACGGCGCCTTTTCACTGCTTTGTGTTTATCCTCGTCCTCGCGGGAGTTTATGGAGATGTGAAATGTTCCACCGTGAATATTCCCACTGAACATTGTGTTCAGACTGCCGTGAAAAGCGACTTTGGATGCCGATTTGTTGGCAGTGTTGTTTGTTTTGACATTACACGTGTTTGTCGACGACAGTGTCAGCATGTTATTCTGAGTAACCGTTGAAGGCAAGTTGTAACAAACTACATTGCCGTTTTTCATGAGGATTTTATTAAATAATGTTATTATTTGTTTATTTGAAAAGAATCTAGACTAGATATGTCTCATCGGACAACGCAACCGCAATTTTCTATCGGAGTTGAAATATGTTACTAGGGGTCATAAAATAGATGTTTGCCAGGCCTAATTTAACATCTTATGGTATAAATATAATTAAAAAACTTAGGATGTTTACATCTTGGATTTTATCTTTGATTGTACAATATGTTATGTTAATAGACCAATTTGTCGTTCAGTTGATTTTTTTTCAAAGTTTACAAGCACTAGTCGCCATTTTTACGAGTCGTAGTAAAAAGAAGTAGGTCGTTCCCACGCGTATGAATACAGTTCTCACGGAACCAGCCAATCAGCGTAGCGAAAGGTGTTATTACACTAGTGTCATAAAGAAAATTTATGTGATGGGTTTATGACACCGTATATAACGGTAGTCATATGATAAATAATGATATTATATAATACTATCAAATATTTTTAAATAAAATAGTTAAAACTTAAGAATTTATGATTTTTTTTTATTGACCTGGGTAAATAGAATCCGGAGTAAATTATTATTCAAAAAAAAAATAATCGAGTGTCTATACTGTTAATCCTACACTCATATAAACGTAAGGCAAAAGTTTAAATATTACTATCAATAATGAATAACCTATCATTAAAAAATGTACATGAAAACTTCAATTTTGAATCTTGAAAATGATAAGATACTGGCGAATGTCGCTTTCCATGAAAAGAACCTGGTGGTACCCTGTGATCATGCAAAAAAAATTTTTTCACAAAATTATTTAACGATTAACTACTATTATATTAACTATATTTATATATTATAAAGTTATATTTCAAGCTATGAACTATCAAATTGGTCAGTGCTTTAGAGGGAAATAAAAAAAAAGAAAACAATTAGAATAAATAATTGGTTTAATACTGATCTCCTTATACTGGTGTTGGTATTTACCTGTAGAGCTAGGGACTAGGAGGGGCTCACTCAGGCGTAAAGGTGTGATACCTGGGTGAGCTGAAACAAAAGCCAAGGATAGGAAAGGTTACACTTCTTTTGTTTATTGACTGAAGTGTCACTTTATAACAGGGTCTTATTTTTGGGTTATTTACTGACATAAGTGATGATATAAGTTACATTGTGATCTAAAAAATATACCTTCACCCTGCTTTTATGTAATACTATCAAAATCTGCTTCTTCATGTATATGGAGAAAAGTTTGATTATATATCTTTTATGTTTATCACTACGTCCTATCCAACTTTAATATGAGCTGATGTTTTGACAATTTCTCCTACTGCATACCATAACCTATAAGTCCTATGCATGGAATGCAAAATGTTGAAACTTTGAATATATATACACTGTAAACTAAACTGTTATTTTGACAATTTCTGCTATTCTATTCACGACAATTACTACATACCATAACCTTATACCAAGTCCTTTACATGGAATACAAACCATTATAACTTTTAATATCTATAATAAAGTAGCCTATATCATTGATAAATTAAGTAGTCCAATAGTCTTTTACAGATATACCCAGCTATAAGATACACTTGAAACTAATTATACAGATACTACTAAAGGGAGATGTTTTAGGAACATGATAGCACCATGTAATCGATCAGTATTGATAAAATACTACTTGTATTGTAACACAACTATTTAAAATTAATTATATTACTATTTATACTTTGACGTATGATGACAGATAAGATATTTGCAGACATATAATTTTGCTTATGATGCAATGAAATACAGTGTCACAATGCAAACTTGAAAAGTGTGAAATATTGTATTATCCTGTATACATGTACCACTGTCGCTGACTAATTGTCATTATCTGCTAAGCTATTGTGTTATCAAAGATAGATATAGCATTTAGTCACTAAAACACATACAATATTGTGATATATACGTCTATGATTATGTTCAATAAACAGTTTGTTCTCCATTTTTCTGAATAAATCCTTTAATTGATGAAAAATTCGAGTGTAGGACAAAAGCCCCCCCGGACATTAGCCCCTAGGACAAAAGCCCCTCCGGACGAAAGCCCCCCCGGACATTAGCCCCCCCGGACAAAAGCCCCTTCATTATAAATTTAGCTGGTATACTTTATATAAATCTGTACTTTTGAAAAACAAAAACTGTATATATACTGCTGTTTTTATCTCTGAAATTTGTAATATACTGCAAATATTGATAATCAAAGATGCCTACAAAACATGTTGCTCTGTGTTGTAATTTTAATTTTAGGAATGATTAAGATCAAAGGAACAATATAAAAACAATTTATACCTGTGCAAACATAGAAATTTCACTGTTGATACACATGAAGCCATTAATGATATATTTCCTTCGAGGAGAATACAACATCAATGAAAAACCTACCAAACACCTGTGTAACAGCTTATTGTTTATGTAACAGTAAAATCAATGAAAAACCTACCAAACACCTGTGTAACAGATTATTGTTTATGTAACAGTCCAAGTAGTTGTTTACATTGCAGAAGCCACTGGTGACTGAAGTCACTTACATATATATGTAGCACTTAATATAACCACTGCTAAAACATATATTGTAATTTAAAAAAAAAATGAATATTTAATTTTTTTTATGAAGGGGCTTTTGTCCACTTTTTGATTAGTGTGAAGGGGCTAATGTCCGGGGGGGGGGGGGGGGGGGGGGGGGGGGGCTTTTGTCCTAGGGGCTAATGTCCGGGGGGGCTTTTGTCCGTACCTCGAAATATTCATCAGCTTTTTGGGTAGTCCTTTTCATATCACTAAACTTTAGACATATGTATTTTAATTTTCACAAATAAATTATCACAATGATGAAATATTTCCCTATTGTGTCCTAATTATTTCAAGACCTGATCCATCAATTAGGTAATTATATAAGACAGCTTCATGGATGAGCGCTCCAGGCCAGGGCTAGCCACTGAGCTTGGTGGTCAGGGATTACTGCTGTCCAGGTGGGTGTATCTCTGAACGCCAACATTTTGAATTCACCTGTAGGGCAGTTTGTTTTGATAGTGATTATAGTCTTTTTCCAAAAAGGAGTCTCAATGCTAACAGGTAAATTTACCTGTAAATGTTTACTGTTGATACTCACTTGTAGGTAAATTGAAGGATTTTAAATTAAACATCATATACTTATATGTGTATTTTTTTCTAAAGTTTAATATATCATTTCTAAAAAAAATGCAATACAATATTATATTTCTGAATATGATTTTTATGTCAAAAATTATTATTTGAATTTATCACAGTCTTAAAATTAAAGTCTTTAATTATAACTGTTTATTTTCCCCAAAAAATGTTTAATGCGATAAATGAAATAGTGAAATATATACAGCTTTATATAGAAAAGTATATCCAAACAGCAATATACATATAATTATACACTCTGTACATATAAGTTGAGTGCACATTCGTTGAATTTTAATACTGGTAGATACGCCATGTGAAAGTTATTAAGATGTAGATGAAAATCATCTTATATTGTTGTGTCAATTTATTCAGAATCAAGAGTTACAATATATCTACTCATACTTTTATTACCGACCATCGGTTTACAAAGTAACGGAATTTTGGAAGATATTGATTCATGCTAAGCTTAGGAGAAAATCACTTTTAAATAGCTAATATATCATTTATATTTGCCATCTTTATAACGTAATGTGTTTTTGTCTTGTAGTTTACAAATACTAGATGCTTATGCAAAGCGTACGATTTTCAAATGAACTCCATTTAGATATATAACATTAACAGTTTCTTTGGAATGTTTGAAAATAAATATTAAGAGAAGATGTTTTCCTACTTTTAAATTTCCTACTTTTCAAAACGTGATTATGTATACAGTCCAACCCGGCTATGACGAATTTCAGGGGACCCCTCAAATGTTTTCGTACTATACGGGTTTCGTATTATGTGGGGTCGTATTTCCAATGTGCAACACCATGTATGCACGCACAGCACATGTGCACACGTTTCATGTTGTCAAGGCATTCGAGGGCCTCGCGATCTGTGACGCATGTAAACTTCCGGGTCAGTTCCATCATCATCGTCATCTTCGCTGTCCATGAGCTCTGTTCCTTTCACAGAATTGATGTCAGCCTCAGTAATCTTCTCTGATGTGACAATGCTAATATCAAAGGTATACTCATTACTTAAATTATTTTTCTTATCTATTATTCCTGTTTTTAAAAATAATGGTAGTTTGTTCGATCCCCGTTTAAATGAATATGCTAATAAAATTGAACTCATTCTCGAAAATCAGGAAGGGTTTCGAAGAATTGTTTTGCGCCTTTATAGATTTTGAAAAGGCGTTTGATAGTGTATGGCGAATTGGTCTTTTTTGGAATAAATCTTTGATCAATAATATCAATAACATCGATGCAAATGTTTTCGAATTATTAAAAATTTGTACAATTGTATCAAGGCCCAAGTAAGTAAAGATGGTGTATTCTCAACTGTATTTTTTAGTTCTTCCGGGGTCCGACTAGGCGATAATCTATCTCCGTTTTTAAGATTAAGAAATAACCACGTTTTTTAATCACATAAAATATTAGTTTGTTGTTAAATCATGATAATTGTACATATTGTATTTTGAATGAAATTTACAGATTTTTGTCTCAAGAAATTGAAAAAGCTTATCCAAAATCTAATTAGCTAGAGTTTGTAAAACAGGAACTTTTTGAACTTGGATTGGGTTTTATATGGATGCGACTTGCTCCTCAGTTTATTACCTTTGATCAAACAACGTTTAGAGGATCAAGCTAAGTAAACTATATTTAACTCTTTGAACATTTCTAGTAAATGTGATCTGTATAAGTACATATATATAAAAACATGATGTTATTACATGGTACATTGTATCATATATTTGTTACCATTTATTGAATGTGGGCATGTACAAAAAGCTGGGGAAAAATATATTTATGATATATTCCTAGTGAAACACATGTAAATCTCAGTTGACTGTACAGGTAAAAAAGGACAACTTATATGAAACAGTATATAATTGCATCCCCATTGTTTCCTGAAACAACACCTATCTATTGTTTAAAAAAATGTTGGCGTTCAGAGAACACCCCGTCCAGGTAAGGTAGTATACAGCTAGCAGTGCTGGTGTTGCTGTGCCATAAAATAGCCCGAGGCAAATCTGTCAAAATTAGTCCTTGTCCCAAGAAAACTAGTCGTTTTCTCCAATTTTAGACACTGTCCAATATTTCTAGTACCGACCAGGAAAAATAGTTAAAATTGAAGAATAATAGGACACATCACCTAGTTTTAGACAGTAACGAGAGAATTAGATAGTATACATCTTTTTTTAGACATCGAGGGAAATAACCCATACCAAAAAAAGGTACAAAAAAGTTATACTTTTTTAGGTACAAAAAAGTTATAACTTTTGATGCTAGATTGGAACCATGTTTAAACAGCGGTTCCAATCTAGTACTAAAAAGTTATAACTTTTGATAACTTTTCTGTACCTAAAAAAAGTTATAACTTTTATTAGGTACAAAAAAGGTATAAAAAAGGTACAAAAAAGGTATAAAAAAGTTACATTTCACACAAAAATAGGTATAATTTAGGTACTAAAAAGTTAAAAAAAAGTTATAACTTTTTCTAGGTACTAAAAAGGTACAGAAAAGGTATGAAAAGGGTACAAAAAAGTTATAACTTTTTTCTAGGTACTAAAAAGTTAAAAAAAAGTTATAACTTTTTCTAGGTACTAAAAAGTTACAAAAAAGGTACTAAAAAGGTACAGAAAAGGTATAAAAAAGGTACAAAAAAGTTATAACTTTTTCTAGGTACTAAAAAGTTAAAAAAAGTTATAACTTTTTCTAGGTACTATAAAGGTATGAAAAAGGTACAAAAAAGTTATAACTTTTTCTAGGTACTATAAAGGTATGAAAAAGGTACAAAAAAGTTATAACTTTTTCTAGGTACTAAAAAGTTACAAAAAAGGTACTAAAAAGGTATGAAAAAGGTACTGAAAAGGTACAAAAAAGGTATAGAAAAGTTACAGAAAAAGTATGGAAAAAGTACAGAAAAATATAAAAAGATTTTGCTTCAGAATGTTTTTTTATCCAGAAATATACTTATTAAATACATGTCTTCTAGACCAATGAATTACTATTCATAAAACATCATGGAAATCTCCTTTCACTTTGCACATTTTCTTGAAAGACTAACAAAAGCACTATTTTTCGTCCTCATGGAAAGCTTTATTTCGAATAACAGATCTAGACTCCTTCCATGGATGAACGCAGCAGTCATGTACTATTACACTGTCATACTCCTGCTCCTGTACAAGGCATTATCCACTATGTTTCTTTAGTATATATTATAACTACCGTTTAATGTAAACATAAAACCAACATGTCATCAAGAATTAAGTATTTTTACTGCATAACATAGCACTCTAACTGGACTGTTATTAATACACATTGTATTGTATACTATATAAAATGTGTTAGCTGTTTGAGGCATTGTTACACAGGAAAGAAAAAAGTCTGAAATAATGTAAATGTTCCTCTTCTGGGATCCTTTCCTTGAGATTTGACTGACAATACTGCAAGAACACTGATTTTTCCAGGAGCTGATCAGGGTTCTTCTTGGGATTGACACTCTATAGTCCATCAAAAAGAAAAGAAAAGAAAACAGTTAGTGATCTATTTACATATTGTAACGCTGGTTTCGGTGTAATAACTTAATAACTAGGACAGGCTGAGAGTTAATTGGGTTATTATAATTTATTAACTAGAACACTGAAAATTTAAAGGACCCCATCAATTTCATCATGAGGCAATAAATAATATATATCTCCCATAATCATCAAGAACCCATCTGCCTAAATCACTGAGTAATATTGGTTGGAATTATATTGAAACAAAATCTGACCTTGGCCTTTGACCAAGTGACCTTGACCTTTGGTCAGTTGACTCCATGCATTATTATAATGTTTAATTCTGACCAACTTTGCTTTAGCCTTGAAACAAAATATTTAATCAGTGAAAAAAACTCAAAATTTGACCTTGACCTTGTCAGTTTACACCTAGTTTAATTCCAACTAAATTTGCTTCATCATGCCAAAACAAAATATTGATGAAAAGAAAAAAAAATTACCTTGACCTTTCAATCTAATGACCTTCATGAGCTTTGACCCTGGGTTTTGACATAATTTTGTGAACTGTACCTGGCCCATTTCGTGTAAATTTGTCAATAAATTCTAGAATTATTAGACAGCAGCAAAATTAGAGGGCTGGGAGACAGAAGTAATTACTATAGGCTAACAAACACAACTTATCATGTCAAATCAAAAAGAAGATACCCCCAGAGATATCATGTAATTGTATGATTATTATATAAATATCAATTTTATATATATCATTTATACAAGACTGTTCTTTAGCCTAAGAAGGAAGAGAAAAGTGATTCCCAAATAAGGAATCACTTTTCTCTTCTTCTAGATCTTATGAATTTGAAAAAAGAAGCCTAAAATGTTTCTTTTGAATAAGATCCATAAATAACTTTCTGAGAAACTTCAAAATTATAAAATTCAAAATGACAGCCTGTCAGCCATCTTGCATTGCATACAAGCTAATATATTGGGGGCGGGGATGATCAACTTAAAAGGGAAACTGATGGTGAGAGTAATCAATGTGTGTTAATTCAGCAATAAAACATTTTAAATGAATTCACATAAAATAAAAGAAGAAAGATTCTTCTCAAATTTTCCAATGGTCTATGTATAATAAATAAAATGTGCTAAAATTGTATATAGATTTTACTTTGTAGATCTATTTTAAATACGTATACTTTGACAAATTTTCAATTAGGACTTTATTTTATTGGATTTCCTTGAAATTTCACGCACACAACAAGTAACAATCCCTCTCATTTCTATATATATTTAATTTACCGTAGCCGATTCCGTAGATATTAATTGCATGTTAATTACATTTAAAAAAAAATAGTGTTGTGCGTATAATTAGGAATAAAGAACAAAATGTTCATACTTACCATAAATTATGGTGCATATATTCGTCTATTTCAGTAAAAAATAGTAACAAATGTACGGGAAAACATGAAAAAAATTATCAGGTAAAATAGCTGACGAATTATTGCCTACCCCAATATATAGTGGATCGAATTTCAAGAAAATCCATTGAAAAACGAAGTATATTATATATACTTTGGGACGTTCATACCAAACGCCATAAATGAAAAACGTGTATGGCCACATATATTTGTGAATCCATTTTAAATATATTATAATATTGACCCTGAATGTGAAGGTGAAGGATTAAAAAATAATCACTTGGCAAGCAAATTAAACTTACGATTGAAAGATGCAACATTTATAAATCGGCTGTGCGTAGGGGGCGGGTGGTCCGAGGATCATGAATGCTGGTGAATTTAGTCCTGAAACATGAAGTATTTCATATGAACATATTCACTCAATGTTGTTTAATGTATGACGATCGCGAGAGCGACAAAATCTGCGATTCGAAGACAAATTAGAACATAACTTACCCTGATTTCATGTTGTCCGATAATTCAGTGTTTGCCGGTGAAAGGGGTATCATAAGTCGCCAAAAGCTAGACGAAATTTGATATTCTGTTCCCAGTTTGTCGATTGTATTCCGTGAGTGGGGAAATTAAATGTTGCAAATATATACCGTACTGTATATATAACGTGATTTTGTTCTAGGTCTAAGCTTTCATCACGTTTCCGTAAACAAACAAAATGGCCGCCACTTGTAATACAAATCTCCCGCTAAACTGAAGGGAGCGCCGCCTGGCGGTGGGTATACATGTGTATAGTAGGGCCAAGTGAACGAAGAAGAAAAATGTCGAATAAAGTTATTAGGCCGCCTACGATATCATGAGAAATCCTATCGATATTATTATTATATATATATTTTAGTTGTTGTTATATATTTTTATTTAATTATTACTATGATTACTGCAACATCGTACTCTTTCACAGTGCACATGATTGCACACATGCATAAGTGTCTGTACAGAGAAACTAACGAGTCATATGTTCGGTTATATTCTTGATACCGATAATATTGTGCACAGGTGAGATACCCAGGTAAACTGGCCAATGCAACAAATCATAGGCAGTCAGGCATGACAACGATGTAACTAATTAATTAACGCCCCAGGACACCGCTATGTCAGCAGGTGAACTGGACACTCCTCAGGTACACAGGTATTTACAAAATTCAATGAGTTCGGTACAGTAGACTGCCGCTAATTACATTCTAATTGATGCCCCGAGTATGAGGTCTTCGGTGATCAGCTTGTGTCTGACGGGGTCGGTTAACTTTTGGTGCGTGGTCCCACTTTTCGTGAGGTAGCCTACACACATGATGTGCACGTTTCAGTAACAGCACTAACTAGGCTACTGTAATGCTACGAGATCAATTCTCCTGCAGATGTCCTTTGTGAATAATCTGACGATCTGGCTTATAGATATATGACCAATTGATTGTTTTGTTTAATGTGTTCACTGACAAAACATCGTGTGCGCTGTTTTCAGATTAAAATGTTTATTGCAATTTACGTCATATCGAGATCATAAAAACGCTTTACTTATATGGAGTTAAATCAAAGCGTCTGAGAGTTTGGACGATCAAAATGACACAAGTGTTACACACGTGTGTTTGTTTACCGCTGGAGTTTGTGTCCAATGCGGCATAATTGTGCATGCTACTACAAGATTAATGTCAAAAGCGCAAACATCCAGAAAATATGCGATGCACTGACAAAGACCATGCTATATTAATCCCATGGGGATGAATGAAGCTTGGGTTTTCCGGAAAATATTTTTGTGGGTGAGCGACCCATCGTCCCACGTGAAGTAAATTATATCATCATGTTCTATGTACGTACGTTTATGAACGTCTGTGTTGGGATATAACAAACTGCTTATCTTTTATAACAACTGAGTTTGTTCATGTCGTGACTTATCAATGCTAAGTTGTAATTATTCACGTCCTCTGAGCAATGATTGGTCCTCTGAGATAAAAAGATAAACTTTAAAAAAAACTGCCCCCCCCCCCCCCCCAAAAAAAAACGCATTTCAAGGGTGTGAATATTGTACTAAAAATGCAATAAATTAAAAGTGAATACCTTTTTAGCACACCATCATCAGATGGTGGGCTATTCAAATCGCCCTGCGTCCGTGGTCCGTGGTCCGTCCGTCCCTCCGTCCGTCCGTAAACAATTCTTGTTATCGCTATTTCTTAGAAAGTACTGAAGGGATCTTTCTCAAATTTCATATGTAGGTTCCCCTTGGTGCTTAGTTATGCATATTACATTTTGGGACCGATCGGAAAACAACATGGCCGACAGGCAGCCATCTTGGATTTTAACAATTGAAGTTTGTTATCGCTTTTTCTGAGGAAGTACTGAAGAGATCTTTCTCAAATTTCATATGTAGGTTCCCATTGGTGCTTAGTTATGCATATCGTATTTTGGAACCGATCAGAAAACAAGATGGCCGACAGGCAGCCATCTTGGATTTTGACAATTGAAGTTTGGTATCGCTATTTCTGAGAAAGTACTAAAGGGATCTTTCTCAAATTTCTTATGTAGGTTCCCCTTGGTGCTTAGTTATGCATATTACATTTTGGGACCGATCGGAAAACAACATGGCCGACAGGCAGCCATCTTGGTTTTTGACAATTGAAGTTTGGTATCGCTATTTCTGAGAAAGTACTGAAGGGATCTTTCTCAAATTTCATATGTAGGTTCCCCTTGGTGCCTTGTTATGCATATCGCATTTTGGGACCGATCACCAAATAACATGGCCGACAGGCAGCCATCTTGGATTTTGACAATTGAAGTTTGGTATCGCTATTTCTGAGAAAGTACTAAAGGGATCTTTCTCAAATTTCTTATGTAGGTTCCCCTTGGTGCTTAGTTATGCATATTACATTTTGGGACCGATCGGAAAACAACATGGCCGACAGGCAGCCATCTTGGTTTTTGACAATTGAAGTTTGGTATCGCTATTTCTGAGAAAGTACTGAAGGGATCTTTCTCAAATTTCATATGTAGGTTCCCCTTGGTGCCTTGTTATGCATATCGCATTTTGGGACCGATCACCAAATAACATGGCCGACAGGCAGCCATCTTGGATTTTGACAATTGAAGTTTGGTATCGAGATTTCTCAGAAAGAACTGAAGGAATCTTTCTCAATTTTCATATGTAGGTTCTCCTTGGTCCGTCGTATTGCATTTTTGGACCAATCTGAAAACATTGTCGACAGACAACCATTATAGCCAAATCTCAAATTTCATATATAAGTTTCCCTTGTTTAAAAAGCACTGGAGGGATGTTTCTCAATTTATACAGATTAGTAAGAGGAAGGGAAAAAAAGAGAAAAGATCAATCTAACATGGAACCTATGAAGATCATTCAATGGTGGGCGCCAAGATCCCTCTGGGATCTCTTGTTTAATTTTAAATCTATATGTATGTTATTTATCAAAATATTTTTGATGCCTCTCTGGAATGAAAAATTTATCTATGCACGGACAATTCAACACACATTTCGGATTCCAATCACCTGTTACCTAGCTTACCTGTCGTTGAGGTCTTCTAAAGGCGATTCGCCTCTCTGACCCATCACAAATTCCCTACAGTTCACTGATAATTGTATTTTAATCAATTGTATGTACATTATTAAATTAAGATTTCCATTTAAATGGGGATTGAGCTTATATTGATTGAATTACCTGTAATAGAATTTCACTGTCACTGTCTTGTATAATTATTTGTGATTACATTTACAGTAATTATTATGTGTCATAAGCAAACATAAGATTTATTTAGTAATCTTATGGTTGTCCAGAAAAGATACAGACAAGTTTTGCTAAAAATAATCAGTCTTTTAAGATGTTGTAAATATTTTCTAAGTCCAGAAAAGGTACAAAAAAGTTATACATGCAATTTTCTAAGTCCAGCAAAGTTTTGCTAAAATTAATCAATCTTTTCAGATGTTGTAAATATTTTCTAAGTCCAGAAAAGGTACAAAAAAGGTATACCTCAAATTTTCAAAGTCCAGAAAAGGTACAAAAAAGTTATACCTCAAATTTTCTAAGTCCAGAAAAGTTACACAAAGTTATACCTGAAATTTTCTAAGTCCAGAAAAGGTACAAAAAAGTTATACCTGAAATTTTCTAAGTCTAGAAAGGTACAAAAAAGTTACATCTAAAATTGTCTAAGTCCAAAAAAGTTATCAAAAGTTACATTCATTAATTCTAAGTTTTCAAAAAGGTACAAAAAAGTTATAACTTTTTTGTACCTTTTGAAAAAGGTACAGAAAAGGTACTAAAAAGGTACTAAAAAGTTATAACTTTTTATACCTTTTTTTGGTATGGGAATAGACACTGAAAACAATATTAGTACCTATCACAGAAGTATTAGGTACATTTCACAAAATTCGGCTTGAAGGCAAAAAACTAGTGTGTGAATTTCATAATTAGATATGTTTCTGAAAAAATAGTCTGTGCTGTGCTAAATTAGTGCTTATTTGGTAAAATTGGTGAAAAATTCTAAATTAGGAGAAAATATGAAAAACTAGGACATTCGTGTCTCCCAGTGAGGTACCAATGAATACTAGATGACCTTTAGTCAATAATCACCCAAGTCTATAAAGGGCCAATTCTCACATGTTGGCTAATTCTTCGGAAGCAAATTTGATTCATTCGTAATTGTTGCTGTTACCAAGGTAGTGATGCGAGGCAATAACTTGAGGTATGAAATATCCGGAATCCATTGTATTCAAGTTTACATACCAACGGCAGGCAGGCAGGCAGCCTGGCAGGCAGGCAGGCAGTTAATTGACGGAGTACAATGAATGACATTTTCATAAGTATGAGAACTTCATTAATATTAATTATCAGGAATTTAGCTAACAGTTGAATGCCCAGTTGAATGCTTATGTAAGATATGTTATGCAATAAATATTCAGGTTATTGTCAGGATAAACAGAACACTTGCAGCAGAAAATGATTTGGCTATATATCTTTGTACGATCATTATATAGGCCTACAATCATAGGCCTGTGTAAGTCCATGGACCTTTCTAATTACATCAAATTTGTAAAATGACTATACTGAATTTTGCGAAATATGATTATATAAAGACACTTATATATATATGTATATGTATTAATGAATGCATGTATATATATGCATATGTAAATTAATTTTTTTTATCTGTATGAATATGATTATGATTAATATATTTTGATATATTGTGTATAAAACGTCTTACATGTGCTACAAACAAAGATATCATATCAATAATGCCCATTAACCTGTCTTTGTGGCTCCTCAACTCTATGTTTATGTGTACATTTATACATGACTTCGGACATGACAAGCTTGTTGACCAAAGAAGACAAACAACTAAACCCATAGATTGAATTGAAATTGGCCGTTTATTTATTAAACGACAAATGAAACAAACTTGCAATACAAGTTGATATTCATAAAATCAACCATATGAATCGAACTTTGGTCCAAGGTGGGGATACAAAACCGCCAAGTTGATATTCATAAAATCAACCATATGAATCGAACTTTGGTCCAAGGTGGGGATACAAAACCGCCACCTTAAACTAAAAACTTAAGTTACAACAAAATACTCATATGTGTGAAACTTGGATGTAAAGGTGGTTACAAAAATTGACCACATACAATATCCAGAAATTCAATGATATAATCATGTCGACATAAAATGTTCAAAATTGATACAAGTAACATAGTATAACAAAAGGAGGATGCTGGGGAGGAGGCGGGTAGATAAATTCCAACCTTAAAATGATGTAAACACAAACTGACCTTGACTTGTGTCCATTAGTGATGCAGTCTGTTTCAGTGGCTGGGTAGCTACTGTTACCGTGTAATAGGTATATATAGTAAAATCACTGCGCGTGACCTTTCACCTCCATAACCCTGCGCCCTCACTCTGTTATGAAACCCTTTGATAGGGACTATAATAAGCATTTACTATATGCTACATAATTCAAGATGTATTTTAATTTACTCCTTAGCATGTATAAATGATATTAAAATTGCATTTTAATTGTTTATTATACATGACTTCAGACATGACAAGCTTGTTGACCAAAGAAGACAAACAACTAAACCCATAGATTGAATTGAAATTGGCCGTTTATTTATTAAACGACAAATGAAACAAACTTGCAATACAAGTTGATATTCATAAAATCAACCATATGAATCGAACTTTGGTCCAAGGTGGGGATACAAAACCGCCACAATGGTATCTGATTATCCTAATGATCAGGAACCATAACCCACCCGAAGTCGTTTTGTAGCCTTTGTTGTCTCATTTTGGGAAGACAATTGGTGAATTGGGCTTTTTCAGAATTAAACTGCAAATTTGTAAAATGAAATAATTCCACTTGGGAATGGGGCCCATTAATGTATAACCTTTGTTGTCCCATGTTAGCCAAAATTTATCA
The DNA here is from genome assembly GCF_902652985.1 of Pecten maximus. Classification (NCBI taxonomy): domain Eukaryota; kingdom Metazoa; phylum Mollusca; class Bivalvia; order Pectinida; family Pectinidae; genus Pecten; species Pecten maximus. The sequence continues at coordinate 13,535,919 of NC_047016.1, forward strand.
ATAAAGAAATTGAATTTCATTATATATATATGTAATGGTGATATTGTTGACTTTAGTATGTATATATTTTGAATGGGAAATCAGTACCTATCTACTGTTCAAGTTCATTTAATGATCAATAAGCAGTTTAAAGTAATTCCATGATGAATCATAAAAGGGTGTCTAAGTGATTTTATAAATGCCCATCAAAGACAGGAGTATAATGGTGATATGCGCATCGTCTGTCTTTCTGGCATAAACTTTTGATTGTTTGGAAATCTCCTACATTTTTCAAATGATCTCTTTGACACTTGGTATGCATTATAATTAAATGTACCAGTTGTGTTTCCTTGAAAGGAATTTTGAATTTTACAAAAGTTATGGCCCTTTGTTTATTTCCAGTACATTTGTCTTGAGTTTTCTTTGGAATTTGGTAGGCTTTATAATATTGATATCAATTTAGTCATGTTTAATTAATTAAAGACTAAGAACGCCTGATAACATGTATTCCTTAAACTGTAAAAAAATTTAGATTTTGACTTTTTAATGAAAGGTTATGGTTGTAGCAATTGTCACCTAACCACACTTAAGGTGATGAAAATATCAACACAAAATTATACGTATTCACACTTTATGGCATTTGACAAGCATCTATTATTCCACTCAGCAGTACTCTTGTTATTTGCATAAAAATTAATTTTAAGAGTAAATTCTATCAACCTATAACAGTATACAATGTATAGCCATAGTAAAAGTGAATTGGAAGATGTAAGACAATATTGACCCTGTGACCCCTGTTGATGGCAAAGTACTTATTCTACCCTCAGAAAGACTGTTGGCAAAACTTTAACTGTTATGTAATAGACATTTATTGCCCTTTTCTTCTTATACTTAAATGCATGTAACATCCATGTACAGTTGACTTATCAAAGACAGAAATAAGAAACGGGGCTGCGGTGGCCCGACACTTTATCACTAGTCCTCCACTTCTGGGTTGCGAGTTAGAAACTTATGTGGGGCAGTTGCCAGTTACTGACCATAGGCCGGTGGTTTTTCTCCGGGTACTCCGTCTTTCCTCCACCTCATAAACCTGGCATGTCCTTAAATGACCCTGGCTGTTAATACGACGTAAAACAAAACAAACCAAAAAAAATGGACCGAAACAACAAAGTTTCAGTAACAACAAATCACTTGGCTGTATACCTAATTAATGAACCAAAATATGAACTCGGGATATAACAATAAAGTGTGGCTTGGTTATAAATAGTCTGTACGTCTCTATCAAAGTGTACCCTCCTTTGAAGTATTTTGGAAATCTTTGGCTCCTGGTAATATGTTACCATTGTCTGACCCATCTGACATTTCCTCGATGGTTGGTACTTTCGAGGTCATAAAACGGGTCACATGTTGACATTGGATATTGGCAGAATGCTGGCATGATTATAAACTCTGGTTGATGAGATCAAGGATGTCTGTCCATATCCAGTGATGGATATTAGTTAAACATGTATATATAGGTTTGACATGTAAATATATATAAGTATTATGTAGCAGGAGTCTTGCACAAAAAACACAAGAGTAAGTACTTGAGATTTCGGCAGACAAAATCTGTTAAGAATACTTAAAACAGCAGGTAATAATAGCTGTTCTTGTATATACACATCTCTGTACTAGGTATGTCTATAACTATTGAAAAACTGCTGTGTTTGCAACAGATGTGATTACAATTGACTAATATTCCAGCCTGGTTAACCAGTACAGAGATGTTGGTTTTTCTCACTTGTTGTTTATTGTGTTACTGACTATAGACATGGCGGTGGATCCGTCCCGCAGTGGGTCGTTACTGCTCTGTATTGTCCTAGTAAATGGGCCATTAAAGATAAATGCGAGAAATGCTTGTTGCTGGTAAAACAAAAAGAGGAATTGTTTTCTAAAGCTTTAAAGAAGACAAATTGTACTTTGAAAAGCAAAGATTTATTTTGAGAAATAAACATCAAGTACCAGCAACTATTATACGGAATTAGATAAAGTGTATTATTTCAGAATTTAAGGCATTTCTATATATCAATTCTAGTATCCCAAACAAATTACCAGCAATATAAATTTTTCTGATTTATTATCAGAATTTTTGATACTTAAGATTGTAAGGAAGACTGAGATATTCATATGTTGGGTTTGAAAGAAAGATGTCGGACAGTGGCCATATGAGTTTTGACATTTTTTACCACAAATTTTCTAATATAAGGAATCCTGTTGAAACATCTGAATTGTGAGATAATGAGAAAATTTTGAGGACATGGGGGGTGGGGGGCATGTAGTGTTACTTTTGTCCTTCCTGTCATGTCGCATTGCGTCCCGCCTCGTCCCTTCCCGTCCCGTCCCTCCCGTCCCGTCCCTACCCCTCCCGTCCCTTCCCGTCCTGTCCCTACCCGTCCCGTCCCTACCCGTCCCGTCCCTCCCGTCCCGTCCCTACCCGTCCCGTTCCTACCCCTCCCGTCCCTTCCCATCCTGTCCCTACCCGTCCCGTCCCTACCCGTCCCGTCCCTCCCGTCCCGTCCCTACCCGTCCCGTTCCTACCCCTCCCGTCCCTTCCCGTCCTGTCCCTACCCGTCCCGTCCCTACCCGTCCCGTCCCTTCCCGTCCCGTCCGTACCCCTCCCGTCCCTTCCCGTCCCTTCCCGTCCCTACCCGTCCCTACCCCTCCCGTCCCTTCCCGTCCTGTCCCTACCCGTCCCATCCCTTCCCGTCCTGTCCCTAACCGTCCCGTCCCTACCTATCCCGCCCCGTCCTGTCCCGATGATGATGTTGATCTCAGGAACTGCTGATGCAATCCCCATTATCTGCTTGTGGTGTCAGGTGGCAATGGGGACATTTATGTCTTATAGACATTTTTTAGTTGTCCTTGTTATGTTTGTAAAGGAATTCCCCAGGATTACCTCCCTTTGTGATGTATGTTATAGTCTCTTGGATTAACTCCACTTTTGATGTATATTGTAAACATTCTTGGATCAACTCCCCTTTTGATTTATATCATTGACTATCTTGGATTACTTCCCCTTGTGATTGTGTATTATAGGCTCCCCTGGATTACTTCCCCTGACGATGTATGATATAGACTCCCTTGGATTAACTCCCCTTGTGATTGTGTATTATAGACTCCCCTGGATTACTTCCCCTGACGATGTATGATATCGACTCCCTTGGATTAACTCCCCTTGTGATTGTGTATTATAGACTCCCCTGGATTACTTCCCCTGACGATGTATGATATAGACTCCCTTGGATAATTTCCCCTGACGATGTATGATATAGACTCCCCTGGATTACTTCCCCTGACGATGTATGATATAGACTCCCCTGGATTAACTCCCCTTGTGATTGTGTATTATAGACTCCCCTGGATTACTTCCCCTGGCGATGTATGATATCGACTCCCTTGGATTACTTCCCCTGGCGATGTATGATATAGACTCCCCTGGATTACTTCCCTTGTGATTGTGTATTATAGACTCCCTTGGATTACTTCCCCTAGCGATGTATGTTATAGACTCCCTTGGATTAACTCCCCTTGTGATTGTGTATTATAGACTCCCCTGGATTACTTCCCCTGGCGATGTATGATATCGACTCCCCTGGATTACTTCCCCTAGCGATGTATGATATAGACTCCCTTGGATTAACTCCCCTTGTGATTGTGTATTATAGACTCCCCTGGATTACTTCCCCTGACGATGTATGATATAGACTCCCTTGGATTAACTCCCCTTGTGATTGTGTATTATAGACTCCCCTGGATTACTTCCCCTAGCGATGTATGTTATAGACTCCCTTGGATTACTTCCCTTGTGATTGTGTTTTATAGACTCCCCTGGATTACTTCCCCTAGCGATGTATGATATAGACTCCCTTGGATTAACTCCCCTTGTGATTGTGTATTATAGACTCCCCTGGATTACTTCCCCTAGCGATGTATGATATAGACTCCCTTGGATTAACTCCCCTTGTGATTGTGTATTATAGACTCCCCTGGATTACTTCCCCTAGCGATGTATGATATAGACTCCCTTGGATTAACTCCCCTTGTGATTGTGTATTATAGACTCCCCTGGATTACTTCCCCTGACGATGTATGATATAGACTCCCTTGGATTAACTCCCCTTGTGATTGTGTATTATAGACTCCCCTGGATTACTTCCCCTGACGATGTATGATATCGACTCCCTTGGATTACTTCCCCTGACGATGTATGATATAGACTCCCTTGGATTAACTCCCCTTGTGATTGTGTATTATAGACTCCCCTGGATTACTTCCCCTAGCGATGTATGATATAGACTCCCTTGGATTAACTCCCCTTGTGATTGTGTATTATAGACTCCCCTGGATTACTTCCCCTGACGATGTATGATATAGACTCCCTTGGATTAACTCCCCTTGTGATTGTGTATTATAGACTCCCCTGGATTACTTCCCCTGACGATGTATGATATAGACTCCCTTGGATTAACTCCCCTTGTGATTGTGTATTATAGACTCCCCTGGATTACTTCCCTTGTAGACTGTATGGAATAGACCCCCATGGGACTACCAACACCATGTGATTTATTTTGGATTAGCTGTTAGTAACATCATGATAAGGCTTTTGTGTATGATAACAGTTATATTATGCAGCAGTCAGGTTATTGATGGCGGGTGGGTAAATATTAATGTCATCAATTTTGTCCTCTGCTGGTCTTGATAGTAAAGAGTAAATATTGATAGACTAATTCACCAATCTCTGTCTCTCAGTTGTGCGGATTCCTCTGCTGATTGTTCGCCAGTGGGTGTGTGAATCACTGTCAACATATTGTAGGTAAACCCACTAAGTGGAGTAACTGTCATGGTTGGAGTTTCCATTTCCTCCATCGGCAGTATTACTTTAGTTCCTCGGAAATGTAGCTCATTACAAGACACTTGTCTTCATTGAATATTGACGAGAGATATAGTCCACAGATTAACTATGATAACGATAAGAGAAACCCTATCACCATATCAAAAATAGAATCACGACAGAAAGACGAGATTCACAAGCCACTTGGAGACAAGATTGATTGTAGAAAGTTTAGAGACAAAAAACTATCAAGGGTTTTTTATTTGATTTAAGGATGGTGCGAAAATTTCGGGATGTTAAAAATAAATCTTGATTCATTTACGGAGAATTTTCAGCTTGAAAGGTCAAAGATTCATGTAATTTTACTTTGTCTCAGGGAAGGAAATTTATCCTAGTGAGAGATTGATGGTGTCATCAGTTCCTTAGCATTTTCGTAGGTCGGTGACTTGGGTATCTGAATCACAGTGGCTATACATGCCTCACTTCTTTAATGCTGCCAATTGATATCTGTAGAACATATCATTACAGTCGAGATATTTGTTTGTCTAGACTCTGTTTGTCTTCAAACACATAAACTTTGTGTAGCAGAAATAGACTTCATTTTACCAAGGTATTATTTATGTTTTTGTTAATCAAAGCCAAGATTCAATCACTGGTTGATGGAACATTTTGCATGAAAAGTTAAAAGATATAGCATTTTAACATGAGGTCCTTGGAGCATAACTTGCAATGACATAGACTAATTTGGGACCATTTAACGACATAACAAAGATTCCACCTAGACTTGTGATGAGATATCTTTAGGCCTACAGGGAGAGTGTCCAGAGCCCAACTGGAAGAAAGTGCAATACTGTTTCTATTAAGAATGCTTCCCTTATCAGTTAATTTTTCAATATAAGTGAGACAGGTCCTCTGGACCTCTTGTTTATGAATTCATCTATAAAAGATTTTCATCTGATATTAAATGCATTTTTATTCCTAATATATAATATATGCCTTTTATAACATATGCTTTTAATAACACATGACTTTAAAACACATGCCTTTTATAACATATGCCTTTTATAACATATGCCTTTCATAAAAAAAGTTTTGGGAATAAATATATAGAATACTGCTGCATATATGCCATCTGTTTATTTTGAATCCGTATCATTTTTTGATCAGCACATAGTCATGTCTCCACCATATTGGTATATCTATACTTTCCACAATATTTTGAATGTGGAATTAATGTTTTACATTATATGAAGATTTTATCATATACAGTGGAACCTCTATAAACCGAACATGCATGGGACATGACTATTTGTTCGGTTTATAGAGGGTTCGGTTTGGAGAAGTTGATCGAAAAATGACCGGTCAAATTCCGGATATAATTGGTTGGACGATGTTTTATTAGAATGCACCCGATTCCAAAACGGCACGTACATACTTAGACAATTTGGATTGTCTGAATAATATGCATATTATGAAAGTTAATCAATGTTTATATTGCAGAATATATAAGAAAGGCAAATGACTATAACAATAGTTTTAAACAGTATTTTCACTTGTACAACTACACTTTACGATCGGCCTACATTTTGTTACATCCGGTGAAGCCTCGTCATGTGGATGGGGCCAATAGTCCGATACAGAATATTTTACACATCAAATAATATTAAAGGGTGTGAAGATGTTTTGTTTCAATATCAATTACAATTGATCAGATGATACTGGTCGTATTTCCGACATCGCTGTTGTCTAAACTCAGGCTTCTAGCTCTACTTGCATTGAGAAGATAAACGAACCGACGCGCTTCAATGAAGTGTGGCATTGTTTCATAATTGTCGTGTTGATTATACACTAGGCCTTCCGTCATAATGCCCCCTTGGGGTATATATTGGATACCTGTACAAATCACCTACGTAGGTCCCGAGACAATAAGGCTTCACACAATACCCGTCACAGTTGTTGTTTCACGGTTGACTGGCCTGACCTCGTGTCATAATCGCCCAGGTAAGGCCGGTTTTCAGAAGTAATTTTTGGTATATTTTAACAGGAACCGGACACAAAATCAGTCCGGTGTTCGGAATTCAGAGGGATCGGTATTTGGAAGTTTTTTAATACTATAATAAAGAAGGACCAATTCCGTACAATGACAATTCGTTCGGTATTCAGAGGTGTTCGGTTTTTAGAAGGTTCGGTTTTCGGAAGTTGCACTGTACCAGAGGTTGATCACTGTGACCTATATTTTGACCTTCAAGCGACAAAAACAGGCAGGGTATATCTGCTGTACTATTTCATGTACTGTTGGATAATCAAGATTTGTCTTTTTATTGCTATTTTCCCTGTAACCAACATAAGGAGGTTAATCAAATACCAGTACTCTGATGAAGGAAACCTCTTACTTCCAGGTAAGCAGTGAATTGGTCGAAGCCATTTGGTATATGTTAATTCTGATGTACTGTTGTGTATGTAGATATCTGGTCATACTTCTGTATACTATGAATAAATTACTTGATTTGTATATTTACATATGTGATTGAATCCCATTAACTTTTGTCTCACGTGGCTCTATTAGAACGTGACATTGATGGTCGAAGGCTGTCAATCTGTGTATGTGCAAACGCACAAGTAACAGGGATTTTGGTGGTGTTATTTACTCTGATATAATTGTAAACCTATTATTAACTTGATCGTGGTTCTAACATTGGGTGATCCTTGCTGCCTGATATGATGTGAGATAGCTGTCATCCGTATCCTGGCTGTTCATGCTCCCAACACATTGGTGCTTACTAGACTTTTCCTGTACAGTCAGAATAAATTGTCACTAGCATCCTCACAATTGTTGGCTTAAGCTGTACTCAGTGATGAAAACAAAAACTTGCCACTGATCAACTGTCCAACAACATGGAATGATTTTAAATTTTCAATAAACTAGTTATATATGATTTTACTTGTCCATTAGTCACCCACAGGGTAACCCAGGAGAGATGGAGAGTTGGGTTGGACTATGATTTTTAATTGTGTCTGTCCTTCTGTTCTTCCTACACCATATGCCACTGGAACATCACACTTAGGGTATATGGGTAGAAGTGTGCCATGTATCAAAAGGAGGTCACCTGACTTACATTTTGACCTTTGGTCTACATTAAAGAAAAAATTTGTCTGGGCTCCATTTGCTTCACTACATATTGTTGAAACTTCATTTGGGCATAGCTAGGTTCACATTGACAAGACAGTACTGTCATGAATCAAAAGCATGTCACAATTGTATTGTTTATTTGTCATGTATGATGTACTATTGGATTTTCTTATCAACTTTTCTTGCTAGATATTTGATATATCTGAACCTAAAGGTCAGGATGATCTGTAGTCATTGTGCTTCTTCCGTCGTCGCTTACTGTGCGCCATCCGTTGTGCGCTGTCCAGCCCGCATTCACTTTTCACATTTCAAACTTCTTTTTAATTTCTACGGAAGGATTGAGCTGAAACTTGCCTGGAATGATCCTGAGATGGTCTTGACCAATTAAGTGTTGTTATTTTTCAGGTCTATCCGAAATCCAAGATGGCCACCATAGCAACTTTTCCAGTTCCACTTGTGCCTTTTCAGTTTGAAAATCATAGGGATGTTAAGGAAGGGAAGCCAACATAGTGTTGTTTAAACTTTTCAGCCTTGTAAAAATTTTGAAATGGCAGCAGTGGCAACATTGTTGTTATTTTTCTGGTCTGTCCAAAATGCAAGATGGCTACCATGGCCAACAGTACCACTATACTTGCTTCTGAGTATATATACTACAATAGTACAAAGGTCATTAGAGTCAGATGACCATTAAGGCCCATGGGCCTCTTGTTAATGATCAGCATTATCAATGGTAGGCTTTTCTGTTCTTAGTCACTTGGTCTATATTGTCCTCCTAACACAATCCTTGTTATGACTATTTCCTAAAAAAAAACCTGGGAGGATGATCTTTATCAAATTCATGCCTATGTGATGTACATAGATGGGCATGTTGAAGGTCTTACACAACTAATTCAGGCAATCTGAACTGCTGGTTCAACACAACCCTGTTTCTTAATAGGCGTGTAGCTATTTTCCTGAGTAAATATCATATGTGAAATGCACTTCTTTATGTACAAAAATAAAGAGTAGGGTATTGAGATTTCAAAATCATTAATATACATAATGATGTAGGATTCCAGATGTTAAAAGGCAGGAATTCCCCAGATGGAGGTTAACTCATTGCCCCCTGTAGCCATCTTTGTTGTTGTCCCCTGCAGCCAAAATGAGGCTGGAGATGCTCTCTCCCTGGACCAATATGGCTGCAGTGACCAATTTTTCACCTCAACTTTTAAAAGTATGTTTCCAGGCTTTTCCATTCATATTTTGTGTATAAACATATAATAAAAGTTGTAGAGTTTGTATTAAATATTAATATTAGAATAAAATATAAAGTGTTCTTACCTTTTATCTTGTTTTTTTTTTTTACAATTTAATCCCATTTTCTTGTCCTTCGTTCCAAAATCACCATAGAAAATTGTTACTGATATCTATATTTACATGTTATTAGTATTCACAAATCATCATAATTGTTTGTTTTTTTTTTATTTCACAAAACCTCTACCTTTTCACTGATTCTTATGGTACTCTTCGAAACATTTTACACAAAGATGAGCAGCACAACCTGAACACTCCCATTTCACATCTGACCGCTTTCGGTTTTTTGAGCAGTTTTTACACCTGCCTCTTTTGACACTTTCTTTTGGCCAATGACCTATGCCATGTAGATCTTTATTGGAGACTCTTCTTCGCTTTCGTGCCATTCTGTAGTTACCAATAAGTAGTTTGGCCAACTTCATTCTGAAGTCGAGAAGAGATCTCTCTTTCCTACGACCAGACTTCGTCTCCAGTTGGTGATTAGGAGATTCCTTCATCAAAATGTAGGCATTCGCGATCGAAAGATCTAACAGGAAGTAGAAAACATATGTCCACCACCTCTTGCACATCCTGAAAGTCGGATATTCTGTCCTTGTTTGGTCCGCTTTGTCCACTCCATTCATTTTCAGGTTGTAGTGCTGGACAACACTCGGACTAGGAACCTGTCTTTGAGTACCATCTTTCTGTCGCCTTTGTACCTGCAATCCATTCTCTCTGGGATCATCAGCTGATGACAAAAAGAAGATGGTCTTCTTGTCTTTCCAGGCATATGCAGCTATCTGTCCCCTTTGTAATACTTTCAGGTCACCCTGGTTTTTTACACACTTTGGGTGTAATATGGCTGCAGGAAATTCCTTCCTGTTGGAGCGGGTTGTGCCGCGGGCGTAAGTTAGGCGCCTGATCAAGATAGACAAAAGTTCATAACTTGTAAAAAAGTTGTCGATGTTTACAATATGATGCCTGTTCTCTATCTTTTTAGTCAACTCCAGAACCACTCTTGTGGATTGTCCATATTGTTGATGCTGATTAGTATCGCCATGCTTCCCAGTGTAAATTTGGAATTCATTCACGAATCCATTTTCAGAATCTGCACGCATCCATACTTTTATGCCATACTTAGTGGGTTTGGCTGGCAGGTACTGACGAAATCCAAGTCGTCCATGGAAAGCAATCATCGCCTCATCAACACTTGTATCCTGATGCGGATGATATTCCTGTAGGCACTGTTTTAGAATTATATCAATTAGTGGACGGATATGATGCAGTCGGTCAAATCCAGGTTCTCCCCGAGGAGGATTTGTTGAGGAATCATTCACATGAAAGTATTATGAAATTTTATCAAATCTATCTCTTGACATGACATTTGGGATAAAAAGGTTTCCAAACATAGAATCTGTTGACCAGTACATTTCCATTGCTGGTAATTGAAGAATACTCATGTAAATTCTTATCCCAGTGAATGCCTTCATTTCCTCTACTTTCGTCGGGTACCACTGGTTGTCAGGCTTTTGTTGTTGCTGTTGTTCTGCATACAAGTTTGTCTGCAAAGTCATTCTGTCAAATATTTCCGGAGGAAACATCAGAAACAGAAAATCCAATTCCCCCTTGTTCTCATCAAACGTTGTATTAGGCCCCACTCGGGCTGTAAACTTTGGAATTTTTATATTTGACAAATTGTCTGACCAAACATCGTCCAAGCACTCGCGATCGCCGGCATCGTTTTCACTTTCAGTTTCACTTTCTGACAATGAATTATCACTGAAATCGATGTCTGACAATTCGTGTTCATGTACTTGTTCTAATAAATCACCTTTTCGCACCGCCTCTAAAACATCCTCAGCCGTAAATCCATCGAAATCCTCCTCGTCCGAACTCGTATCAATGTTAAAATCGGCCATTTTTACTATGTTCCATGTGAGTAGTTTTGTAGTAGAATTCCTTCGATTTTCGCGCGAAAATACACCATGTGCTTTTCTAATTAGCATATTCATGAGCGGAAATTTCCAGTGTAGTTCTGTATGTGTATTACTTTGACCAATGGCAGCCGTCGATTGTAAATATCTCAGCGAATCAAAATCACGCTTTTATGCTGATCTCGGGAAATCCACCATGCCGGAAGTATACGCATTTACGCGACAGTCGGGAGACAACAACATTGAATTGGACCGCTTTATCTTTCAAGTACTGGTGTGCTCTTATATGCCATTAAACCTATCCAATAAAATCATTTTCAGGTAGCGAAGACTTTAATCTTTAATTTGATATATTTTTAACTTTATATCATTTGAACTTCAAATGAGTGACTGAGGGGATGAAGTTACTGGTAATATAACATATAATAAAATAACTAGTTGTGTAAAATGGCAGACAGCCAGCCATCTTTGGATTTTGACTTTTTCTCAGAAAGTACTTCATATATCTTCCTGGGATTTTATGTGTAGATTCCACTTGGTCCAGAGTTGTTCATGATCTATTTCAGGACTAATCATTTCATATAGAATGGCCAACTGGGAGGCAGTTTGGTATTTTGACAGATTCCTTTATCTCTGTTTCTCATATTTGGAAAAAAACAGAATTTAATTTTGATAGTTTATGAAAACATTTGAATGGCATGAGGAAGAAAAATGTTTGTGACATGATCAAGTGAAAGCGGAGTGAAATATGGGAAGCCTTACTTCTAAGCTAACTAGAATGCTGATCGATTAACTTCATACGGATAATAAACTTAAAGTACAAATCAACTATTAAAGAAAGCAGTTAATTAAATTTTCAGAAAATTCTTCACAGATTTATAACAATAATAATCTGACATTTACATAGAAAACCTTTATTATCAATTTTGGGTTTTAGGTAAATTAGTTTTAAATATTCATACTAGATATTTTTTTCAATTTTGGTTGGCTGAAATAAAATATGGCACTCGATCCTGTCAAATACTCGTAGTTCCTTGTCTGTTTTACATCCTGTTACCGCTAGCTTTATATATTATTTACTACAGAAGCTCCGTAAATCACATTCATCTGAAGACAACCTGACGATAGTGTCCTTTTATCCCCAATAACAGGGTTTACAGCAAATATGGAATTGACATCATGTATGTGAGGTCCCTATTACATTCCCGTCCAAAACTGATTCAGCATTTACAGGCCCCCAAAGTAATTGATATTTATGTCTTCCCTGCCTCACTGAAGGGAGTTTTGATTTTACCAAATAGGTTTTTTAGATCGAGACTGACATTCTCCCTACTAAGTTAAACGATGGGTGTATGTATATCCGGAGAGACAGACAAGAGATTGTTTGTCCTTCCTTACATGTAATGATGTCTGTAACAACTCGTCTGGACCATCATTCCGTCCTTATGTCATTTCCTTATTAAAATCAAAGTCATATTCATCATGATCAGACAATGTGTTGTACAACACTCTCAAGTCCTAAAGGCCTAATCATGATCACGGTCCATGTCACGGTCCATGTCACGATCCACGTCACTGCACAAGTCATGGTCCATGTCTAGGCCCATGTCACGGTCCATGTCACGATCCACGTCACTGCACAAGTCATGGTCCATGTCACAGTCCATGTCACAGTCCATGTCACGATCCACGTCACTGCCCATGTCTAGGCCCATGTCATGGTTCATGTCACAGTCCACGTCACTGCCAAAGTCATGGTCCATGTCACGGTCCACGTCATGGTCCACGTCACTGCCCACGTCAAGGCCCATGTCATGGTTCATGTCACAGTCCACGTCACTGCCAAAGTCATGGTCCATGTCACGGTCCACGTCATGGTCCACGTCACTGCCCACGTCAAGGCCCATGTCACGGTTCATGTCACGGTCCACGTCACTGCCCAAGTCATGGTCCACGTCACTGCCCACGTCAAGGCCCATGTCACGGTTCATGTCATGGTCCATGTCACTGCCAAAGTCATGGTCTATGTCACGGTCCATGTCACTGTCCATGTCACATCACGGCCCAGGTACATCATTGCAGAATCTTTTATTATGGATCTCCTCCAGGGATGGTGGATGCTTGATTTGATAAATGAGGAAATCCATTTTACATGGTGGAAAAGATTATTTCATTTCCTACATATAGTTACATCAATGTTTACACGTTTAAATAATGTTCCAATGCCTTCAGAAATCACAGATGAACATTTTATCATTTAAGATTGAGTGTCCTGTCATGACATTGCGCGAGGCTTTGAGTACTATAACAGGGCATATCACCAAAGTGAAATCAGTCTCTACAAGTTATTGACGCAGAAAAGTTTTATATGAGAAATAAAACTCGGGTAATACAGATACTATTTTGCCAGATTTATATAAACTTTCTTTCCTTGGATTATCTAAGAATTAATTGTATAATAAATAAAATAGGAAAACATCGGATTTTTATAAACTAATTCAGGTGATTTTTTTGTATATTTTTTAATATTGTAGTTTGTATGCAAAGCTTTAACAATAAAGATATTTGTTTTTATTGAGGATTGTATTATACATTGATAGATTTCAGGGGACTATATGTAATGGATGCTCTGATATAATGGTCTATGATAGTATGTTGTTCTCCAATAACTGAGAATTCTGATCCATTAGCTTACAACATTACACTAGGACTTGTGTTATATTGACAATTTACACTGACAATATTTGTACAACATGAATACCCCTCTGTCCTCTGCTGACTGTGATAGAATGCACCAAATCAATAATTGAGCAAGTCCATTGTGCTTTATAAGGGGTACCAACATTCACATTCATCTGTGCTCATTTACCATGATAGCAAAACATTACTACTGCCAAATAAGGTATATATACCATCTTGTATTGTTGTATCCTACCAAATAAGGTATATACCATCTTGTATTGTTTACTACCAAATAAGGTATATACCATCTTGTATTATATACTACCAAATAAGGTATATATACCATCTTGTATTGTTGTATCCTACCAAATAAGGTATATATACCATCCTTTATTGTTTACTACCAAATAAGGTATATACCATCTTGTATTATATACTACCAAATAAGGTATATGCCATCCTGTATTGTATGTTGTATACTGCCAAATAAGGTATATGCTATCTTGTTTTGTTGTATACTACCAAATAAGGTACAGTGGAACCTCTTTAAACCGAACATGCAAGGGACATTGATATTTGTTTGGTTTACAGAGAGTTCGGTTTGAAGAAGTTGATCGAAATGACCGGTCGAATTCTGGATACGATAGGTCGGACGATGTTTTGTTAGGATGTACCCAATTACAAACCAACACGTACGTCTGTAGACAATTTGGTTTGTCTGAATATTATGAATACTATGAAAATTAATCAATGTATATATTGCAGGTTATATAAGAAAGGCAAATGACTATAACTGTAGTTTAAACATTTTAAGATCGACCTACATTTTGTAACATCCGGTGAAGCTTCGTCATGTGGATGGGGCCGATATGGAATATTTTGCACATCGAATAATATGAAAGGGTGTGAAGATATTTTGTTTCAATATTAATTATGATTAATCAGTTGATACTGGTCGTATTTCTGACATCGGTATTGTCTTAAAAACATAGGACACACAGGGTTCATTTACGACCATGCAAAAACAACCCCCTTTGGGCCTCATTTAAATTAGATGCGAAACTCATGTAGGCTTCTATGGGGCGCCGTTTTACTATTTATTCCCATTTGGTGATATCACCTGTTCAAATGAGTGATATCACCTATTCGAATAGGTGATATTACTGAAGAACTTTTTAAGTGATATCACCTATTCGAATAGGTGATATCACCTATTTGAATGAGTGATATCACCTATTCGTTTCATTAAGTGATATCACCCATTCGCATAGGTGATATCACTTATTGAAATGAATAGGTGATATCACCAATTCGAATAGGTTATATCACTCATTCGAATAGGTGATATCATTTAATGAAACGAATAGGTGATATCACCAATTCGAATAGGTGATATCACTTATAAAATTTCATAAGTGATATCACCTTTTCGAATAAGTGATATCACTTTAGAATCAATACAAACGACTGCTGCAAAATAAGTATAATGGTACAGTAGATGAGCATACAGTTTTCCAAATTTTATAAGTGATATCACCTATTCAAATAGGTGATATCACTTAATGAAACGAATAGGTGATATCACTCAATCGAATAGGTGATATCACTTATAAAATTTCATAAGTGATATCCCCTATTTGTATAGGTGATATCACTCATTCGAATAGGTGATATCACTTAAGAATTTTATAATTAAGTGATATCACCTATTCGAATAGGTGATATCACTTAAGAATATTTTTAAGTGATATCACCTATTCCAATTGGTGATATCATCTATTCGAATGAGTGATTCGAATGGGTGATATCACCTATTCGAATAGGTGATATCACATATTTGAAAAACTAATAGGTGATATCACCTATTCGAATAGGTGATATCACCAAATGGGAATAAACAGTAAAAGGGCGCCCCATAGGCTTCTAGCTCTACTTGCATTGAGAAGATAAACAAACCGCGGCACTTCAATGAAGTGTGGCATTGTTTCGTAATAGTTGTGTTGATTATATACACTAGGCCTACCGTCATAATGATCCCTTGGGGTATATATTGGATACCTATACAAATCACCTATATGTAAACGTAGGTCCCGAGTGTTGTTTCATGGTTGACTGACCTGATCTTGTGTCATGATTGCTCAGGTAAGGCTGGTTTTCAGAAGTAATTTTTGGTATATTTTAACAGGAACCGGACACAAAATCGGTCCGGTTTTCAGAATTCAGAGGGATCGATCGGTATTTGGAAGTTTTTTAACACTATAATAAAGAAGGACCAATTCCGTACAATGACAATTTGTTCGGTATTCAGAGGTGTTGAATTCAGTTTTTAGAAGGTTCAGTTTTCGGAAGTTTCACTGTATATACCATCTTGTTTTGCTGTATACTGTACCAAATAAAGTATATAACATCTGGTATTGTTGTATACTACCAAATAAAGTACAGTGGACCCTCGATAATCCGAACACCTTCGTTCCCAGTCCAAACCGTCCGGATTACGAGTTTTCCGGACTGCTGAATTTCGTGTACCAGGTCAAAAAAAATTGTCATGTAAGAGTTGTCTCCCTTGATTATATACAATCCGGGACGTTTCATAAACACGTCTAATTGTCAGACTTTTTAACAATACATATACTTATGTTTCTGATATGATTCTTGTTTTGTTTTGTAGAAAGTAAAAAATAAACTATGTTTTTAAAAGAACATGTAAAGTGAAAGTTGTTTTATTTATAGCGGGCATAGAATTCTATGTGACCTACAAACAACACACATGTGTCACGTCCCGGAGGTTCACAAGCCAGTAGAAATTACAAACGTTAAATACCTTAAATAAAATACCCGGATTTTACAACTTACCGTCAGTCCATGTTTTTTTAATGATTTTTACGTACCAGAAACCCCAAGCTATCTATTTAAAAGTACGCGACACCAGCGAGAACTACCCAAGATGTCCGATAATTATTAAACCCGTATTCACTTAACAATGTGACGCTTAGTTAAGTATTTGACGACTATTGACTAATTTGTGTGTAATCAACCCAGTTCTTGTGATCACTGCTTAATACGTAAATGTGTATGTAATTAATAACATGCATTTTTCAATGAGTCGTCGTTTCACGTAACGGTGTTACAAAGCCGATATCCGTGTTTACCCAATACAAGTGTTAATGATGTTAATTACCGATCATAAATTTATTACATGTATTTGAGATTGATTAATTATCGTATCACGTACTGTATGTTTGTGCATAAATTCTGTAACATTTAGGTCGTAGAGAAAAAGCAATGTACCGTTATAAAAACAAAAGCTACACATTGTAACACAGGTAAACACCCGGGGCTATGACCTGGCAGCGGTCGCTATGACTACGCACAGTGTCAAGCGATAGTCTGTACAGCTGTCGACACGGGCGACTTGCCCCGACATTTTTTTCTCCTAGTGGTGAAAAAATCGTCCAGATTATTGAGGGAAATTTCCTAATGAAAAGTACGTTCCGTTCCCAAAATGGGCTTCCGGAATCCGAATCCGAATTTCCGGACTGGTGAGTACAAATAACGTTACGGAAATCCGTTCCCGTGCATTTCCGTCCGGACTGTGAGTTTTCCGGACTATCGGCGTCCGGATTATCGCGGGTCCACTGTATATAACATCTGGTATTGTTGTATACTACAAAATAAAGTATATAACATCTGGTATTGTTGTATACTACCAAATAAAGTATATAACATCTGGTATTGTTGTATACTACAAAATAAAGTATATAACATCTGGTATTGTTGTATACTACAAAATAAAGTATATAACATCTGGTATTGTTGTATACTACAAAATAAAGTATATAACATCTGGTATTGTTGTATACTACCAAATAAAGTATATAACATCTGGTATTGTTGTATACTACCAAATAAAGTATATAACA
The DNA here is from genome assembly GCF_902652985.1 of Pecten maximus. Lineage (NCBI taxonomy): Eukaryota > Metazoa > Mollusca > Bivalvia > Pectinida > Pectinidae > Pecten > Pecten maximus. Next base: position 13,553,706 of record NC_047016.1, read on the forward strand.
TCTGGTATTGTTGTATACTACCAAATAAAGTATATAACATCTGGTATTGTTGTATACTACAAAATAAAGTATATAACATCTGGTATTGTTGTATACTACCAAAATAAAGTATATAACATCTGGTATTGTTGTATACTACCAAATAAAGTATATAACATCTGGTATTGTTGTATACTACAAAATAAAGTATATAACATCTGGTATTGTTGTATACTACCAAAATAAAGTATATAACATCTGGTATTGTTGTATACTACCAAATAAAGTATATAACATCTGGTATTGTTTTATACTACCAAAATAAAGTATATAACATCTGGTATTGTTGTATACTACCAAATAAAGTATATAACATCTGGTATTGTTGTATACTACCAAATAAAGTATATAACATCTGGTATTGTTGTATACTACCAAAATAAAGTATATAACATCTGGTATTGTTGTATATACAGAGGAGCCCACTTATTTGCATATCGGTTATTTGAATATCCCGCTTATTTGCATAAAATTCTCGGGTCCTGATTTTTTTCTTCTTTATCTTTGTATTTTAATCCAGTGTATTTGTATCGACTAAAACACTGACTCCCGCTTATATGCATATAAAAATTCAAAAAAATAGAAAAATTTTAATTGATTTTAGGGTATTTTTGTGATTTTCCCGTAATAAAAGTTTTATGAAAGGTGTTTTAACTTACATATTGATTTGATACGATGTACAACGTTATCTCATCATTGGTTCACACTTCGTCATTACAGGTTACGTTCGATGCATCGATATCGACATTTAGTTATTATCCAGACCATATCAGTAGCAATGTGCAGAAGAATTACTGAATAAAATATCTATATGCCTCATTTTTTGATGAGATTTGTTTATTTATTATAGCATCGATCCAAACCTGTGTTCTGTGCACTTGAATACTCGCTGAGGCAGGTTGCGATCTCCATGATTGTTTACTAGGCGCGTTGCATTGTGGGGGCATATGTGTAATGAACGACAACTCTTTCTGTGTGCGCCATTTTCCAAAACAAACCCAAACGACAATACACATGTCACGGTCATTTAAGACAGTCTATTGTTTCAGCAGTTCATCATCTATGATCAAACAACTAGCCTAATATACTCATAGCAGGAACAAAACGCATCTCGAGACGATAATGAATGTTAATTGAAACGATGACATTGTACATCGTAGTGCCAACCCACGCGTGTATGACCGATGTCGGACCCAGAGAATCAGAGTGACAAGTAGTAAACGATGAAGTGTATTTAAATATTTGTACATTCACAAAGAATAACAACCCTCGTATTTACTCTTACATTTTAAATAATGTTTTTTTTAAAAATATATTTTTAACGCAAATAACGTAAACAATCATATAGCGCCCATTTTGGGTACCTACCTGACGATCTATATAGTGTATAAGAGGGGCCAAAACCCAACTCCGCCTATACGAATACTCCGGTTATTTGCATATTTTGTCATGGAAAAAGGGCTATGCAAATAAGCGGGTTGCTCTGTACTACCAAATAAAGTATATAACATCTGGTATTGTTGTATACTACCAAATAAAGTATATAACATCTGGTATTGTTGTATACTACCAAATAAAGTATATAACATCTGGTATTGTTGTATACTACCAAATAAAGTATATAACATCTGGTATTGTTGTATACTACAAAATAAAGTATATAACATCTGGTATTGTTGTAAACTACCAAATAAAGTATATAACATCTGGTATTGTTGTACATCCTCGTGTTGTATAGTCATTGTTTGTATGACAGGTTGTGACGTATGACTACCATCTTTTCATTTTATATGACTTTGAACGTCTATCATACTGTGTTATTATGTGACCATGCTACAACTTTAAATCTCATTCCTTTAATTTGCTCAAAACTTCACTTCATTTGGCGCACAAAATTATTGTTTCCATCATGATCTCACTGAATGCCAGAAGAAAATATATTTATAAAACAGCCTCTTGTATTTCTGCCGTTAAATGTGCAGAAAGTGTGCCAACAAACTAGTGAATATGATGATATGGCATGAGTGTGAAGTAATGTCCCCCAGGAAAAAACCTGAGGCTCAAGTGTGTCAGAGAATTGAGATAAAACATAAAGCTCTTTACCAGGCTGAGGGCATACAAATTAGGGACCTACAATCAGATCAGAAAATATGAGGGTTACTGACTATAGATTAACAAATGTACCAAGAAACACATATCTGCATGCCTCCAGAAAGACAGTTTGTTACTGCATTGTATCCAAAATGGAACATTTGTCATTGTATCATGTCCAAAATGGAACAATTTGTCATTATTATCCCTCAAGTAAATTTCCATGAATTTGATTGGTCAAGAGACAGTTAGACAAAAGATGCTGTCTCCCTTCTGAAATACATTGATGTGAAAGGGCGAGGGTGACATTGCCATGAGACAGTGAAAAATGTTTAATGCGCAGAAAGCTGTGTACCAGTTTAACCATCATCGCCTCAAATCCGGTCACTAGAACGCTTTACTGCTTTGACGATATCAATGGAGCTCTTATTTGACACCGATTTGTTTAACGCAGAAACAAACTGTCTACATGTCGAAGTTGGCTCCTGTTTCGGAGCAAGATATGGATATGAAAACAAATTGTTTGCAAGCTGTATGAATCTGCGTAATTTTTGAAATTGATTTTCAAAATTAAAACATGTTTTATGTACAATTGAACTGATCTTATAAGAGCTTCTTTTTCACAAATCAATACGCAATGTCAATGGCCGTATTATGACGTCACATATTTCGTGCCTTTTTCAGATTTTTTTTCATAGAAGGGTGAAAAAAAATCGCAACCAATCAGAAAGCTGCATTCTGCGTAAAAACACTGGACAATTAATTATTGCTAATTACACTACAGCTTACGTGGACTTTGCGGTTTCCACGCGCCCACGGTGGACTGCCCACGCAATGTCCACTAGTGGACATGCGTGGGCAAAGTGTCCACGTGATTCCGCGATTCGTGATGGATCGGCAGATACCGTGGGTGTCCACGCAACAGCGCGGCCCGTCGAGGAACACTGGATATCGTGGCCCGCCGGATGCCGTGTATGTCCACGGAACAGCGCGATCCGTCGTGGAACGCTAGATAGCGTGGCTAGCTTATGTTTTGAAGTTATGCTTACTTTACCGCGTCTTCTAATCACGGCCGAAGGCAGGATGTCCTCCCGATATATAAGAGTTACTTCCCTTCCGTTTCCCTGGTAATGTAATATTTGAATAATGCTCTATTATAACGGGCCGTATACAACATGTAACATCTCATTAATTTTCTTTAGTAATCGGGCCGTATATAACATGTAATATTTGAATAATGCTCTATTATAACGGGCCGTATACAACATGTAACATCTCATTAATTTTCTTTAGTAACGGGCCGTATATAACATGTAATATTTGAATAATGCTCTATTATAACGGGCCGTATACAACATGTAACATCTCATTAATTTTCTTTAGTAACGGGCCGTATATAACATGTAATATTTGAATAATGCTCTATTATAACGGGCCGTATACAACATGTAACATCTCATTAATTTTCTTTAGTAACGGGCCGTATATAACATGTAATATTTCAATAATGCTCTATTATAACGGGCCGTATACAACATGTAACATCTCATTAATTTTCTTTAGTAACGGGCCGTATATAACATGTAATATTTGAATAATGCTCTATTATAACGGGCCGTATACAACATGTAACATCTCATTAATTTTCTTTAGTAACGGGCCGTATATAACATGTAATATTTCAATAATGCTCTATTATAACGGGCCGTATACAACATGTAACATCTCATTAATTTTCCTTTAGTAACGGGCCGTATATAACATGTAATATTTGAATAATGCTCTATTATAACGGGCCGTATACAACATGTAACATCTCATTAATTTTCTTTAGTAACGGGCCGTATATAACATGTAATATTTGAATAATGCTCTATTATAACGGGCCGTATACAACATGTAACATCTCATTAATTTTCTTTAGTAACGGGCCGTATATAACATGTAATATTTGAATAATGCTCTATTATAACGGGCCGTATACAACATGTAACATCTCATTAATTTTCTTTAGTAACGGGCCGTATATAACATGTAATATTTCAATAATGCTCTATTATAACGGGCCGTATACAACATGTAACATCTCATTAATTTTCTGTAGTAACGGGCCGTATATAATATGTAATATTTGAATAATGCTCTATTATAACGGGCCGTATACAACATGTAACATCTCATTAATTTCCTTTAGTAACGGGCCGTATATAACATGTAATATTTGAATAATGCTCTATTATAACGGGCCGTATACAACATGTAACATCTCATTAATTTTCTTTAGTAACGGGCCGTATATAACATGTAATATTTGAATAATGCTCTATTATAACGGGCCGTATACAACATGTAACATCTCATTAATTTTCTTTAGTAACGGGCCGTATATAACATGTAATATTTGAATAATGCTCTATTATAACGGGCCGTATACAACATGTAACATCTCACTAATTTCCTTTAGTAACGGGCCGTATATAACATAATAATTTTAATTGTAAATAATCTAATAATCTCAGATTAACACTAGTAAATATCTTTTATGTAATTTGCGTGTACACCATTGTATTAATGTATTTTATGTTACAGAAGTTAAAACGCAAAGTAAACGATGTGCTTATATCAGTTGATACTGTGTAATATGATAAATTCTTTTAATGCGTCATCTTTACGAGCCCATGTCTGTGTGAAGCACCTTCTATTTAAAAAATATATATATCTAAATTTCATTAAGTGTGAACTATATTACAGATATTCTTTCCGTATATTACTTATGATCTGATCAATAATAATCATATTTTGGTTACGTACATTATGTATGTTGGTTTATGGGTTCTCACGTACTAACTACGGAATAAAATTTGTTGATATCATAGTTATCATCTGCTTTAAGTTTGAAACAAAAGCAAGACCAGTCTATAATCATTAATTAATTCGCTGTATAGGAAAGCAAAATACCGTTACAAAAACTGAGTTGAACAGATAAATGCCTGGGGCTAGGACCTCGCAGCGGTTGCTATGACGACTTGGTGTGTCAAACGAGCTAGAGCTGTGAATCTGTCGCCACGGGTGACTGACCCACAAGGTAAGAAAAATCGTCTGGATTACCGCGGCGGGGGGGGGGTCTCCTTTCTCCCACTTCTTACAAATAAGTTACGGGCAGGTATGTTGTGACAGTCATTATAGTCTTCACCTATACCTTACCTGGATTTTACCTGTGTTCTCCAAAGTTCTCCAAAATTACCGGTATCTTATCTGTATTCTCCGACATAACATGATCTTTACCTCTATTTTACACGAACTTTGAATTCATCTCATTTCATTCCTTATTAATAATTTTGCATACCATTTTCATAAACCAAATTTGCAGAAGACAGCTATAGTACAACAACGTAGATATTTTACTGTTTTAAATGATTGAAAATGCGAAACAAAATCACATCAGACCATTTACTACTATCCGATAACCCTTATCAACATGGCGAACTATCACTGATATTTTTCTTGATATTATTTAACTTAACTGATTACAAATCATATAGACATAAAAGTGTACTCGACTGTGAGTGGGTTAGTATACCATTTAACAATAATCAGGTGTGAAATTACGGTCGACACGGTCGTCACGCCTGTCACAGCACCACAGGTATCTGTTCTGTCGGGTGTTCTAATCGGAACCGCCTATAACTGCTGGTGAGTTGACACGTATGGTTTCCGTGCACGTCAAAAATGTTCCGAATATATGCTTTTACAGGTTGTACGTATATTTAGCTTGAGTTTTGTTAAAAATTTCTTTTTACTGTAGGGATTCATTTTTAAATTAAACACATTATTTACATTTAAATTCCGTTGAGTTAAAACAATAAACATTCGTATCACAAATAAAATAATTAGCCTAAGTTTGAACATTCACATACCCACGATGTTGAAACTTTACTTTAAGCATTTATTTCATGTACGAATTCCATTTTAAACTTATATTATTAGAAGTGTTGTAATCGAAATCGTTATTGGTATGCAACGAAACCTGTGTCCTCGTAATAAAGGCTATGGACAGGGTGATGTAAGTCGTTACACGTTATATATGTTGTATACGGCCCGTAATAAAAGAAAAGTAGTAAGTTACATGTTATATAGGCCCGTTGAAATAGAACATTATTCAAATGTTACATGTTGTATACGGCCCTTTACACCAGTATAGTAGAAAATTAGTAAGAAGTTAAATAAATGGTATATGCGACTCGTTACAATAGAAAATCAGTGAGATGTAACATGGTGTATACGGCCCGTTACAATAGCAAATTAGCATGTTATAAACGGTCCGTTCAAGCAGAAAAATAGAACATTATATAAATGTTACATGTTATATATGGCCCGTTATAATAGACATTCAGTGAGATGTTACATGTTGTATACGGCCTGTTATAAAAGAAAATTACAGTGAAACCTCACTATTAAGAACACCTGGGGGTCCGGGTCAAAGTGCCGAGGTGGACCAATTTGAGCTAGACCATCAGGAACCGTAACTCTTAATTGACTGAACTCAGGTGCAAGTTGTATAGATTTGGCTAAATACATGCCATAGTCTTAACTTTAAATAAAAAGAAAGACAATTGTTTTTGTCTATCATTTCCTTTATTTTCTTCATAACCTTCTAAAATTTCTGTCTTTCTTTTCAAGATGCGCTGACCTGTGTTTTGCCGACCCCAAACTGTTCAGCAAGTTGTCGTTGGCTACGACCATTGCTACATTGAATCAGTTCAATTTTCTTTTTTAGTGATAACTCGTTACGTTTACGTGATGTGGCCATCATGAGCGAAAAAAGAAATGAAGTTAGAAAGAATAGCATAATTCTAGCGAAATATTTGAAACCAAACATGTTTTTTTTTCAAATTATAATAACACCTATCTACAGACCCTATTCGGCATTGATACAAAAACATCGAGATCGCTGAAAAAACTTGCGCTTGACCAGAAAAAAATCAAACGTTACTATGTTTATTTTACTCGCTTGTATGTAATCGGGTCTTAAAACGACCAACAGCCACAAATCAATTATTTGAATACCATAATTAATAAGCAAATGTACGGTTATTACAATTTTCAAGGCAAGATAGATAATCTGATCACTTGTGTATTTAATCCGTCACAGCGCCACCAAGGAAGGGCGATCACCCGTAACGGTAAACAAAGGACTACAAACTAAAACCCGGCACATGTTGGCTTGTTACGAACAATGAAAGACTGGATGTTTATTTTACCTTCCGGTCAGTGCGAAGATTTCAAAGAGATTAATAGCCATTCTACTTACCTGTCGATACACTGGTCAGTAAACAAAAGATCGATAATTACGTATACACCCGTCAATAGCCAGTTTGACACGCATTACCGTAAGCTGTTCACGGTTCGCTACACACCAGGTAATTTTTTAGACACGACCAACTGGTCGTAATTGTGGGGGTAATAAGCGTTAATTAGTATTCGTTGGGACTGCCCAAGGTGGTCGTAATACGGAATAGCAAAGTGGTCGTAATAGTGAAGCGACCAATACCAAGATATATAGAGAAAAATATCGGGACTGAAAAAAAGTGCCCGTAATAGCGGGGTGGTCGTAATTTTGAGGTGGTCGTAAGGTGAGGTTCGTAGTAAGAAGTTACATGTTATAAACGGCCCGTTATGATAGAACATTATTCAAATGTTACATGCTGTATACTGCCCGATATAATAGAAATTTGTAAGAGGTAACATCAGCATCACATGTTATATACGGCCCGTTAAAACAGAACATTATATATTGTGACATGTTATATACGGCCCGTTATAATAGAAAATTAGTGAAATGTTACAAGTTGTTTACGGCCCGTTATATTAGAAATTTAGTGAGATGTTACATATTGTATACGGCCCGTCATAATAGAATATTGCTCAAATTTTACATGTTATATACAGGATGTTAAAACAGAACATAATATAATTGTGACATGTTGTATATGGCCCGTTATAATAGAAAATTAGTAAGAAGTTACTTGCTATATATGGCCCGTTTAAATAGAACATTATTCAAGTGTCATATGTCATATACGGCCCATTATGAAAGAAAATTAGTAAGAATATGTATGTTATATACGGCCCGTTAAAACAGAACATAATATAATTGTAACATGTTGTATACGGCCCGTATAATAGAAAATTAGTAAGAAGTTACATGTTATATATCGCCCGTTAAAATAGATCATTATTCAAATGCCATATGCCATATGCGGTCCATTATAAAAGAAAATTAGTAAGAAGTTACATGTTATATACAGCCCGTTAACACAGAACATTATATAATTATAACATGTTGTATACGGCCCGTTATAATAGAACATTATACCAAATGTTACATTTACATTATCGTTGTCTTATTCGCATTAATTGCAGGCACGTGTTTACATTTGTTTATATATATTTCCTAAAAAGCGGTCTGATCCCGTTGAACCTGTGATATCACGATCTTGTATTGCTAATGTATATGTCTTTGTATATGTTGTAAAATCAGATTGGCTGAAACGCCAAAGGAATAAATGAATTAAATTTACCTACAGTTAAGGATCCACTTCTTGGCATTGGGAGTCCTTTTATATCATCATTATCAAAACAAACTGCCCTACAGGTAAATTCAACATGTTAGAGATACACCTGTTAATTAAGATGTGGTATTTACCGGGCTATTATCTTAACACGCCTCTGTGACCGCGGCTTGCCGGTCTCTGGCCTTTGTGGTGTTGGCCACTCGTCGGTTATAAAACGGACTCGGATGTATCTCAGTTCGTGTTTCTACGTGTAGATATTCATATAACATTATCATGACCAGTCCTAGGACAGGACTTTTTATTGTTTATTCCACAGATCAACCGATTCCCGTCTCTGATATCGAAGGTGCATTGAGACTTTCCTATCTCCAATAATTTAGCTCGAGCTCTCCAACAAATGAAATGTAACCCAAAACCGATGAGTGGATGAGTCGGAACAGAATATCACAAATCGTGCAACATCGTTGCCTAAAATATTAGCATCTCTAGAATAAACTTTTAATAGACTATTAATGCAATGACTCAAATACGGTCTCTGGGCGAACCTCACACGTGAGGTCACTGTGCGGAATATATCCCTATATAGGCTAATAGAACCGGTAGATAATCAGTTTTGACGGTATGTATCGATACAGTTTTTGATAATGTTTCTCAATATTTATTTAACGGGTTTTACGTCTACTATTACAACTGACGACAAAACATGTGCACGTACGCTGACTTGTCGATCATTCTCACCAACCAATGGAATTAACGGACGCCTTTCTACAGTGTTTGATTGACAGAGTCAGAGATCACTGGAGTGTAACAAGCTTTAGTGTCTTGTCAATCATTCTCACTAACCAATGAAACTCACGGATGCCGTCAGATACCCCGTTTGATTGACAGACAGCTAAAATAGAATCATCTGCGTGTGACGAGCTGCCGAGAAAATCAGCGGTTATGGCTGCCATGTTTATGCAAAACACCGCATAAAAAGTGTTGCATTCAATGAGTAATTTATGACTTAAAATATGATTGAATACAAATCATTGAAATCACAGTGGTGATAGAAACAGAAACCATAATTGGACCTGAATGCAAAGCACTCAATATACATGATAAATATAAAGACATTAAATGGTTATCATAAATCGGTACATTTAGGGAATGTATATAAACATTGTACATGTAAATTATATTGCAGAAAGGGCCGTAGTAATGTTTTAATTACATTCTGAATCCATTCTGCTTTTGATGCAATAATGTAATGTTTAATTCCTTTTTGTGTTTTCCGTTAAGATACCACATTAACGATATTACATGTATACAAGATACCCAGATAGGCAGTTATTAACAGCTCTTTTGTGTGTACACTTTATAATAGATATACAAATAGTTGTCACAACATTCGATATTCCGCTTATTTTAATATGGTCGGAGTCTGATAACATGATAACACCGATGTTTAAAAGATAACGGAATAAGGATTCAAATGCCGAAGTTTAGATATTTTGATGAGATTTGGAAAAGCTGTTCTTATGTCGCAGTGGTATTTTCTATTTTCCCAATTCAATGTCGTGTAATGAATGCAATATTTCTAAAATAAATGAATATTTTTCAAAAACGTGAATACGTCAATGGAGAATGCTGGATGGATGAAACAGCTTATGTTAAGTTACATTAAATATTAACGGCGCTTAATATATTGCGATTGTTTTTTAATGTTTATAATATGGCCATAATAACGCTATTGATGGACCAAGGGTCTAAAGCTTTAAATAAAACTTGAAATGTTCTTCAATTTCATCCGAATCATAAAGGCTTATCTACACCGCCAACATGAAACCATGCATAATTCTGATAAACGATACCGATACCACTACCGCTACCGAAAGACGAAGGGATATAACTCGTGTAGATCAGAAATGAACAGCAAACAACTTGTACCCACTGTATATCGCGGATCGACATGGACCACGGGCTTTAAAATGAAATGCATGTCCACCACGTATCGTGGATCGTCGTGGAACACGGTGTCTCGAGTTGAACTATGCCCACCACTAATCGCGGATCGTCACATACCGTGATGCCGAGTGGATACCGTATCAGTCAGCTGATGTCCACGATATATGACGGACCGTCGCGGAATGCCATATCCGGTGGGCGAGTGGGGTCCGCGCTGCCCACGTCCGTGACGGACGCGTGGAAACCGCAAAGTCCACGTAAGCTGTAGTGTAAATGAATATTCAGACAAAAGATTGATATGAGGAGTTTTAATTTGGATATTATTATCAAAATGACTTTCGGGATAATAAAACAAATATCACATTCTTTAGCATGTGACAGCTGATGCTAAAGAATGTATAATATCTATATACTGTATCATGTCCAAAATGGAACATTACGTAGTCACTGTACCGTGTCCAAAATGGAACATTAGTCACTATGAGGAGTGTGTGATTTATATCGTATGAGATTCATTTGGGAAATATAAGGACAAAGATATTAAAGAAGTAAACACATCAGAATGGATTTTACAACCTGACATGATGTAAAACCATCAGACATTGTAAGATGCCAAAATTAAACAAAAATCATTAAAATACTTTATCTCATACTACTTGTCACTGGAACTTTATACTTGGGACATATGTTCACTTGGGGGTGAGGTGGTGTGTCATATCTCAAAAGTTACAGGAGAAAAATATTGACTGACCTGTAAACATTTAAATAATGAAGTCCTTGAAAGTCTTTTATCATTTAAGGCTCACCTAAAAGCATAATAAAATCATTATTAGTTTAACTGTTTATGACCAATCAGAACAGTGCTTAACATTTACTGCAATCAAATCGGATATTTCAGTGTATAGATTGTTTTCTCTATCTCTTTTTAGCCCACCATCAAATACTTTCAAATCACCCGACATCTGTCTGTCATGTGTTTGTAAACAATCTTTGGTATCGCTATTTCTTTAAAAGTAATGAAGGGATTTTTCTCAAACTTAATTCACATATGTTTAATTCCCATGGTCCCCAGTACAGAACTGCCATGTTCTGGTGACATTATTGGTGTTTCTGAAAGATAAATTGAAAATGATAGAAACATTCTGGATGCATGCAGACAGGATAAATTTATATTTGGGTCGAGATGGTTCATCTTCAAACATTTCAGTCGTATTGCACCTCCTTGTATACTTGTTGTAGGCCAAAGGGCTAGACATTTCCAATACACAACCAACACGACACCAGCATGTATGGATTTCTTACTCTGCCCTCTTTAAGTAAGGAATCACTCAGAGTGATAGATAAACCAACATAGAAGTGAAAAAATCTTTAATGGTCTGTGTAAAATACAATGACTCACAACACCTCGTCATGTTCCGTGTAAGAGATCTGATGTTGTAAGGGGTCTGGTGTATCTATCTTGGTGAGTGCTCCTGATTTAATTAGAGTTGATCTTAAGATATTGATTTTGATATTGGGGCGAAAAAAGAAAAAAATATTGGGTTGATCTTAATACTCGAGGGGGAGTTAAATCTGAATTAATACTTAAGGTGGTATTTGATCTAATTACTGTAGATGGGAGCTGGGTGATTTTGTTACTTTAGGTTGTGTTGTCCGTTCGTAAACAATTTACATTTTGGACTTCTTTTCAATAACCAAGAGGCCTAGAGACCTGTTACTGGGCCTGCATTCAACGCCACCAGACTGAAAAATGCTAAAATCTTTTAAACATCTTCTGCAGTGCGTGCCAAACTACGTCCTGTGCGGAATTCATACGGGCGGTTAATTATAGTTTCTATCATAACTTCCGGGGGATGTGTGACCTATTTTACCTTATAGATAACATTGATGTGACCTATTTTAGTAAGAATTGTACCTGCTGCCCCCATTGCATGACCATAAGAGGCGACTAAATTTGGGATCTTATCTTTTCTCTTCTTTCTTAACAACTTTCTTCTTCCTAATGTCTCCCTTGACACTGCCTCACTTTTGGCCTTTAGTTGAGCGTCCGCCCCTGTGAGGAAGGCTTTGGGTTCTGTCCCCTGGCCGAGACATACCAGAGTCTTTAAAAATGGTAGTTGCTGCTCCTGCTTAGCGCTCGATCAGCAAATTAGCATTGGGACGACTGGTTCGCCCGTTGTCAGTATAATGTGACCGGTAGGGGTGTCCTGCTGGGTGTCTTCGGCAGTATGCTTCAGTGAGGTAGCACTATAAATCGGCAAAAGTTCCAGCCTATCACAAGGAGACTTAACACGTACATACCGCAGCCTCCCAGGACACACATACGCACTCACCACACGCATGCATGTCGCACACACGAGAGGCCATCCTTAAATGACCTTAGCTGTTAATAGGACTTTAAACCAATAAAACCAAACCAAACCAAACTAAACTGCTTGTTGATCTGTGTAATTGATAGAAACTAGGACACCAGAATCCATGCATCATCAATAATAAATCAAAATATTGCCATTATATTTAAGTGGTCCGTAAAGCTATTGTGATTATGGTAATTTTTACGACACCTGATGTTCTCTGGGTGGTTGTTTTAGAGTAGTAAACAAACATGCCCTGCCAGGGCAGAATGTGATTTCTGCCAATAAATCCTAATGTTTTTATGGATCAACTTACAGTGATTATCAATCACTTGTCAAACTTGTATGAGAGTGACTGTACCATGTTGATACCTATAGTACTATTATATAACATCAATATTGATGTTTGGGATGTTTGCATCTTCTTTGTAGTGTTACTGTTGTAGTGGAACTGGACTGGGCTGATTGTGGTATACAGGTAGCTCAAATTGTTATAGCATATCCTTGGGTTTGAGTCCCAGACTGGTCATTGCCTATTCCCTCTCCTGTTACATTTGGCACCATACATGGAGGTGGTATAGAATCATGTGTATGTCTTCAGGGTTGATGACTTTTTTTTAATGATGCAGGAATTTATCAAAACTGGACTGGTTTGAGTGCCAGTGGCCAGCTAGCTCAAATAGTTAGAGCATCCATCAAGAGTTTGGAGGTCCTGGGTTCGAATCTGGTCTGATGGTTGCATTTTTCTAATCCTGTAACACTATAATAAACCTCTTAGCATTGTTTGATAGAACAGTATTGTATTCTTATAGGAAATTAAAATATACAATATCTAGAATGGGAATCATACCTGGCCCTCTGAGCTCTTAGAATTGGACGCTCTAAACAGTTTTGTCACCTGGGAACTGGTAATCAGCTAGTCCAGTCTGCTAGATATGGCATAAAGTGTTCATTTGTTTCAGAACTCCAGACAGGAAAAAACTGAGTGTTACTGTCTGTTCAGCTAGTATTTACTGTCTGAATGTATCTAATGTAGTGGTGATGTATTTGTTGTCTGTAACCTTCCCATCTCCCATGAAACCCATTTTACTGATTCCAGAGTCAAGCTCCAAGAAACATTGATAAAGCTAGATGTATCAAAATAAGTGCTTTGATCGCATTCTTCAAATTTGGAATGTCTGCAACAAATTTATTTTACTGAAGGTTTGGTGTGGTATTGTGTACTAATCAACACATAAGGTCATTGAAGGGCGCAGAACAAAGGTGACCGCCTCATGCAAATAATTTACAGAATTCACATGACATAATACTGACTTCCCATTGGCTGAACATATGGGTACTATGAGGCTATAGTGCCCAGAGGAGCTCCTCTGGATGCTATCAAATTTGGTACAAAATTGAAAATGAATCTATTGTGTGACATCACTGTCTCTGTTGTGACTGGATACAGATGACAGGTCCTCCAGTGGTGAAATATTCCATTGTAAAGTAAAATGGAAGTGTGATCTAGTTAAAAAAACTATTGCCTTCTTTTGAGGGCAATAATTAAGTTCTGATAGTGTTGTTTCAAGACGGAATTGTATATCCTCGCTTCTGGGTCAGGTACTATGCCATCCTCTGACAAAACAGTCAAACTGATTAAATATATAGTGCCCTTCAAAGAAGGCAATGATGAATAAATACTGCCCCTGCGAAATGTAATTCATGAACTCATCAACGTTCATGAACAGTTCATGAATTGGAGATGGAAAGTAAAAGGCTCCAATTCCTCAGATAAAACAGTACAAAATAAAAAGACATATGTATATAATATAAACTGAATATTTGTCCAAAGAAAATTCAAAAGATATAATTTATTTACAAAATAATGACATTGTTTTAACAGGAATCTCTCCCTCCACAAGGGAACTCGATAACTAGAGAACACAACAGCTAACATGACAGTAGTGAAGACACTGCTATAATCAGGTACAGGATACCAGGGATATTGTCAGGTCAATAGTGTTCCTGGGGGAACCAAGAATCAACCCTAAAGTCTATGTATAATAAATGACTGGATGGTGATGATCAAATACCAGTCAGCAGGCAGCAATCTTATCTGATTGTACCACGAAATCCAAGCTCCCCACAGACCTTTGGTCAGTTTGAATTTGTGAAATTCAAAATAATTGACCTTTCCTTTTACCGAATGGCGTGACTGAAATGGTCCTGTAATGATGCCATTTTGATTGCTTTGTGTTAATCTGATTTTGATATCATGTGATTTGTGTATTGGATCTTGCCTGTACGGAAACTATGCAGGTAGTGAGGTAGTGTATGGGTAATTGCAGAGCTAAATTACTTCTTCTTGGAGAATTGATTATAACAAAGGAAATACGGGACAAATGTGAGGAGAGTAACATCAAGGTCAACTTCGTCTTAGTGATCGGCCTAAGTTCGGATGAGACTAAAATACATGGATATGTAAGACAATATCAAGACTTTGTTACACAGCTAACACTTTCTATTTATTATCAAAATTAAAAGTGACTCCAACAGTTCTTGGTTGATATCTAAAAAATGTAAACAGAGTGGTCCTATTCTAATTCATATTTTGCCAATCATAACTCAGATGGAAACCGCTTGAGCCTTTCCATCATATCTTCTTTAAAAAAAACATGCTTTTTTTGACAGAAGTAAATGATCACTTTAAGTTAGTAACCATATGACGGATTCGGCTTTCTTTGTAATTAATTGAGCATAATAATGTTTACAAGCAACAGTCGAAGAGAACAATGTTTTAACCCAGATAATATATACAAAAACATCAAAGTTTATGGCATAGGCTCGTTACATTGCTTTATTATGGGTATATTTAATCATTTGTCGGCCAAACTCTCCGTTTCCTGAGGGCGAAATCTCCGATTAAAGTCACTTGTATTTCCTGCTGCATCCGATTTAAAGCAATCAAAGAGCAAAATAATTATTAAACTTAAGTTAATTATTCTTGAGTATAGTTTGTAAGAGTTATCCCCCCTGTGATCGCTGATACTTATGCTTACCCAGTATGTAGTCAGAAGCCATGTTGGTCTTGATCTATCACTGCAAGAAAGCTTTAATAGTTTTTAAAAAAAAGTTCAGTTTTCCATATTTTGATGAAATAAAAATGCCCCCAAAAATAAGATTTTTTCTTGTAGGTAAAGTTTTTCAACTGAAATAAGATTCTCTTCGTAACCATTTGCAGAAAATTATGGCTTTTTTTTCCTTTTTTATGTATAATAGATATAGATTGCATGTTTTTTTGCGACAAAGCAAAAGCTGATGCAAAGATAACCCATGTCAATTTTCATGACAAAGAGTTCATTATTTCCTGACCGTGTCGTATCCTCTTAAGTTCCTGTACCAAGGAAAGTGCGTCTTTGCGACATATAACATCATAAAATTGTACATGTGATGAGAATTTTAATGCGAGCTGGTGTCCAGACCATGAGGTCTGTGCTGTCACTTGTGATTGGATATAGATAGAAATGGTATCTATATTAAAAGGTAGGCCTTGTCTGTTAGGCCTTCTTTGTGAACATGCATCTTTAGTTTGTGGTGTATACATGTATATATATCCAGCACATCATCATGATTCCTATTTTTTTAGCGACATTTTCAAATGAAAAGTAAACTCATAATAAATGAACCATTGACTTATGGTTTATTAGATTTTATTGTTAAATTGTCAGCACTCTAATTTAGAAAATGAAATGTTTCCAGTCCCTTGACCATTTTCAGATTGCTGGCTCATGTCATCTACAAGTTTATGTAAAGTGGTTTTGTGTCTGACAGTTTTTATGTAGCCTAGATTTTGACCTTTTAAGTATTGTCTGTGGAACACTGACCGGTATATAAATGTTTGATACATTTACTGCCTTCACAGAACACTATATATATGTACATGTATCTATATGACAGATTCATATCACATTTATAGACTCCAAAGGATCATATTTAAAATTGAAAACCATTGAAATATGACCTACTGCATGATTGTCCTATGAAGAGAGCTAGATCAGTTACATTTATGATAAACATTGCCATGGTGACAAAGTATAATATATAAATGTATCTATTTGTCTCCAGCTTTGAAAAAACATCAAGACATTGACATTTTCTGCTATCAACATGTCCCCAAAGGATTCAAATCTATTTGAAACTCATTCAACTATAATGGCATTTCTCATCCAAATCAGTGTATGTGAAATTATTTGTGAAAGTCTATTTTTAAATGTTTTTGAGTTTTCAGACTCAGTCTGTGGGGATGTTGTTTATTACTTATCAGTACCCCTTGTATATGTACAGGAGGTTGTCTGTGCGGACATTGTCTATTACTTACCAGTACCCCTTGTATATGTACAGGAGGTGTGTTGAGATATTGGATTCACTCAGCCAACAACCTTATATGGTCTGGTGCTTGCAGATTGAAGAGAAAAATCAAAGTCCTCATAAAAATGAAATAACCCTTTGGGGGTTAGGGATTTACATGTATATGTATACTGATATTCTAAAATCGTATTATAGACATACACCTACAGTTGTAGATTATCATTGTTAAAAGTTCATTTTTCCTGAAAGCCTTATTGCATTGCCAAAAGTTAATTTTCTATGAATGTCCTAATTATTCTATTGCCACCAATACAATATTTTCCATGAATGCCTTATTTAAAGGCCACAAGTAGATTTCTATGAATGCCTTATTTAAAGGTAAAAAGTAGATTTCTTTAAATGCCTTATTTAAAGGCCACAAGTAGATTTCTATAACTGCCTTATTTAAAGGCCACAAGTAGATTTCTATGAATGCCTTAGTTACCGAAAGGCCACAAGTAGATTTCTATGAATGCCTTATTCAAAGGCCACAAGTAGATTTCTATGAATGTCTTATTCAAAGGCCACAAGCAGATTTCTTTAAATGCCTTATTTCAAGGTCACAAGTAGATTTCTATGAATGCCTTATTCAAAGGCCACAAGCAGATTTCTTTAAATGCCTTATTTCAAGGTCACAAGTAGATTTCTATGAATGCCTTATTTCAAGGTCACAAGTAGATTTCAATGAATGCCTTATTTAGAGGTGACAAGTAGATTTCTATGAATGCCTTATTTCAAGGTCACAAGTAGATTTCTATGAATACCTTATTTCAAGGCCACAAGTAGATTTCAATGAATGCCTTATTTAAAGTAGATGTCTATAAATGCCTTATTTAAAGGCCACAAGTAGATGTTTATGAATGCCTTATTTAAAGGCCACAAGTAGATGTCTATGAATGTCTATGAATGTCTATGAATGCATCATTTCAGTGCTAACAATTTGTCCATGATTACCTTGTTTTAAGGCCACAAGTAGATTTTCTTTTAATGAATGAGTACTTTGTAGGTACCAATAATGGTATGACAAGAGAGAGAGAAACCTTTTACTTATCTTAAATGTTGATTTTGTAGAAGATTAAGGGCTGAGATGTGAGTCTATGCTATCTGTGCGTACTACATCATCATGCTATTGGTTCAACTCAAGCTGTAAGGTTTAGGGAAGAAGAGTTCTTTTGTATGTTTCTAGTTTGTATCCTGGGATGGTTAATGGCTTTGAGTTGTTGACAATGGTTCTGTTTAAGGTTGTTGATGTTTGATAGTTCCAATAAGGCTTGATGTTGGTTGCTGAATATTTAATCATCTGATCTG
The DNA here is from genome assembly GCF_902652985.1 of Pecten maximus. Taxonomy (NCBI): domain Eukaryota; kingdom Metazoa; phylum Mollusca; class Bivalvia; order Pectinida; family Pectinidae; genus Pecten; species Pecten maximus. Next base: position 13,572,409 of record NC_047016.1, read on the forward strand.
TAGGTAGGGCTAGTATAAACCCCTCTATTGTACATTCAAACTAGCTGCTGTGATTTCCTTGTCAAGCTGGTAATTTCAGATGTTGTAGCATTTCTGTGACGCATCCTTCATTCCCAACTTTCATGACCTCTAGTAATTTGGTTGGCAAATGCAATTCAATTTTCAAATTTATGTTTGCCCTGCTCATTAATGGGGTTGATAGTGTAACCTTTGCTGTCCAGTCTTGTACTGAGGTAACTTGAATTGATACCATCAGTGAAGTCACTCTTAGATAAGTTCCTTCATTTCTTCATAAAATGTGTAGAGTATAGATGACCCTGGTAGTAGGACTGTGTAGGAGATAGGTGGCCCTGGTAGTAGGACTGTGTAGGAGATAGGTGGCCCTGGCAGTAGGACTGTGTAGGAGATAGATGGCCCTGGCAGTAGGACTGTGTAGGAGATAGATGGCCCTGGTAGTAGGACTGTGTAGGAGATATAATGGCCCTGGTAGTAGGACTGTGTAGGAGATAGGTGGCCCTGGCAGTAGGACTGTGTAGGAGATAGGTGGCCCTGGCAGTAGGACTGTGTAGGAGATAGGTGGCCCTGGCAGTAGGACTGTGTAGGAGATAGATGACCCTGGCAGTAGGACTGTGTAGGAGATAGGTGGCCCTGGCAGTAGGACTGTGTAGGAGATAGGTGGCTCTGGTAGTAGGACTGTGTAGGAGATAGATGGCCCTGGTAGTAGGACTGTTTAGGATATAGATGGCCCTGGTAGTAGGACTGTGTAGGAGATAGGTGGCCCTGGTAGTAGGACTGTTTAGGATATAGATGGCCCTGGTAGTAGGACTGTGTAGGAGATAGGTGGCCCTTGTAGTAGGACTGTGTAGGAGATAGGTGGCCCTTGTAGTAGGACTATGTAGGATATAGATGGCCCTGGTGGTAGGACTGTGTAGGAGATAGGTGGCCCTGGTAGGACAGTGTAGGAGATAGGTGGCCCTGGTAGTAGGACTGTGTAGGAGATAGATGGCCCTGGTAGTAGGACTGTGTAGGAGATAGATGGCCCTGGTAGTAGGACTGTGTAGGAGATAGGTGGCCCTGGTAGTAGGTCTGTGTAGGAGATAGGTGGCCCTAGTAGGACTGTGTAGGATATAGATGGCCCTGGTAGTAGGACTATGTAGGAGATAGATGGCCCTGGTAGTAGGACTGTGTAGGAGATAGATGGCTGTGGTAGTAGGACTGTGTAGGAGATAGATGGCCCTGGTAGGACAGTGTAGGAGATAGGTGGCCCTGGTAGTAGGACTGTTTAGGATATAGATGGCCCTGGTAGTAGGACTGTATAGGAGATAGGTGGCCCTGGTAGTAGGACTGTGTAGGAGATAGGTGGCCCTGGTAGTAGGACTATGTAGGAGATAGGTGGCCCTAGTAGGACTGTGTAGGATATAGATGGCCCTGGTAGTAGGACTGTGTAGGATATAGATGGCCCTGGTAGTAGGACTATGTAGGAGATAGATGGCTCTGGTAGTAGGACTGTGTAGGAGATAGATGGCTCTGGTAGTAGGACTGTGTAGGATATAGATGGCTCTGGTAGTAGGACTGTGTAGGAGATAGGTGGCCCAGGTAGTAAGACTGTATAGGGGATAGTTGGCCCTGGTAGTAGGACTGTGTAGGATATAGGTGCAGGTCATTAGGTAGTAGGACTGTTTAGGAGATAGGTGGCCCTGGTAGTAGGACTGTGTAGGAGATATGTGGCTCTGGTAGTAGGACTGTGTAGGATATAGATGGCCCTGGTATTAGGACTGTGTAGAATATAGATGGCCCTGGTAGTAGGACTGTGTAGGATATAGGTGGCCCTGGTAGTAGGACTGTGTAGGAGATAGATGGCCCTGGTATTAGGACTGTGTAGAATATAGATGGCCCTGGTATTAGGACTGTGTAGGAGAAAGATGGCCCTGGTAGTAGGACTGTGTAGGATATAGATGGCCCTGGTAGTAGGACTGTGTAGGAGATAGATGGCCCTGGTATTAGGACTGTGTAGAATATAGATGGCCCTGGTAGTAGGACTGTGTAGGAGATAGGTGGCCCTGGTAGTAGGACTGTGTAGGAGATAGGTGGCCCTGGTAGTAGGACTGTGTAGGATATAGATTGCCCTGGTAGTAGGACTGTGTAGGATATAGGTGCAGGTCATTAGGTAGTAGGACTGTGTAGGATATAGATGGCCCTAGTAGAACTGTGTAGGATATAGATGGCCCTGGTAGTAGGACTGTGTAGGAGATAGGTGGCCCTGGTAGTAGGACTGTTTAGGATATAGATGGCCCTGGTAGTAGGACTGTGTAGGATATAGGTGGTCATTGTAGTAGGACTCTGTAGGATATAGGTGGTCATTGTAGTAGGCCTGTACAGAATGTGTAGGGTATAGATGGCCCTGGTTTTATCAGTCCTAGTCTTCCATCTCTCAACATTTAACACATATAAATCTTCAGATAATTATTGGTTGCTTTCACTCTGCTAGACATGTTGTTACTATGACTACAGATAGGTCCCAGAATGCTACTTTGGAATACAGGATATCTGTTATGGAGGCTCCAAGATTTAAACCCATTGACTTTTCTGTTTAGGCTTTTCACATTAAGAATCTGGATTTGTGTTTAGCATAGAAGAAAAAACCCACAGTATTGTGAATTAACCTTTGTTCTTGACTAATGCAAGTGGTTGTTTCACCACACAATGCTTTCACCTGTGTCTTCCCTGGTTGTCATGGTTAACCAGTTTGTTTATTTTCCACGATGTGCCCAGTTTTTAAGTCACTATACCCAAATGAAAAAATCACATTTCTACTTTAAAATACAAAAGCTCAGAAAGCAATGTGCTTTTAACCAAATTTGAAATTTAATTTAATAACAAACATCAAAACTTTAAAAAAACAATTCAGGCTTATATGAGTAGGGGTTGTCAAAGGATTATTGAAGTAAATTTAGCATCAGCTGTACCAGTCCTATATCACCATTAATATCTTGTTTGAATAGATTGTATTGACTATTAAGTAAATTGTAAATCAATTGATTGGAGCATTAATGAATGTGTTTGCAATACAAATGATAGAATCATGAATTGACAACAGATAAAGAACAACATGGAATTTTTTTGATTTCATAATGTCTTTCTTTTCACTGTGATGACCAATTCTGGATTACAGCAGTATAAGCCATAAAATGTTAAAAATAGAAAAGATACCTTTTTAAATTTTACCTGATGAAATTTTCAAAAGATATTGAAATTAGAGTTGAAGACACTATCTTAACCTTATCAAATAAAAAGTCAACAGGAGATGGAAATGGCTTCAGTTTGCTTATCTTATTTTTTCTTTCATTGGAATTTTGTCTTTGCTTAATTCTGACATAAATCCAATTCCTTCAACTAGGGAGAGAATTTTCTCTGTCGTTTTCTCCCTTGTGGGAAATTCGGCTCAATAAAATCCAGCGCTATGACGTCAGTGATGCTAAAACATTATTAAGGGGCGTCAAATTCCCCAGTAGCACAATGACATCTAAATGAAGACAGCAATCTTGGGTTAAGGCAATTTGTCTCTATGTGCAAGTCAAGATCCAATTCAAACAGTTGGTAGTTCAATTTTCTTGTATGCAATTAAAACAAGTGTCTTGATTGCATGCAAAATCAAAATGTCAGTGATTAGGATGTATGTCTTGTTTAACGGAGTGTGTGATATGTTTCTGTCCCATTGTCTCCATATGTTTTTGTCTGTGTCTTTCCCTGTGTCTCTATACCTTTGTGTGTCTGTCTTTCCCTGTGTCTCTATCTATACCTTTGTGTGTCTGTCTTTCCCTGTGTCTCTATCTATACCTTTGTGTGTCTGTCTTTCCCTGTGTCTCTATCTATACCTTTGTGTGTCTGTCTTTCCCTGTGTCTCTATCTATACCTTTGTGTCTGTCTTTCCCTGTGTCTCTATCTATACCTTTGTGTGTGTGTCTTTCCCTGTGTCTCTATCTATACCTTTGTGTGTCTGTCTTTCCCTGTGTCTCTATCTATACCTTTGTGTGTCTGTCCTCCCTGTGTCTCTATCTATACCTTTGTGTGTCTGTCTTTCCCTGTGTCTCTATCTATACCTTGTGTGTGTGTCTTTCCCTGTGTCTCTATCTATACCTTTGTGTGTCTGTCTTCCCTGTGTCTCTATCTATACCTTTGTGTGTCTGTCTTTCCCTGTGTCTCTATCTATACCTTTGTGTGTCTGTCTTTCCCTGTGTCTCTATCTATACCTTTGTGTGTGTCTTTACCTGTGTCTCTATCTATACCTTTGTGTGTGTCTTTCCCTGTGTCTCTATCTATACCTTTGTGTGTCTGTCTTTCCCTGTGTCTCTATCTATACCTTTGTGTGTGTGTCTTTCCCTGTGTCTCTATCTATACCTTTGTGTGTTGTCTTACCTGTGTCTCTATCTATACCTTTGTGTTTGTGTCTCTACCTGTGTCTCTATCTATACCTTTGTGTGTGTGTCTTTCCCTGTGTCTCTATCTATACCTTTGTGTGTGTGTCTTTCCCTGTGTCTCTATCTATACCTTTGTGTGTGTCTTTCCCTGTGTCTCTATCTATACCTTTGTGTGTCTGTCTTCCCTGTGTCTCTATCTATACCTTTGTGTGTCTGTCTTTACCTGTGTCTCTATCTATACCTTTGTGTGTCTGTCTTTCCCTGTGTCTCTATCTATACCTTTGTGTGTCTGTCTTTCCCTGTGTCTCTATCTATACCTTTGTGTGTCTGTCTTTCCCTGTGTCTCTATCTATACCTTTGTGTGTCTGTCTTTCCCTGTGTCTCTATACCTTTGTGTTTCTGTCTTTCCCTGTGTCTCTATACCTTTGTGTGTGTCTTTCCCTGTGTCTCTATCTATACCTTTGTGTGTCTGTCTTTCCCTGTGTCTCTATCTATACCTTTGTGTGTGTCTTTCCCTGTGTCTCTATCTATACCTTTGTGTGTCTGTCTTTCCCTGTGTCTCTATCTATACCTTTGTGTGTCTGTCTTTACCTGTGTCTCTATCTATACCTTTGTGTGTGTGTCTTTACCTGTGTCTCTATCTATACCTTTGTGTGTGTGTCTTTCCCTGTGTCTCTATCTATACCTTTGTGTGTGTGTCTTTCCCTGTGTCTCTATCTATACCTTTGTGTGTGTGTCTTTCCCTGTGTCTCTATCTATACCTTTGTGTGTCTGTCTTTCCCTGTGTCTCTATCTATACCTTTGTGTGTGTCTTTCCCTGTGTCTCTATCTATACCTTTGTGTGTCTGTCTTTCCCTGTGTCTCTATCTATACCTTTGTGTGTCTGTCTTTCCCTGTGTCTCTATCTATACCTTTGTGTGTCTGTCTTTCCCTGTGTCTCTATCTATACCTTTGTGTGTCTGTCTTTCCCTGTGTCTCTATCTATACCTTTGTGTGTGTGTCTTTCCCTGTGTCTCTATCTATACCTTTGTGTGTGTGTCTTTCCTGTGTCTCTATCTATACCTTTGTGTGTGTCTTTCCCTGTGTCTCTATCTATACCTTTGTGTGTCTGTCTTTCCCTGTGTCTCTATCTATACCTTTGTGTGTGTGTCTTTCCTGTGTCTCTATCTATACCTTTGTGTGTGTGTCTTTCCCTGTGTCTCTATCTATACCTTTGTGTGTTGTCTTTCCCTGTGTCTCTATCTATACCTTTGTGTGTCTGTCTTTCCCTGTGTCTCTATCTATACCTTTGTGTGTGTCTTTCCCTGTGTCTCTATCTATACCTTTGTGTGTCTGTCTTTCCCTGTGTCTCTATCTATACCTTTGTGTGTCTGTCTTTCCCTGTGTCTCTATCTATACCTTTGTGTGTCTGTCTTTCCCTGTGTCTCTATCTATACCTTTGTGTGTGTGTCTTTCCCTGTGTCTCTATCTATACCTTTGTGTGTCTGTCTTTCCCTGTGTCTCTATCTATACCTTTGTGTATGTCTTTCCCTGTGTCTCTATCTATACCTTTGTGTGTGTCTTTCCCTGTGTCTCTATCTATACCTTTGTGTGTGTCTTTACCTGTGTCTCTATCTATACCTTTGTGTGTCTGTCTTTACCTGTGTCTCTATCTATACCTTTGTGTGTGTCTTTACCTGTGTCTCTATCTATACCTTTGTGTATGTCTTTCCCTGTGTCTCTATACAAGGGACAGTTATCATGGTTGGAATGTATGGATGTTGGGCTGGTTTCTGATTGGTTTCACACCTGATCAGAGACTGACTGGAGCTTTTATCGGTTGTGACATTCAAGTCTGATGCCATCACACCTGCAGTTGTTGTCTTTCAGTCTATTGTGGCTCTGTTGGGAGAATATTTGTTGAATTATGATGGGGAAAGAAAGGTGGCTCTGCAGTCATTATTGTCTATAACTGATGGACAAACAGCAGTGGCATGTCTTCCTGGTCCATCCATAGGTCGAAGCTGTGCTTTTCTAGTGAGGTTTCTCACCATGGGGCGATCGTGCAGTGCCCATTGGGAGGGACGGTGTGTGTTCGCCAGTTACCTTTGGGATCAAAGTCTAATTTATGGTGCCGCAATTCTCTGGTAGGAGCATCACTGGCATTGTGCTTGATAGACTGAGGAAAAAGGCACATCTGCAGGTGTTGTATGGGGGTTGATATTGTGCAAAGCTGACGCATTGTTGATACTTCGTAGAATGAGGGTGGTGTCAACATCAAGTTCTGCCATGTGGGGATGTACTCTTAGCCTTGCCTGTGGCCAATTGTGCAGATGTGCCATTGGGGGGAACAATTTACCATGGCTAGCCTTAGGTGCTTTGGAAGCTTGCAAGAGTGTGGCTGTTGCTTATCTTGCTCCGACACAGAGTTGTAGGTTCCCTGCTGTCCCAGGGTTTGTCCAGAAATGTCGGCCATTTGAGATGGTTTACCAAGCTGTCTGAGTGGTGGCCATTTGCCCAAGACAGTCAAATCTGTGTCAGCCTGAACTTGGAGGTGAGAAAGCTGTCTGCTAGAGGAGGCCATAGGGAATTTGGGACTGTCGGATGTGACTGATGAGGTCCACGTCATATTGGAGTTTCTGGTCTGTGTGTGTTGGCATGTTTTAGAGTCACTTAGGAAGGATGTAGCATTGGAGTTGGAGCTTTTTTGCAGAGGTAGGATCGACATGGCCCATCGGTTCCTGCTGCAAAGGAGAATCGCCATTTCTCGTGTTGTCCTGTCATGAGGGCGGGCTGGCCTGGTGGTTCATGTTAAGCTACAAATGTTAAGATGTTTAGAGCACACTCCATTATTAAAACAAGGAGGATTTTTGTGGTTGTTGTGATGCAGCCATGCTTGACTACACGTCAATCAGTAGCTGAGCAAGTGTGATTGTAGACTATACTCGCCATTGTCGGTATATCATACCTTGTTGTATATTGTATTCAGTCGTCTTTCACAACAGTCGCTCATAGTGATGTGTAATGAAGTCTGGCATTTAGTTTCTACCTCAAAACTTTCTACTAAAAAAAATGTCCTGAGTATGAGTATGATATCATACTCTTCGGTAAATTAAGCTTTTGTATGAAATGTGGTCGATATGAGTGCAAATATAAGTATAATCAACATTGATGATCTAATTTGTTGCAGAACAAGCTGAAGTTCAAAGGTACTGTGAAGATGGATGTGTTGAAGTTTATCAAATCGTTATTAATGGCGAGATTCGGAAAATACAGGAAATGCGGATATCATGATTAATGACATACAAATTACATATTGCTTGATTTGTGTTTGGAGCAGCTGATATTAAAAATATTCAATACTTTTTTTGTGTTGTTCATTCATCATAATTTAGGTGTCATATGCTTAAATTTTCATAAATTAATTCATGAAAAATTGATAATTTTGGAATCTGCTTATGGAAATTTACATACACAGGATACTGATTTTGAACTCCAAGGTTTGAAGTGGATATTAAGTTGATTAATGATGACTACTCTACTGGTAAGATAGAGTTTGGAGATTTGATTTCCAGTCTGGTATTGAAGATTTTCAAGCATTATAATTATGTATTGTCCTTTAAGAAATTACATTGATGATTTTGTGTGTATACATTTGTAACAGGAAAGAGAGTAGTATGCCTCCACCGGGCATCGAACCAGCGACCTCGGCCTACTGAGCCAAACAACCAACTGAGCTAAAGGGAAATTCCCCCTAGCGCGAAGCTAGAAGGCAACCATATCACTATGTACAATTAAAACCTGCCACACTACTCCCCCCTTTAAAATGTGTTTGCCCCCGAACACACAACCCAGGTTTTATCTCCAACGAAGCCTCTCATTCTCCTATAGCTTGCACTTGGAGTGGTCAACAACACCAAATGTAACAGGAAAGAGAGTAGTGTGCCTCGACCGGGGATCAAACCAGTGACCCTCAGCTTACTGATCCATCGCTCTACAGACTGAGCTAAAGGGAAATTCTCCCTAGCAAGATACCAATAGATGGCGACCATATCACTATGTACAATTAAAACCTGCCACACATTGATATGTTAAAGCCTTTTAGAATCATATTGATGATTTTGTGTATATACCATGACATGGTTTACTCTTCATTGGTAAATACATCACTAAGGTCATTAGGTTTGATTTTATATAGAGTCAACTTAATTTAGAAAATGTCATTAGTAATGTCCTATAGACTGATATATCTGTGTCAATATACAGTATATACTTGTACATTTGCTCTTTAACAACTGACTGTATCTATCAATATACTGTTACTGTACCGTATTGGTATGTCGTATACTCAGTAATGATCTTCCACAGTCTGTTCCTCCTCATTTGTCCAGGAAGGCTGTATATTTCCCCTCAGATGACCAGTAGTAAATCTGTATTTCCCCCCTCTGAGCTTCATCCTAATTCTTCTGTCTTATCAACGAGAATAATTTCTCTCACTGAAGCAATCATATGTTATTGTAGGGTTTTAGATAGGCATGAACAAAGCCTCTGGGAGTTGAGACCAGCTTTACTGCTCTAGCTGGGGAGATACTCTCTTTCCAATAAGGCAAAATGGTGATTAATTATAAGGACTTACAAGGAGTTTAGGTTTTATCCACTTATCTTGGCTAATCATCTTAGCAAATATTTCGTCCTTCATTTAGAATGGTGTGGGTCACAGTGCTTCTCCAGCAAACAGTGATTTCACTGTTCTGACAATTCTGAGTATATATGTCAATATTCTCCACCAAACAGTGACTTCACTGTACTGACAATTCTGAGTATGTCAGTATTCTCCACCAAACAGTGATTTCAGTTCTGCCAATTCTGAGTATGTCAGTATTCTCCATCAAACAGTGATTTCACTGTTCTGACAATTCTGAGTATGTCAGTATTCTCCACCACACAGTGATTTCACTGTACTGACAATTCTGAGTATGTCAGTATTCTCCACCACACAGCGATTTCACTGTACTGACAATTCTGAGTATGTCATAACCTCAATTAAACAGTCATTTCACTGTTCTGACAATTCTGAGTATGTCAATATTCTCCAGCAAATAGTCATTTCACTATACTGACAATTATGAGTAGGTCAATCTTCTCCACCAAACATGACTTTGCTGTACTGACAATTCTGAGTAGGTCAGTATTCTCCACCACACAGTGATTTCACTGTACTGACTATTCTGAGTATGTCAGTATTCTCCACCACACAGTGATTTCACTATTCTGCCAATTCTGAGTATGTCAATATTCTCCATCAAACATTGACTTCACTGTACTGACTATTCTGAGTATGTCAGTATTCTCCACCACACAGTGATTTCACTGTACTGACAATTCTGAGTATGTCAGTATTCTCCACCACACAGTGATTTCATTGTACTGACAATTCTGAGTATGACATTATTCAATGATAAATTATAAAACCAAGATGTATCTAATTAGCTAGTCAGTGATGGAACAGTTGGTAGAGCACCTGTCAAACATTTTAAATGATATTTATTGGAATCAAGCACTTGTTTGTTATATTTTTTCTGCCCTGCCACTGAAACACTATAATCCATTTTAATTATAGGGGTGTCATTCATTAGCTTGGTGAAATACATTATTGAATGTTAAATTCATCAGAGTTTGGGAACTCTGTTTGACAGGTACTGCTTAGATCAGTGAAATATGAACACATTACTAGTTTTCCAAGGTTTCCATAGAATTTTTCCTGGACTAAGGTGAAAGGTTAGGGCCAAGACTACTTTATCATAGATTTCCAAACATAACCGACCACCATAGGTCGGCAGTGTCTTTACTGTATCATCATTTACAAGGCAGAATCAATCTATTATGAGAGCTCCAGAGTATAGCATTGTAGATCTGGGTTTGTGACCAGGTAGTCGGGCAGTAGATCAATCTTTGTAGATCTGGGTTTGTGACCAGGTAGTCAGGCAGTAGATCAATCCATTACGAGTGTTGTGACCAGGTAGTCGGGCAGTAGATCAATCAATTAGGAGGGCTCCAGAGTATAGCTTTGTAGATCTGGGTTTGTGACCAGGTAGTCGGACAGTATAGATCAATCTTTGTAGATCTGGGTTTGTGACCAGGTAGAAGGACAGTAGATCAATCCATTACGTGAACTCCAGAGTAAAGCTTTATAGATCTGGGTTTGTGACCAGGTAGACCGGCAGTAGATCAATCCATTACGAGTGTTGTGACCAGGTAGTCGGGCAGTAGATCAATCTTTGTAGATCTGGGTTTGTGACCAGGTAGTCCGGCAGTAGATCAATCCATTACGAGTGTTGTGACCAGGTAGTCGGGCAGTAGATCAATCAATTAGGAGGGCTCCAGAGTATAGCTTTGTAGATCTGGGTTTGTGACCAGGTAGTCGGACAGTATAGATCAATCTTTGTAGATATGGGTTTGTGACCAGGTAGAAGGACAGTAGATCAATCCATTACGAGAACTCCAGAGTAAAGCTTTATAGATCTGGGTTTGTGACCAGGTAGACCGGCAGTAGATCAATCCATTACGAGTGTTGTGACCAGGTAGTCGGGCAGTAGATCAATCTTTGTAGATCTGGGTTTGTGACCAGGTAGTCCGGCAGTAGATCAATCCATTACGAGTGTTGTGACCAGGTAGTCGGGCAGTAGATCAATCAATTAGGAGGGCTCCAGAGTATAGCTTTGTAGATCTGGGTTTGTGACCAGGTAGTCAGACAGTAGATCAATCTTTGTAGATCTGGGTTTGTGACCAGGTAGTCGGGCAGTAGATCAATCTTTGTAGATCTGGGTTTGTGACCAGGTAGTCAGACAGTAGATCAATCTTTGTAGATCTGGGTTTGTGACCAGGTAGTCGGGCAGTAGATCAATCTTTGTAGATCTGGGTTTGTGACCAGGTAGTCAGACAGTAGATCAATCTTTGTAGATCTGGGTTTGTGACCAGGTAGTCGGCAGTATAGATCAATCTTTGTACATTTAGATCTGGGTTTGTGACCAGGTAGTCGGGCAGTAGATCAATCCATTACGAGTGTTGTGACCAGGTAGTCGGACAGTATAGATCAATCTTTGTAGATCTGGGTTTGTGACCAGGTAGTCGGGCAGTAGATCCGAGTCGGTAGGGCATTGTTAGTTTGTTGATAACCCTGATCACACTTAACTGTATTAAATAATATATGTTTAAATGAATTGAAATGATATCATTCAAATATACAAAGGCCCATCATGGACTTTCACATCTTAACTCATTCACCCCTAAAGACACATTTGAACTCTTCCAATTCAAACATTGGAAGAGTTCATTATGGCACTTCAGGGGTGAATGAGTTAATACCATACACATGGGTTTATTGAAATGATGTTTGACTATAAGATACAGACAACTGAAGGGTTTACTGACTATAATTTTACTGTTTGGCTGGCTACAAACAACTGAAAGGTTTACTGAGTATAATTTTACTGTTTGGCTGGCTACAGACAACTGACAGGTTTACTGAGTATAATTTTACTGTTTGGCTGGCTATACAGACAACTGAAAGGTTTACTGAGTATAATTTTACTGTTTGGCTGGCTACAAACAACTGAAGGGTTTACTGAGTATAATTCTACTCTTTGGCTGGCTACAGACAACTGAAGGGTTTACTGAGTATAATTTTACTGTTTGGCTGGCTACAGACAACTGAAGGGTTTACTGACTATAATTTTACTCGTTTCCTGGCTACAGACAACTGAAAGGTTTACTGACTATAATTTTACTCGTTTCCTGGCTACAGACAACTGAAGGGTTTACTGACTATAATTTTACTCGTTTCCTGGCTACAGACAACTGACAGGTTTACTGACTATAATTTTACTCGTTTCCTGGCTACAGACAACTGAAGGGTTTACTGACTATAATTTTACTCGTTTCCTGGCTACAGACAACTGAATGCGGAGTAATTTTCAGTTTGACACTGCATCAGAGTGTTGGCTCTTTATTATACACAATACTTGTCATGTGTTGAGAGGTCAAAGTCATATGTAGGGCCATCGTCCTGAGAGAGTTGAGAAGATAATGTGTGGGTGGATATGGCACCAGTACAGGTTCCTGGCACTGCTAGTTAGTAAACATTATATGTATATCATTATTAGAAATGACACCTCTCGGCCTAGTGAAGGTCATTCTACATTGACCTCAATACTAAGACTGTAATGTCTTTAGTATCCCATTCTGTTAAAATACAAGCAAATGCTATCGCTCATCCTTATGTCACAGTGTTCCTTTGAAAACCTGACCTCTGAACAGGTTGGTTATATATACATTCCAAACAAATTGAATTTGAAAGTGCATAGACCTAGTGGACTCAATGTGTTATAAGTGATTAGAGTTAGAGTGGTAACCTTTTTTCTGTTCAATGGATTATTTCGAGCATCACAAGACCAAACGTTTTAAATCTTTAGAAATTAAATGATGTAACTCTTCCTGGGGGTAGACTGGTTTAACCTATTGATGAAGTTATTATTGTAACATTACTTTATCTGAAATGACAACAGACCTAGGGGACTTGTTTATCACCTTTTGTCTATATAAGTCTGTCATCATTTGTCTCTCTTTGTTATAAGTCTTTGGGGCAATTATGAGATATGGACACCATCAGCACCATGGTGTGAAATTAACGAAAATATTCAAATTTGCAACCTGTTGTCTAAAGGTCACTCTGACAAACAGCATTGTCAGCCCTGTAGACATTACACTGACCATTGCTGCTCAATATTGTAACCTATACATTTATACACGACACTGTAGCGCATTCAAACCTGAACATTTCTTATCTCCGTAAAAAGTATGGAAATGGTTTTTAAATCAGGAATCTTGTGATCCAGAGTGAGGTGCAGACTTCTAAAAGATAATTAAACATATATCTTCTCTGAAATGAAGATGAGAAATCATGTTTCTCAAGGTGGATAATTGACACTTATAATTTGGTGTCATGTTATGTGATTCTGTAGTTTGTTATGCTACCAAATTAACACTCTGCATTCTTTGGAGACAAACCAAGGTCATATTTGAATAGCAAACAGGAGATGTCTGGACCATTTATAGCTTAAATCTGAGAAAACACATGATGATTGTAATCATGAAACATCAAGGGAAGTGTCATTCCCTGGATAAAAATAAGGATGGAGATGAATGAAGATTCTCTTACCGCATGCTTAAATTATTTTTGTATTTTGATTCTTAGCTTGAAGTGCCGTAATTCTTGACTTGAAATCACATTTCAGATACACAAAACACAGACTGAGTCGAGGTCATTGACATTATTTATAAAAATTTTCAATGTTTTATTGACAGATCATGGTCCTTTCTCAAAAGCCTGTATTAGGAGAAGCTTCCTGACAATTGCTTAGTTTTATACAGCTATGGTCGTATTGGCTTAATGGCCAAGTCATTAGTCTTTAAGGTCTTTTATAATGCTATAGTGTCGTGGTAGAAATACTGAAGATGCTAGAGTGGAGGAATTTTGTTAGAAAGTAAATATTCAACAAAAATGCAAAAACGAGAATTCCCTTCTTTCTAAGGATGGTTAGTCCTCCAAATCCTTTAAGTTGCTGTTGAGATTAACTGCAAAGATTTAATTTAAACATTCTTATATACTGCTATATCAGCCATCTCAAAGTGGTTCACAAATGATTATCTGTGGTTAACTTAACTAGCTTCCTGCCTTTCTTTCTTTCTTAACTTCTGGGGGAGCATACAGCCAGAGCTGCCATTTTGGTGCTAACAGCTAGGTAAAATGTCTTTCTAAAACCCAGGAGGATCATACAGCCGAGCTCCCATTTTGGTGCTAATTTAACAGCTAGGTAAAATGTCTTTCTAAAACCCAGGAGGATCATACAGCTGAAGCTACCATAGCTAACATAGGTAGTAGTGTACAGTAAAAATGCCCAATTCTGAAAAATAAGGCACATGTTTTAGATATGTAAACATAGCCAGTTAACCCTGCATATTATATAAAGTATATATATATATAATTACCTATAATCGATCAATGCAAGATCAATGCAATCTGGGTGACAGATAAATAGAATGACGCCCGTTATATTTATCTGCCACCCAGATTGCATTGATATTGACAATAAATACAATCTAACAAGAGTTTAATTGTTATATTTACACTAAGATACGTTAAACTTCACTTTCTCTTTACTAAATCTGGGGTTTAAGTTCAGCTTTTCCCCTGTTTGTTCAATTGAAAGAACGGCACATGTGAAATCGATTCCATTGTAGTGCTTGGTTTACATTCAAATTGATGTGTAATACAAAGCCTCGGCGTGACTGATCAACAAAGCACCAAAATGACGTCATAATTACGCGATTGTTCTAATTAAGTCAAAATTTTTGCTAGGTTTGATTCACCCGCAATGCATTGGCAAACATTTTTTTGACGCTGACGGAAGTGACGTCATGTGATCTGGGCTGCATTTATATGGTAATAAATACCATCTGGTTTAACACAGGAGTAATGGGAGACTGTCACACAGAATGTAAATATATATTTGTAATATATTTACATATCTCCCTTCTTCAGCTTAGTAAACTCTGACTGCGATTAAATTAGCACAGTTAGGCAACGGACATGTCCTATGGAGCGCTAACACCCTAACCATAGGAAATGTTCGTTGCCATTTAACTGCGGGCATGCTTCCATATACGCAGTCAAAATGAGTTACAATCCTTAAAACTATACAACATTTGTAATTTTAATTCAGCTGCATGGAGCTGCCATTTTGGTGCTTAACAGCTAGATAACATAGCCAAAGGACATTTCTTGCAGTGACCTATCACATACTCATTTACAGCTGAGGGAAATGGAACACAACGGAGTAAAGTATCTAAGGATACAGAACTGTTCCTGTACCAGGATTACAGCTATATGTTAAGTGACCCTAATAGGCCGTGTTGTCCTGTGTCCCACTTACCATTAAACCAATTTAATGTACCTGCTTCATTATGAAAGTGAAGTCATGTTTGGTGAATCTTTGGTGAATGCAGGCACAGACTGGAAAATGAAGAAATTAACAATGCCAGGGTTTTAGTGGGGGGCATTTCACAGAGAAGAACTTGTAAACATGCTTTTGCTTTTTACCTTTAAATGTAAAAGGAACTCATAGTTTTTATGGTTAGAAAATTGTTGCTGGTATTATCATTCAGAACTGGCAATATAAGAGAGCCTTTTACTCCTTTTCATTTGTCACAATTAAAAGTCAACAGTAACACAGTTTTCTTGAACCGTAATATTTCATTTATTTTTTTTACAAATTTCATTGAAATAGGCAAAACCTGCAACACTATTTGTATATATAGGCTTGTGAGTGTTTTGATCAAAATAAATGAAACATTCAAATGTTGATGTATGCAAATGACATGCATAGGAGTGGCAGAATTGGAATCTGTACACATTGCATGTCTACGCCATCCTTGTGCCTTGGGTGCACTTGAAGCACTACCTTTTGTAGTTTAGGATTAGTGTGCTAAAGAAACTTATTTCCCAAAATAAAATTAATGATTTTACAAGTCACATGGTTCTGAATTCTCTGCATATCGTGGACTTTTCTGCCAGGACTAAATATCTTGTTCAGGGCAGATTAATGATGTTCCTTTCTTAGAAGGTTTGATGACAAAAGACAGTGTTTTAGTAGACCTAATGTATGAATCATAATGGAATGTCTAAAATATTCATGTAGGCTAGGATAGATTGATGACCTTAGGGACTGGAATATGTTCAAAATGAACAAAGCAAAAATTAAAATCTAAAGATAGCTAGTTATAGCATGGTTTATAATCACATATTGTAAGGTCTTGTCCATATTTAGAGTAAAGCATGACACTTTTATGTAGATGAAAGCTGAAGGCTTTGCAGGGTGCCATTTCAGCACACAGTCATCCTATAAAGTTGATGCTATTATTTACAGACACATCAGGGAAGGGGATAAAAGATGAGATGTTGCATGACATAGATGGTTCTTATTTCCCCAAATATTGAACGTAAAATACCTACTCCACCTGATCAGTTCTCTCTGATGGCAGAACATGCCAGAAATTTATGTGTTTCTGAATCTAACACAAAATATTTCCCTAATTATTTTGGGACTGCTCTCAGATTTGCTGGTACTAACTTGACATGTCCATTTTCTGTTATTGAAGTATAAATGTACTGACATGCTCCTGTTGCTATAGGGATAATTATTTAGGAACATTGATTCTGATTTTAATGCCAGTCAAAATGACTATTATTGTATAGTGCTGCTTGACCATATAGACTGGTCTGACTGTATATACTGTGGTCTGACTGTATAGACTGTGGTCTGACTGTATAGACTGTGATCTGACTGTATAGACTGATCTGACTGTATAGACTGTGGTCTGACTGTATAGACTGTAATCTGACTGTATAGACTGTGGTCTGACTGTATAGACTGTGATCTGACTGTATAGACTGATCTGACTGTATAGACTGTGGTCTGACTGTATAGACTGTAATCTGACTGTATAGACTGTGGTCTGACTGTATAGACTGTGATCTGACTGTATAGACTGTGGTCTGACTGTATAGACTGTGGTCTGACTGTATAGACTGTGATCTGACTGTATAGACTGGTCTGACTGTTTAGACTGGTCTGACTGTATAGACTGTGGTCTGACTGTATAGACTGTGGTCTGACTGTATAGACTGGTCTGACTGTATAGACTGGTCTGACTGTATAGACTGTGGTCTGACTGTATAGACTGGTCTGACTGTATAGACTGTGATCTGACTGTATAGACTGGTCTGACTGTATAGACTGGTCTGACTGTATAGACTCTGATCTGACTGTATAGACTGTGATCTGACTGTATAGACTGTGGTCTGACTGTATAGACTGTGGTCTGACTGTATAGACTGTGGTCTGACTGTATAGACTGATCTGACTGTATAGACTGGTCTGACTGTATAGACTACGGTCTGACTGTATAGACTGTGGTCTGACTGTATAGACTGGTCTGACTGTATAGACTGATCTGACTGTATAGACTGGTCTGACTGTATAGACTGTGATCTGACTGTATAGACTGGTCTGACTGTATAGACTGTGGTCTGACTGTATAGACTGGTCTGACTGTATAGACTGGTCTGACTGTATAGACTGTGGTCTGACTGTATAGACTGGTCTGACTGTATAGACTGTGGTCCGACTGTATAGACTGTGGTCCGACTGTATAGACTGGTCTGACTGTATAGATTGTGGTCCGACTGTATAGACTGGTCCGACTGTATAGACTGTGGTCTGACTGTATAGACTGTGGTCTGACTGTATAGACTGGTCCGACTGTATAGACTGTGGTCTGACTGTATAGACTGTGGTCTGACTGTATAGACTGGTCTGACTGTATAGACTGTGGTCCGACTGTATAGACTGGTCCGACTGTATAGACTGTGGTCTGACTGTATAGACTGTGGTCTGACTGTATAGACTGGTCTGACTGTATAGACTGTGGTCTGACTGTATAGACTGGTCTGACTGTATAGACTGTGGTCTGACTGTATAGACTGTAATCTGACTGTATAGACTGTGGTCTGACTGTATAGACTGTGGTCTGACTGTATAGACTGTGGTCTGACTGTATAGACTGTGGTCTGACTGTATAGACTGTGGTCTGACTGTATAGACTGGTCTGACTGTATAGACTGGTCTGACTGTATAGAATGTGGTCTGACTGTATAGACTGTGGTCTGACTGTATAGACTGTGGTCTGACTGTATAGACTGTGGTCTGACTGTATAGACTGTGGTCTGACTGTATAGACTGGTCTGACTGTATAGACTGTGGTCTGACTGTATAGACTGGTCTGACTGTATATACTGTGGTCTGACTGTATAGACTGATCTGACTGTATAGACTGTGGTCTGACTGTATAGACTGGTCTGACTGTATAGACTGTAATCTGACCGTATAGACTGTGGTCTGACTGTATAGACTGTGGTCTGACTGTATAGACTGGTCTGACTGTATAGACTGGTCTGACTGTATAGACTCTGATCTGACTGTATAGACTGTGATCTGACTGTATAGACTGTGGTCTGACTGTATAGACTGTGGTCTGACTGTATAGACTGTGGTCTGACTGTATAGACTGATCTGACTGTATAGACTGTGGTCTGACTGTATAGACTGTGGTCTGACTGTATAGACTGGTCTGACTGTATAGACTGTGGTCTGACTGTATAGACTGATCTGACTGTATAGACTGTGGTCTGACTGTATAGACTGGTCTGACTGTATAGACTACGGTCTGACTGTATAGACTGTGGTCTGACTGTATAGACTGGTCTGACTGTATAGACTGATCTGACTGTATAGACTGGTCTGACTGTATAGACTGTGATCTGACTGTATAGACTGGTCTGACTGTATAGACTGTGGTCTGACTGTATAGACTGGTCTGACTGTATAGACTGGTCTGACTGTATAGACTGTGGTCTGACTGTATAGACTGGTCTGACTGTATAGACTGTGGTCCGACTGTATAGACTGGTCTGACTGTATAGACTGTGGTCCGACTGTATAGACTGGTCTGACTGTATAGATTGTGGTCCGACTGTATAGACTGGTCCGACTGTATAGACTGTGGTCTGACTGTATAGACTGTGGTCTGACTGTATAGACTGGTCCGACTGTATAGACTGTGGTCTGACTGTATAGACTGTGGTCTGACTGTATAGACTGGTCTGACTGTATAGACTGTGGTCCGACTGTATAGACTGGTCCGACTGTATAGACTGTGGTCTGACTGTATAGACTGTGGTCTGACTGTATAGACTGGTCTGACTGTATAGACTGTGGTCTGACTGTATAGACTGTGGTCTGACTGTATAGACTGTGGTCTGACTGTATAGACTGGGTCCTGACTGTATAGACTTGGTCTGACTGTATAGACTGTGGTCTGACTGTATAGACTGTGGTCTGACTGTATAGACTGTGGTCTGACTGTATAGACTGTGGTCTGACTGTATAGACTGTGGTCTGACTGTATAGACTGTGGTCTGACTGTATAGACTGTGGTCTGACTGTATAGACTGTGGTCTGACTGTATAGACTGTGGTCTGACTGTATAGACTGTGGTCTGACTGTATAGACTGTGGTCTGACTGTATAGACTGTGGTCTGACTGTATAGACTGTGGTCTGACTGTATAGACTGTGGTCTGACTGTATAGACTGTGGTCTGACTGTATAGACTGTGGTCTGACTGTATAGACTGTGGTCTGACTGTATAGACTGTGGTCTGACTGTATAGACTGGTCTGACTGTATAGACTGTGGTCTGACTGTATAGACTACGGTCTGACTGTATAGACTGTAATCTGACCGTATAGACTGTGGTCTGACTGTATAGACTGTGGTCTGACTGTATAGACTGTGGTCTGACTGTATAGACTGTGGTCTGACTGTATAGACTGGTCTGACTGTATAGACTGTGGTCTGACTGTATAGACTGGTCTGACTGTATAGACTGTGGTCTGACTGTATAGACTTTGGTCTGACTGTATAGACTGTGGTCTGACTGTATAGACTGTGGTCTGACTGTATAGACTGGTCTGACTGTATAGACTGTGGTCTGACTGTATAGACTGTGGTCTGACTGTATAGACTTGTCTGACTGTATAGACTGGTCTGACTGTATAGACTGTGGTCTGACTGTATAGACTGTGGTCTGACTGTATAGACTGTGGTCTGACTGTATAGACTGGTCTGACTGTATAGACTGTGGTCTGACTGTATAGACTGTAATCTGACTGTATAGGCTGGCATATGAAGGTCACTTTGGTCAGTGTTCAACTGATTTCTTGAAGGCTTCTAAAACCATTATGATGTAATTGTGTCTTCCTCATCTGGAGTTTGATTCAGCTGTCTTTAAAAAGAATTACTACCCTTTGTTTAATGCAATATTTGAACTTAACCAGAGATTTGCTTTCTCTGCCTTCAACCGATTTCTTTGAAACTTGAAAGACTTAATAGCCATAAGATGTGGTTGTGAATGTCTATCTCAGACCATACTTTGATTCCAGTGAATAGGACTGTCACTTATTAATATCATAGTTCAGTCTTATCTAGGGAACTGCTCACTTTGTTTTCTACTGATCTTATAAAAAAAAAAAAAAAAAAAAAACTTTGTTACTATGGCATGATTTTAAAACAGTTGATTTGACTAATCTTCTTGTGACATGTTTAAGGATGGGCACATATAGAAAGGAAGTTAAATCCTACTCTAGATATAAAATGTGGAAATGGAGATTTCTAGCAGTTAAAATAACAAGAGGCCCATGGGGCCTGTATCGCTCACCTGGTTGAATTGGACCAAATGTCAAAATAATGTTCATATTGAATTTGTTTTATTTGTAAATCTCTAACAATGCTATATATGGTTATAGTGTGGGAATCCGAACTGCTTAAAAGATTAATGAAGTCCAGACTCTCTAAAGGTCTGAAAGATCTCAAGAATAGTTTTTAGAACATGCATGCATTCATCACTTTATAACTAGTAGCACTTTAAAGGAATTACATCTATTTCCCCTATTGGGCCCCACCCTTTTGGCCCCTCGGGGGGTCAGAGTCACCATTTATGCAAAATGTGTTCCCCTTTCCCCCCAAGGATGTTTCTGACCAAATTGGGTTCAAATCCATTCATAACTTTATGACTAGTAGCGATTTAAAGGAATTAACTCTATTTCCCCTATTGGTCCCCACCCTTTTGGCCCCTCGGGGGGTCAGAGTCACCATTTATGCAAAATGTGTTCCCCTTTCCCCCAAGGATGTTTCTGACCAATTTGGGTTCAAATCCATTCATAACTTTATGACTAGTAGCGATTTAAAGGAATTACCTCTATTTCCCCTATTGGGCCCCGCCCCTTTGGTCCCTTTGAGGTCAGAGCCACCATTTATGCAAAATCTGTTCCCCTTCCCCCAAGGATGTCTCTGACCAAATTGGGTTAAAATCCATTCATAACTTAATGACTAGTAGAGATTTAAAGGAATTACCTCTATTTCCCCTTTTGGGCCCCGCCCCTTTGGCCCTTCGGGGGTCAGAGTCACCATTTATGCAAAATCTGTTCCCCTTCTGCCAAGGATGTTTCTGACCAAATTAGGTTCAAATCCATTCATAACTTTATGACTAGTAGCGATTTAAAGGAATTACCTCTATTTCCCGTATTGGGCCCCGCCCCTTTGGCCCCTTTGGGGTCAGAGCCACCATTTATGCAAAATCTGTTCCCCTTCCCCCAAGGATGTTTCTGACCAAATTGGATTAAAATCCATTCATAACTTTATAACTAGTAGCGATTTAAATGAATTAACTCTATTTCCCCTATTGGGCCCCGCCCCTTTGGCCCCTTTAGGGTTAGAGTCACCATTTATGCAAAATCTGTTTCCATTCCCCCAAGGATGTCTCTGACCAAATTGGGTTCAAGTCCATTCATAACTTTATGACAAGTAGCGATTTAAAGGAATTACATCTATTTCCCCTATTGGGCCCCGCCCCTTTGGCCCCTCGGGGGTCAGAGTCACCATTTATGCAAAATCTGTTTCCCTTCCCCAAAGGATGTTTCTGACCAAGTTGGGTTCAAATCCATTCATAACTTTATGACTAGTAGCGATTTAAAGGAATTACCTCTATTTCCCCTATTGGGGCCCCATCCCTTTGGCCCCTCAGGGGTCAGAGCCACCATTTATGCAAAATCTGTTCCCCTTCCCCCAAGGATGTCTCTGACCAAGTTGGGTTCAAATCCATTCATAACTTTATGACTAGTAACGATTTAAAAGAATGACCTCTATTTCCCCTATTGGGCCCCGCCCCTTTGGCCCCTCGGAGGTCAGAGTCACCATTTATGCAAAATCTGTTCCCCTTCTGCCAAGGATGTTTCTGGCCAAATTTGGTCAAAATCCAATAAGAACTTCTTGACTAGTAGCGATTTGAAGTAAATGTTGACGGACGACGGACGGACGGACGACGGACGGACGGACGGACGACGGACGGACGACGGACGCTGCGCCATGACATAAGCTCACCGGACCTTCGGTCCAGGTGAGCTAAAAATGGACAGGTCTTTGTTATACATTTTTGTCAGAAGATATCTTAGGACAAGAAACATTTTTATTTATTTTGCCTAAGTCAAATTCTTAGAAAAAATTCTGGCTGCACTGATGAAATATCATGAAAGAAGAATTATGCTTTGGACTTGCAGGAAAGCTAAAATCAATTCCTAGAGTCAGCTGGACACATACAAAAGATGATTTTGTCAGATGTTGGGGTTTTTAATGTTCACTCGATATAATGTTCATTGGCTGAAATTGTCTCAAGCAGGAAGTGATAAGATGATATAAGATTTTGTTCTTCTATCAATTAGCATGCCTCTTGGACCCTTGAATGAAGATCACTTTGATGTTGTAAAGTCCAAATCTAGTCATTCAGTACATATGTTGTCCACTGTTGTCCAGCAAATTTTTCATTAAATTGATCAAAAATCATAATTGATGATCTGATGACCACAGTGATAATTTTTGGGTTTAATTTTCCTTTTCAGATTTTTGTCAAATTTTTATCCGATGCTTTCACCGAAACGGGAATATTAATTTTGGTTTATCTGTTTGTCTATCGCACTTTGTTTCTGTGCAATAACTGCAACAAATGTTAACCAGTTGTTTTCAAACTTGTTTACAAGGTTATTTGAATGTCTTAAGAGCTCAGCCAAGTTTGAATGCCACTTTTGCTAGACTTTATTTGGAGTTATGATCCCTTGATTAACAAAAACTGTCGTTTTCTGCCATTTCCATGAAATAACTGCAACATTTAATGTTAATTGATTTTCTTCAAATTGTGGTAGCAAGATTGAATGCCTCAAGGGCTACGCCAAGTTTGATTGCTGGACGTTATTTGGCAGAGTTATGGCCCCTTGATTAATGAAAAAAATTGTTTTCTGCTGTTTCCATGCAATATCTCCCACAAATAATACAGAGTTATCACCCCTTGATTTATGAAAAATGTTCAATAAACATCTAACTTCTGTACAAGGCTTTTCCTTTTTCTTCAATTTTCAAGCTATACATGATGTCTCAACAGAAATTGCCATTCCGTAAAGCTGTATTGACATGTTTACCCCTAACCAAAAAAATGTTTACCTACAATATGTCAGGAAAGCTGGGGGTATAATTTTCTTGAATTTTCTTCTGAAAATAATTTTTGAAATGGAAAATATATTGCATTTACTTCTTTCAACACTTTTCTGACTATTTCTACCTACTCCATTTTTACTGCAAACATAGTTTCTGAACTGATGGTAGTTTCCATAGGATCTCTTGTTGGTGATGATAGTTTCCGTGGGATCTCTTGTTAGTGATAGTAGTTTCCGTGGGATCTCTTGTTGGTGATGGTAGTTTCCGTGGGATCTCTTGTTGGTGATGGTAGTTTCCGTGGGATCTCTTGTTGGTGATGGTAGTTTCCATAGGATCTCTTGTTGGTGATGGTAGTTTAGTTGGATCTCTTGTTGGTGATGGTAGTTTCCGTTGGATCTCTTGTTGGTGATAGTAGTTTCCACGGGATCTCTTGTTGGTGATGGTAGTTTCCGTGGGATCTCTTGTTGGTAATGGTAGTTTCCGTGGGATCTCTTGTTGGTGATAGTAGTTTCCGTGGGATCTCTTGTTGGTGATGGTAGTTTCCATAGGATCTCTTGTTGGTGATGGTAGTTTCCGTTGGATCTCTTGTTGGTGATGGTAGTTTCCGTTGGATCTCTTGTTGGTGATGGTAGTTTCCGTTGGATCTCTTGTTGGTGATGGTAGTTTCCGTTGGATCTCTTGTTGGTGATAGTAGTTTCCACGGGATCTCTTGTTGGTGATGGTAGTTTCCGTGGGATCTCTTGTTGGTGATGGTTGTTTCCTTGGGATCTCTTGTTGGTGATGGTAGTTTCCACGGGATCTCTTGTTGGTGATGGTAGTTTCCGTGGGATCTCTTGTTGGTGATGGTAGTTTCTGTGGGATCTCTTGTTGGTGATAGTAGTTTCCACGGGATCTCTTGTTGTTGATGGTAGTTTCCATGGGATCTCTTGTTGGTGATGGTAGTTTCCTTGGGATCTCTTGTTGGTGATGGTAGTTTCCATGGGATCTCTTGTTGGTGATGGTAGTTTCTGTGGGATCTCTTGTTGGTAATGGTAGTTTCCGTGGGATCTCTTGTTGGTGATGGTAGTTTCCGTGGGATCTCTTGTTGGTGATGGTAGTTTCCAGACAGTTTGTGATTTGTTCTATGTTAAGCAACATAGGATCACAGTTATATTTGTATCGGAGAAATTATCAAAGAGAGCCAGACCTTTTTCCTGATTCTGTATTTATAGCAGATGCATAAAAGATGAGCATGGAATTTTCAAATGTATTTGCTTAGCTAGAATCACGCCTACTATCTGTAAATGTATAGCAAATTCATTTTATTGATGTGATAGAAAACTTGAAATGATTATTTATAACTTGCATTATTTTTTTTTTTTTTGAGTTGTGTGCAGGATGCGGCATCTGTTGGTCCTTGTATGTATGTTTAATCAAGCGCTATGATGATAAGTAATGTAGCCAATACAATCGTTATGAAATCCCCAGATATTTTGGCTGGATTACTCCATGCTCTACACCCAGTAAGTGTTATTTGGTGGCAGTATAGGACTTTGTTCCTGCTGACAGGAAATCACAGTAGTGGCAGTCGATCTTCGACCTCTCGACATTTGCAGAGTCACACAAAATGTCAATCATGATAAAAAATTTATGTAGTTTTTCCGCCCTTGGAATAGAAACAATTGAGTCTAGCTGTGTTTCCAAGTGACACGACTTTAACGGACAGAAAAGAAAGGGATGCTGCAAGGAACATTGATCTGACATTCTCAATGTTCATTGTATAACAAGTTTCTATATACGTGTGCCAGGAACACAGCAGAGAACATTAGGGCTACAAAAACTTCTAACTTTTAAATGTGACTTAATGTCTCAGTGGATTTGGAAATGAAAATAAACTTTACAAAAGTATACTAGTGTGGTTGCCATGACAATAGCTGCCACCAGCTATAGTTACTTTATGCAAGTTTAACACAGTGGTTGCCATGACAACATATGCTGCCACTAACCATACACAAGCAGTATATAGCTGTGCCACATGACCTGAATATTTTACACAAATATATCAGTATGGTTGTCATGACAACATACAATGTCACCATCCCTAATAACATTACACAAGTATATCAGTTTGGTTGTCATGACAACATACAATGTCACCATCCCTGATAACTTTACACAAGTATGTCAGTATGGTTGTCATGACAACATACAATGTCACCATCCCTGATAACATTACACAAATATATCAGTATGGTAGTCATGACAATATACAATGTCACCATCCCTGATTACATTACACAAATATATCATATGGTTGTCATGACAACATACAATGTCACCATCCCTGATAACATTACACAAGTATATCATATGGTTGTCATGACAACATACAATATCACCATCCCTGATTACATTACACAAGTATATCAGTATGGTTGTCATGACAACATACAATGTCACCATCCCTGATAACATTACACAAATATATCATATGGTTGTCATGACAATATACAATGTCACCATTCCTGACTTTGAATTCATTCCATTTAATAATGTATAATCTATTTGAGCTAATGAACAACCAAAGGTAAAGCTGTCCCTAGAACATTACAATTATAAATAAGATTGAGCTTCATTATTTTTGTCTCTAGGAGAGGTCTGGTCCTTAGTTTCAAACTAGAATGAGAACATTCTAGTATTAGAGTTCAACTAAAAATTACAAAAGACTTGGAGACTGGGTTAAACATTTATTGGTTTGTTTGTCAGGCCACTTTGGTTACAATGGTTTGTTTGCTATCTGTGAATGAATATTGATTTTTAGGAAAGTCAATCTACTAAACTGATTTCAAGTTAATGATTATAAACTAAATAATCTGCTTCTCTAACAACTGGAGTTGATTTCAATTCCAATATGTCCAATTTGTGGTTTCTAATTATCCCTGCTGGTTTGCGGTATTGTCTTTACCTTTCATGGGTCTCCCCTGCCCTGAATGAGGCTAATTTCTCCTCCATGTGGTGAAAATATGTGTCAGCATATTGCAGGACTTACTACTTTGAATCCTTTGGTAAACATTGTTTAGATACAATTAAATGTAATTCTCAAGGTTTGATGTTTTAACAGTGAATGCCAATACTTTCTAATTTAGTTTTAGTTTCTTTGGCTCTAGTAAATACACATAGGTTAACATTGGAAATGTAGGGAAACAGTAAAACATGTAAACAGGCTACAACTTCAGGTTAACATTGGAAATGTAGGGAAACAGTAAAACATGTAAACAGGCTACAACTTCAGGTTAACATTGGAAATGTAGGGAAACAGTAAAACATGTAAACAGGCTACAACTTCAGGTTAACATTGGAAATGTAGGGAAACAGTAAAACATGTAAACAGGCTACAACTTCAGGTTAACATTGGAAATGTAGGGAAACAGTAAAACATGTAAACAGGCTACAACTTCAGGTTGTTTTCGCTGTGAGCTTCCTAACTTATTGATAGTCAGAAGTACAGAGAGGTCCATGTGGTCTATAGGCCAGACATATGTATGTATAGATTATCAAGGTCTCACTGATGAAAGTATAGATTATCAAGGTCACACTAATGTAGATAAAGAGTGTCAAGATCACAAAGATGTAGGTACAGGGTGTCAAGGTCACACAGATGTAGGTACATAGTGTCAAGGTCACACAGATGTAGGTACATAGTGTCAAGGTCACACAGATGTAGGTACAATGCCAAGGTCACAAAGATGAAGGTATAGATTATCAAGGTCACAAAGATGTAGGTACGGGGTGTCAAGGTCACACAGATGTAGATACATAGTGTCAAGGTCACACAGATGTAGGTACAATGCCAATGTCACAAAGATGTAGGTATAGATTATTAAGGTCACACAGATGTAGGTATAGAGTATCAATTTTACAAAGAGGTAGATATAGAGTATCAAGGTCACAAAAATGTAGGTATAGATTATCAAGGTCACACAGATGTAGGTATAGAGTATCAAGTTCACACTGTTGTAGGTACAGAATGTCAAGGTCACACAGATGTAGGGTAAGGGGCAGGCCGTTTAGATTAATGGTGACAGTATATAGTGAGGATTCACATACAATGTATTTTCACCTGAGTAGAGTTTGTTACCTCCCTTGTTTTTATTGACAGATCAATGCAATGTTTCACCATTCAAAATGACATATAAGTATGCAAGCAGTTATTGTATTTTACTCAAAACATTTTTCACATTTGCAGATTCAGACTAAAAATTCCTGTAATTGGATGACTACATTGTGCTAGTTGTATATTATTCAGAAAATCAATTGTTGCAAATCTTTAGTTGTCTTCCTTGTCTTTGATATATAGTACTATATATCACCTTATTATTGGAGACTAAATGTATTGTTCAGTTCATTTATTATACATTAAGTTGGTTGTTAACAAATGACCTTTATACAGTCTTAATCCTTGGATAATTAGAATAACTTGTATTCTTAGGCCTCATAACATGGTCTCTAGAGGAGTTTGAGCTAGCAGGTTCTCACAATACAAACATAAATAGGTGACATGCCTAATTTCTTCCTTTATTCTGCTTGGTTTTAACTGAAAATTGGATGTTTTTTCCAGCTCACCTTTTCAATGTTGGTCTCTCACAACCTTTCGAAGGACACTAATTTCCTTTTGTCTGTGTGGTTGGAGAAATAACAGATTTAAATTGATTTATAATTGTCTTGTTGGTGTATACACCTCCATTGCTAGATGTCACAGAACACTTTAAAAATTCACATAAGGTTAACAGCTGTCCTGTGACTACCTAAATTAGCTTGACTCCACTGGAAAGGCCAAAGAGGAACAAGACTTGGCTTCCATCTCACAATCTCAGCAGCATATCTCAGCCAGTAGCACCCAGTTTGTGCCACATAAAACTTTTTTGGTCCATGATTAGTCTTGAGTTATTGCCCTTGAGAGCAGGCGATTGATGGTGTCGACCTTTTTCATGAAATTTCAAGAGAGGTTAATACATTTTCTTCGCTTTTCTTACCAGGCGTCCTTTCACCTGTTATTAAGACTGTAATCCATCAGGGAAGCAATAGTTTTGTTAAGATGGACGACTTTGGGTTGAGCTTCTTGGTTACCCAGGGAACAAATGAAGATGTCACGGTCAGTGTTTAACGGCTCTACCAATGGA
The DNA here is from genome assembly GCF_902652985.1 of Pecten maximus. Lineage (NCBI taxonomy): Eukaryota > Metazoa > Mollusca > Bivalvia > Pectinida > Pectinidae > Pecten > Pecten maximus. Next base: position 13,601,182 of record NC_047016.1, read on the forward strand.
TTATTACCCCATGTTATGTCTGTCCACATCAAGAAATACATTTCCACTATGTATATTTGGAATATGTTATTTTTAACTATATTGATTACCCAGAGTATTGATTTTTAGCCCACCTACATCAGATGGTCAGATGGTGGGCTATTCAATTCGCCCATTGTCTGGTGTCCGTTCGTCTGTAAAGAATAGTTTATATCACTTTTTCTTGGGAACTATACACAGATATTTCTCAACTTAACATATAGGCTCTTCTTGTTCCCTGGTTGTGCCCATTCAATTCTGAGTGATTTGAAAAACAGAATGGCCAAGGGTCGGCCATCTTGTATTTTGACAGTGGGAGATTGTTATAACTATGTCTTTAAAAGTACTGGAGGGATGTTTATACAATTTCATATACAGTGTTGTCTAGCTTTTTCAATGTTTTCCTTGTTATCTGATTATCAAGAAGGAAAGTAGAGAAAAGATCAGTCTTATATAGAACCAATCAAAATTACTCAATGGTGGGCACCAAGATCCCTCTGGGGTGTCATTTAGTTATACACCTGTAAATGTCGTATGTCATAATATCATTCTGTGTGTTTATAACCCTATTCCCCAGTATCGGGCAACTAACTCTACATCATGTCTATTATCATCAAATTTCTAAAACTCTTTAGAGCAGAAAGAAGAAGTCAATCGCAAGAAGGCTCTTGACAATTGTTAATTGTTTGTTTTGTTACCAGTGTTCCTCTGAGATATATTCGATAGACTATTATGGCGTAGTCAACGATAAAGAACCAAAAAAAAAAATAGTAAACCCAAAATTCTATCTTTGTAAGTGTTGTACTTGCTAAATTAAAAAAATATCTGTTTTTGCTGATGCATTATTTGCCAAAATACTGATGAAAGAAACAAATCCAACATGTGAATTGTAGTTTTACTCAATAAAGTTAAAATTAGCTGCTGGATGTTCTTAAATGGACAAGATATCATGTTTCATTGGAAGGTCAGTTGTACTACTTTTTGACATTTGTTTAAATCTAAGCCACATAAATTGGTATCAAGTCTGTTCATATTCTAAATCACAGTAAAACAAGCAAAATTATTTCAAAAGGACTTAACTCTGGTATAGGGTGGGACAAAAGCTAATTTCAATTTCCACACTGGTAAAATGATCCATTTTATTACGCAATATTAATTTCATGATGGGGCGTTTTGTATACCCCCATCTTAGACTTGATGTTTATAACCTACTGTTTATCTAAAAACTTTAGATATGTAACAATGTATGTAAAATGTATATGTACATTGATATCCTTACGTCGTTAATAAAACGGCCATATTTCAATTCAATTTAGGTGTTTTGTTAATTCTTTATGCTTTACAAGTCTAACAAGCTTGCCATGGGAATAGAGGAATCATCTATAAACACTTGTACATTAATAGCACACCGCGGTCAGGTGTCCTCCGAACCAAGTCCAGACTCCCTTGATGCTCCTAGGAATAATCTACAAGAAAATCGCTGGCCCAGAAATCCACTCCAAATTAAGGGGAAGGGTGGAAGGGTTTTGTTCACCATGACAAACTGAAGTGAAAGGTCACTTCAGTTCCATGACCCAAAAGGTCTATTGGGTCTGCATGTTTACAATATGGAAAGGGAGACAACTAGGTTTTTATGACTACAAGTTATACAACTCTATAAGTAAATGAAAATAAATTCAGAAGTAATAACTTGTATTAATTACATTGTAGCTTCCATTAGACTGTCACTTAACAACTGTGTTTCATGGTATCTTTCCTATTGGGGGGGGGGGGGGGGGGGGGTGTATATTGTGTTGGAGTTGGAATGCTTTTATTTTAGTTGGCATGTATATCAGGTAGATATTTAAAAAGTAGGAGAAAACATTTTTACATATGTGACATTGTCATCTAAAGAGTCCACACCAGGATACAATGTCTAGACTGGAAGATGGCTTTAGCTAGTACCTGGTTTACTGCCTACTTGACTCTGGTAAACTAGTAACTAACTAAATGCTAATACAGTCCTACAGACTTTGGTATTGTTTTGATACGTAATAGGTCAAATACAACTTACAATGAACCATATTACACTGCTATACAAAAATGTATTTATTGTCCATTCTAATGCAAACACGACGATGATCATCAAACAGATGGTATATTGATCTGACACAATTTTAACACGTACGTTCCACCTAGTGACTGTAGGATTTTATTTTGGATATGTGAAAATAAAAATTATTTTGCTGGCATCATTTATACAGTTTATTACAATGCCATGTAATTAATATGAATTTGTTTTCAATATTAAGGTGCATACAAAGAAATCAAGAAATAATCTTATTGTGCGGAAAGTGTGTACAAAAGGTGACATTTCCATAAAAAAAATAAAAGGAGAGAAAAAAAGAAGAAACAAATTTAGTCAATTCATTTGAATTTGTTCAGATGTCTTCTTTAAAAGGATTGAAATTTTTCAACTAGCTGAAATGCATTAACTCTGGCTTGTCTTCTTGAATTTCCCCTCGTTTCTTCAGATACTAATTAATAGAAATGACTTGTTTCCACATGTAAACAGATTGCTGAGAAAATGATTTCCAAACCTTCAGAAAATTATTTCATTGATCAAGTTACTGACAACAGTTGGGAACAGGAAATTTGTTACAATTTATAGAGAAGTTGGCAGTGGACAGAATTCTGTTTAGATTATTACAAAGAAACCTAGGTGTGTATTTTTCTATTTCTGATCTGCTCACACACAAATTGAAGACAAACGGTGGTTAAATTGGCTTAAAACTCACAGAAATTATTCACTTTGATAAAAATGTATATTGACATTTAATGAATACATAATTTGAGAGAGCTGATCGGTTAGAATGCATTGTGTTGAGCAAGGTATGCCTGGATATTATGCGAGCACTGATTTGACCAGACCCTATGTAAGGACACTAAACTCCGTACATCCACTATCCTCTGGTGATTCCAACACTGTACAGGTCTCACTGATTCTGAGTAGTGATATTAGAGGACAATTTCTGTGACCTTGAATGTGGTATTATTACACAAGCTCTCAAAATGTCTTCATCCCAGGTGAGATATATTTTTTTTTTGAAAAGTATCAAAAACTAATTTATTAGCTCACCTGAGACAAAGTCTACAGTCTACAAAAACAGCAGACCATTAATTTTGTCCGGTGTCTTCTCAGTAACAATGAGGTCCAGGGTCATGATATTTTGTCAGTAGCGTACTGGGATGAATGGATACAAATTCTGTTCAAATCAATGATCTTGACATACTTTCAAGGTCACAGGGGTCAAAAGTCTTAAAATCTTTAGGCAACTTCTTCTCAGTAACCAGGAGGCCCATGTAGAGCCATGTGACTTTATGCTGTTTTCTACAGTAACTCTGTAAACTTTTCTTCATTGACAGCTGGTATACATGTATATAGTTTCTACACTGACGGTGTATATATAGTGTTCTAGCAACTGTATATAGTGTTCTACAGTAACTCGATATAGTGTTCTACAGTAACTCGATATAGTGTTTTACTGTAACTCGATATAGTGTTCTAAAGTAACTAACTATAGTTTCTACAGTAGCTGTTTATAGTTTTCTACAGTAACTCTATATAGTTTCAGGTGACCTATTCTATTCGGCTTGTGTCAACCATCGTCCCTTCATAAATAGTTTACATTCTCGACATCTTCTTGAGAACCAAAAGTCCCATAGACATGATATTGGGACTTTGGCATGCTGGCGTGAAGGGCTCTCAAGATTGTTCAAATGAACGACCTTGACCTTCACGGGTCAAATGAATGACCTTGACCTTCATTCAAGGTCACAGGTCAAATATACTAAAATCTTTAAATGACTTCTGCTCATTAAGCTAGAGGTCCAGAGACCTGATATTTGGCCTGTAGTATGCTGGGGTGAAGGGCTATCAAGATTGTTCAAATGAATGACCTTGACCTTCATTCAAAGTCGCAATGGTCAAATATCCTAAAATCTTTAAATGACTTTGTTTTACTATGCAAGAGGTCCAGAGACCTGATAGTGAACCTGTAGCATGCTGGGGTGAATGACATTGCCCTCAAATTCAATTTCGGGTGAAAGTTAAGGCCCATGAGCCTCTTGTTTACAGTTATTGTACATAGTGTTCTACCGTAACTCTTTATAGTTCTTTTCTACACTAACTGGGTATAGTTTTCTACAGTAAATGTGTATATAGTTTTCTACAGTAACCAATATAGTTTTCTATGGAGACTGTAGGTTTTTTTTTAACATTAACTGGATATTGTTAGTAACTGCATAGTACATGTTCTACAGTAACTGGATATTGTGTTCGACAGTAACTGGATATTGTTTTTTACAGTAAATGTATATGTTCTATAGTGGCTATATATAGTTTTCTGCAGTAACTGAATATAGTTTTCTGCAGTAACTGAATATAGTTTTCTGCAGTAACTGCATGAATATAGTTTTCTGCAGTAACTGAATATAGATTTACAATATTGTCAATGCTCCCAATTTATCATTTATTTTGCTATTTCTGTTCTAGTCCTAGTATTTGAATGTTACGCAATGTTTACAGAAGTTTATTACAGATGTGATGATATAAATTCTAACATTGTTTTCTATTGTGAAGCATTTTTGTGATCAGTTTTACTAGCTGTCTGCTCCAGACAAGTTACAGAAACAAACTTAAATCAATTTTTGTTGCTGGAATAAAAAGTTAATGTATCTCAATTCCCCAAAAATAAATAAATAAATTAGCAGTGATTGATGATGGGTAATATTAGAGTTCAATACTCTTAAATCTGAATCAGAGTGGATCCTGGGAGATTCGTGTCAATACAGAGAGACTGGAACTCTAGTTTACTACTCTATAATTGGAAACAAACTTTATTGGGATATCAGGCCTAATTACATAGCTGTAGAAATTAGGAGGAGGACATCGATGCTGTTTACTCCTTTACTCCTTTTATTTAAATCTGATTCAATGATGGTGAAGAATCCTTCGGATGTCTGAAAAGGTGCCATATCAAGATGATTTTGTCAGGTTTGATGTGTGAACATCAAAACTCAAGGTCCCTGATGCTGTAAATAGAAAAATGGCTTCTTTACAATTATTGAATGTCCCTGGGCCCATCAAACCTGAACACCATCCAGTACTTACTTGTTTAAAGGTGTTTGATTGACGTTGCTTTGCTGGTCAGAAGATCACAGGTCAAGGTCCTATCTACTCTAAATAGAAAATTGGTTTCCATACAATAAATTGTGTTAACATCAGTCCTTCAAACTTGTCTGCATAAAATATTTCTTTTCTTAGTGCTTGTTTGGGATGGCTTTTCAGGTTGAAATACATTTATGTCAAAGGTCAAATTCACTCTTCATTATGAATTTTAAAATTGCATGATTTTTAGCTTGATTACATATGAGCCCCCTCACACCCATAAAACCTAATGCAGTTGTTTCTTATTGAAAGTGCTCGTTTGTGAAAATGTATCAAGTCTTAAAGTTGAAGGTCAAGGGCAATATTTCTATATCTAAAGGAAAGATTTGCTAAGAAAAGAAATTAAAATTGTAAAAGGCAAACCAGCATGATTGATGACTGTGAAAGGTGGGCTAGCAGAGTGGGGCTGTCAGGTCTGACAGAACTGTGGAGGGGTCTAGTAGGGTGTGACTGTCAGGTCTGACAGAACTGTGGAGGGGTCTAGTAGGGTGGGTCTGTCAGGTCTGACAGAACTGTGGAGGGGTCTAGTAGGGTGTGACTGTCAGGTCTGACAGAACTGTGGAGGGGTCTAGTAGGGTGTGGCTGTCAGGTCTGACAGAACTGTGGAGGGGTCTAGTAGGATGGGGCTGTCAGGTCTGACAGAACTGTGGAGGGGTCTAGTAGGGTGTGGCTGTCAGGTCTGACAGAACTGTGGAGGGGTCTAGTAGGGTGTGGCTGTCAGGTCTGACAGAACTGTGGAGGGGTCTAGTAGGGTGGGGCTGTCAGGTCTGACAGAACTGTGGAGGGGTCTAGTAGGGTGTGGCTGTCAGGTCTGACAGAACTGTGGAGGGGTCTAGTAGGGTGTGGCTGTCAGGTCTGACAGATCTGTGGAGGGGTCTAGTAGGGTGTGGCTGTCAGGTCTGACAGAACTGTGGAGGGGTCTAGTAGGGTGGGGCAGTGAAGTCTGACAGAACTGTGGAGGGGTCTAGTAGGGTGTGACTGTCAGGTCTGACAGAACTGTGGAGGGGTCTAGTAGGGTGGGGCAGTGAAGTCTGACAGAACTGTGGAGGGGTCTAGTAGGGTGTGGCTGTCAGGTCTGACAGAACTGTGGAGGGGTCTAGTAGGGTGGGGCTGTCAGGTCTGACAGAACTGTGGAGGGGTCTAGTAGGGTGGGGCAGTGAAGTCTGACAGAACTGTGGAGGGGTCTAGTAGGGTGTGACTGTCAGGTCTGACAGAACTGTGGAGGGGTCTAGTAGGGTGTGGCTGTCAGGTCTGACAGAACTGTGGAGGGGTCTAGTAGGGTGTGGCTGTCAGGTCTGACAGAACTGTGGAGGGGTCTAGTAGGGTGGGGCTGTCAGGTCTGACAGAACTGTGGAGGGGTCTAGTAGGATGTGACTGTCAGGTCTGACAGAACTGTGGAGGGGTCTAGTAGGGTGGGGCAGTGAAGTCTGACAGAACTGTGGAGGGGTCTAGTAGGGTGGGGCAGTGAAGTCTGACAGAACTGTGGAGGGGTCTAGTAGGGTGTGGCTGTCAGGTCTGACAGAACTGTGGAGGGGTCTAGTAGGGTGTGGCTGTCAGGTCTGACAGAACTGTGGAGGGGTCTAGTAGGGTGGGGCAGTGAAGTCTGACAGAACTGTGGAGGGGTCTAGTAGGGTGTGACTGTCAGGTCTGACAGAACTGTGGAGGGCTCTAGTAGGGTGTGGCTGTCAGGTCTGACAGAACTGTGGAGGGGTCTAGTAGGGTGTGGCTGTCAGGTCTGACAGAACTGTGGAGGGGTCTAGTAGGGTGGGGCTGTCAGGTCTGACAGAACTGTGGAGGGGTCTAGTAGGGTGTGACTGTCAGGTCTGACAGAACTGTGGAGGGGTCTAGTAGGGTGTGGCTGTCAGGTCTGACAGAACTGTGGAGGGGTCTAATAGGGTGTGGCTGTCAGGTCTGACAGAACTGTGGAGGGGTCTAGTAGGGTGTGACTGTCAGGTCTGACAGAACTGTGGAGGGGTCTAGTAGGGTGGGGCTGTGAAGTCTGACAGAACTGTGGAGGGAGGAGATATTAGAGAGGTGCTGCTATAAGTATAGACTCTACACTGGCACCAATTAATGGTAAAATGTGTGAATCCAGTCTAACCACCAGGATTTGTGTGTCAGTTGACCCTGTAAAGCAGGCCCAGGTAAGATAAGGCAGTCTGTGCCTGTTGGAGTTGAGATAATCCCTGATAAAAGCTATTAAATGAGCGGTGTTGGTGTAGAGAGATGTTATCAGGACTCCATTGTCTTTTTCAGCTGCAATATGCTGCACCAGTCCTCCCTAAGATAGAACAATGGCATATCTAGCCTGGTATTGCATATACCACAGTGCCAAGATACCTTTAAAACACACACCTGAAACTTATTAATTCAGTTTGCAATTGAGCTTTTTCTTCTATGAAGCATACAACTGAAAATATTCCTATTAAAGCTTGAATGCAGCACACAAATACAATACCCCAGATACATTGTAGTGTAGCGGAACTGGACCTGGTCGATAATTGGCGACCAGGTAGCTCAATTGGTAGAGCATCCGGCTAGTGTTCTAAGAGTCACAGGTTCGAACCCCGGTCTGGCTGCTACATTTTCTCCTTCTCCTGTTACAATTGCATTCACAAAAAATACTACTATCTATATATCAATGAATCCCCATTGCTACTATACTACCATAGAATATTTCTGTATATAATTGTGTTTATACCATTATAAATGCAATAAAAATGCAGTTCAATCTCTATTTAATATCCCAAGTATACAAAGACACCAGGCATATATACAAATGGTAACAGGAGGAAAGTGTGTATATAATTAACATTTCTATTTACACTTGAAGGAGACTGAGGAGGAAGTAGATGTTGGCCCTTATCAGGTGCTTGGGAGTGTTGTTACACAAGCCATTTACCAATCACAGGAGGTGCATCCCACCTAGATACTGCTGCTCTGCAACAATACTGGCTTATCATGTACAAAAAACAGACTCACACCCAGGGATCAGGCACTGTTTCAGTCACCAATGGAGGTGTTGAATTATGGCTGTGTGGATGCGGGGATCACACAGTTATGTTTGGATGGCACGTAAATACTTTCAAAAAACTGCCTAATGACAATTGAAAATATTTTTTTTATGGCACTTTCACTCGTGGGAAATCAGTTATAACCACAACCCTGAGGTGAGGTTGCATGCGTTATTTGTACCTATCTCCCATGGTGTGAGCTGAGTTAACAGTTGGCCCAAGAATATAAAGACCTTTGGGTCTATTCTCGTCAGATGGGTAAATCCTGATCACACTCTGACGTAAATCCAGCCATCCTTCGTCCACTGATGATGAGTCCTTAACGCAAACACCTCACCTCACTAATTTATAGTTAGGTTTTGTTTACATCTCCCACTCATTGCTTACGTACCTTGTGGCTTCCACCCCTGTTTACCAGGAAACTGTTGTGTTGCTGTGTGTATTACAAAATGATTATTACTATTGTTAAATAGTCAGAGAAGGATACTTTCTATGTAAAAGGAAAGGTGTATTTAATAGAAATTGTTTAAAATTATAAGTAAATAAACACTCTGTTAAGGAATATATATCTAGGTAAAAAGCTAAGAGGTTAAAAGAGGATTCACTATTTGCACTTCTGCCCAACAACTGACCTCTACTAGCACATAAGGTAAAGCTAGCATGTTAACCAGACTAACCTCTATCTAACTAGTCAGTTTACAAGGGGAAGTATGCTAACTAGATTAACCTCTACCTAACTAATCAGTTTACAAGGTAAAGCATGCTAACCAGACTAACCTCTACCTAACTAGTTAGTTTACAAGGTAAAGCATGCTAACTAGAATAGCCTCTACCTAACAAGTTAGTTTACAAGGTAAAGTATGCTAACCAGATTACTTCTACCTAACTAGTTAGTTTACAAGGTAAAGTATATTTTATAACTATTATTACTTTACAATGTGATTTATGCTACCTCAAGACTTAACTTTACCTAACTGATAACTAGGTTATCTTCTTCTCCAATGCAGTTAGTCTACAAGGTGAAGTAAGCGAACTGATCTCTTCCTTAAAAGTTATAGTTATAATACAAGTTTATAGTTATAATACAAGGTAATAGTTAGAATACAAGGTTATTGTTATAATACAAGGTTATAGTTATAATACAAGATAATAGTTATAATACAAGATAATAGTTATAATACAAGGTTATAGATATATATTACATGGTCATAGTTAGAATACAAGGTAATAGTTAAGATACAAGGTAATAGTTACAAATAATACAAAGTTATAGTTATCATACAGGCTATAGTTATTTTACAAGGTTATATTTATAATACAAGGTTATAGTTATAATACGAGATTATAGTTATTATACAAGGTTATAGTTAAAATACAAGGTTATAGTTATAATACGAGGTTATAGTTATTATACAAGGTTATAGTTAAAATACAAGGTTATAGTTATAATACAAGCTAGGTTACAGTTATGATACAAGGTTATAGTTATAATACAAGGTTATAGTTATAATACAAGGTTACAGTTATGATACAAGGTTATAGTTATAATACAAGGTTATAGTAATAATACAAGGTTATAGTTATTATACAAGGTTATAGTTATAATACAAGGTTATAGTTATAATACAAGGTTATAGTTATTATACAAGGTTATAGTTAAAATACAAGGTTATAGTTATAATGCAAGGTTATAGTTATAATGCAAGGTTACAGTTATGATACAAGGTTATAGTTATAATACAAGTTACAGTTATGATACAAGGTTATAGTTATAATAAACGTTTATAGCTATAATACAAAGTTATAGTTATAATACAAGGTAAAGTCTGGTAGTAAGACTACAATCCCTAACTACAGAAGTACTGTATAACAAAGTTTTCCCACTATAGATGCCCATCAAACTTCTATTGTTATTGTTCAATGGCGAGTATGCTAACTAGTCTATTAGCTCTACCAATATGTGACCTCAAAAATAACAACAATTAAGCAGATGTGTAAAAAATTAAAGAACGCTAACAAGATGAGCCTTATGGTTCCTGTATGATGTGTTAGTGTTAAGTAGGGTGCTGAGAGATTGGAACACACTTGTTCCTGTGTAAACCATTGTGTGTGGTTAATTCTGACACATATTTGGTGGAACAAATCCCTAGCACAGTGTTGAATGATTATTTAGCCTTAAAGATGCTTGCCTTCCTTTCTACTTAAACCAGCTGTCTGTTTGTAACCCTTTGCTTATAGACTATAATTAGTGTTACTTGGGCCACCATTTTCAGATTAAATTGTGTGAGATGGAGGCTGGTGGCTGCATTGTAAACTATAAGACTGATGACCAACTCACCTGTACAAATGTGACAGGTCATACAAATGTGACAATATATATGATATCACATTTGTTGGGGGACTGTAATTGGAAGAATTGCCTTGTTCCTAATAGCCCTGTTCATCAGACTGTTCAAACAATCCTTCGTGCATGGTCTATAGCCATCAGTCCTAAGCCAAAGGTATTGCTATTTTTTGGGAAATACTGCAGGATTTATATATGTAAGGTTCGTTTTGGTCTGTAGTTGTGCATGTTCAGTTTTGAGATGGATTGGGAAAATGCTTTATACATGTAGTTAACATCTTTGATTTGGACAGTTGAATTTTGTTATTGCTATTGCTCAGAAAGTGCAGTAAGGATCTTTCTCAAATTTCATGTGAAGGACCTTACTTGACTTAGTCTCATTTATTATTATGCTTGTTCACTTAAAATACTATCATCATAAACAAACAGTTTGGACGCTATAGTAAGGACAGTGTAATCTCCATAGACACTTATGAAAGCCAACTGGACAAAGGCAAATTTAATGAATCGCACTAGCACTTCATGTTGAATTTGCTTTTGTCCAATTGGCATTCATAAGTCTATGAATGCCAACTGAAAGCAGTTCAAGGCTTATATTTATCACTTGTGACTTTAATTCCATTTTTCTATTATTAACAGAATTCAAATTTTCCTTCTTAATCGTCCACGAGTCCTGTCAACCTCCAGGTTCCAAGTTCTTGCCCTTAGAAAACTAGCCTGTGGAACAATAGAATACACGATAAGAATAATCAATGTAATACTGATATTTAATACATTTAGACATGAGCATAATGAATATTACACTTGTTAGATTTACTTTTCTACAACAGAAAGGGTTTTTTCCCCCATTGTTTTATTACCTCTATTTCCTCACTGTTATATTCATATGCCAGTTGGCAGTTATGCGTTGGTAACGCCCAGTTAGTAAGGTCATATAGTGGCAAAAACTGGCAATGTCATTAGTGGTAAATATATGTACATTTGACCTTCACATGGATAGTTTGATGTACCTTACATTTAATGAAGTCAGAATTGTATAGTGTTCATATTTTGTTTGTTGTGATCCCTTCACAGATTCCAGGAGAGTATATGTACAGATAGTATATACATATCTGACTTGATCATAACATAGTTATCGTTCAGATGGTACATTGATGTCACATTGCTACAGCTTTCTGATGAAAACCAGCTTATTTCTACAGATTGCCCGAGGCCAAGCATGTCGCCACCTCCCACAATCCCACACCCAACACCAGTGATAGGTCCACGGTATGATGGGGACGTAGTATCTAACAGGATGAGACATTGTAATACTCAGTCTCCTACCATAGAAAGCTACCAAATCCAGTATTAAACCAATCCAGTATTACACCAATGCCAGGATTAAACCAATGCCAGGATTACACAAATGCCAGGATTACACCAATGCCAGGATTACACCAATGCCAGAATTACACAAAATCCAGGATTAAACCTAATTCAGGATTACACCAATGTCAGGATTACACCAATGCGAGGATTAAACCCAATCCAGGCTTACGCCAAATCCAGGATGACACGAATGCCAGCTAGGATAACACCAATGCCAGGATTAAACCAATGCCAGGATTACATCGATGCCAGGATTACACCAATGCCAGGATTATACCAATGCCAGGATTACACCAATACCAGGATTACACCAATGCCAGGATTACATCGATGCCAGGATTACACCAATGCCAGGATTAAACCAAATTCAGTATTACACCAATGTGAGGATTACACCAATGTGAGGATTACACCAAGCCAGGATTACACCAATGCCAGGATTAAACCCAATCCAGGATTACACCAATGCCAGGATAACACCAATGCCAGGATTATACCAATGCCAGGATTAAACCAATGCCAGGATTAAACAAATGCCAGGATTACACCAAAATCAGGATTAAACCAATGCCAGGATTACACCAATGCCAGGATAACACCAATACCAGGATTACACCAATGCCAGGATCACACCAATACCAGGATTACACCAATGCCAGGATTACACCAATGCCAGGATTACACCTATGCCAGGATTACACCAATGCCAGGATTACACCAATACCAGGATTACACCAATGCCAGGATTACACAAATGCCAGGATTATACCAATGCCAGGATTACACCAAATACCAGGATTACACCAATGCCAGGATTACACCAATGCCAGGATTACACCAATGCCAGAATTACACAAAATCCAGGATTAAACCTAATTCAGGATTACACCAATGTCAGGATTACACCAATGCGAGGATTAAACCCAATCCAGGCTTACGCCAAATCCAGGATGACACGAATGCCAGCTAGGATAACACCAATGCCAGGATTAAACCAATGCCAGGATTACATCGATGCCAGGATTACACCAATGCCAGGATTATACCAATGCCAGGATTACACCAATACCAGGATTACACCAATGCCAGGATTACATCGATGCCAGGATTACACCAATGCCAGGATTAAACCAAATTCAGTATTACACCAATGTGAGGATTACACCAATGTGAGGATTACACCAAGCCAGGATTACACCAATGCCAGGATTAAACCCAATCCAGGATTACACCAATGCCAGGATAACACCAATGCCAGGATTATACCAATGCCAGGATTAAACCAATGCCAGGATTAAACAAATGCCAGGATTACACCAAAATCAGGATTAAACCAATGCCAGGATTAAACAAATGCCAGGATTACACCAAAATCAGGATTACACCTATGCCAGGATTACACCAATGCCAGGATCACACCAATACCAGGATTACACCAATGCCAGGATTACACCAATGCCAGGATTACACCTATGCCAGGATTACACCAATGCCAGGATTACACCAATACCAGGATTACACCAATGCCAGGATTACACAAATGCCAGGATTATACCAATGCCAGGATTACACCAAATACCAGGATTACACCAATGCCAGGATTACACCAATGCCAGGATTACACCAATGCCAGGATTACACCTATGCCAGGATTACACCAATGCCAGGATTACACCAATACCAGGATTACACCAATGCCAGGATTACACCAATGCCAGGATTACACCTATGCCAGGATTACACCAATACCAGGATTACACAAATGCCAGGATTATACCAATGCCAGGATTACACAAATGCCAGGATTACACCAATGCCAGGATTACACCAATGCCAGGATTACACAAATGCCAGGATTATACCAATGCCAGGATTACACCAATGCCAGGATCACACCAATGCCAGGATTACACCAATGCCAGGATTACACCAATGCCAGGATTAAACAAATGCCAGTATTACACCAATGCCAGGATTACACCAATGCCAGGATTACACCAATACCAGGTTTACACCAATGCCAGGATTACACCAATGCCAGGATTACACCAAATACCAGGATTACACCTATGTCAGGATTACACCAAATTCAGGATTACACCAATGCCAGGATTACACCAATGCCAGGATTACACCAATACCAGGATTACACCAATGCCAGGATTACACCAATGTCAGTATTACACCAATGCCAGGATTAAACCAATGCCAGGATTACACCAATGCCAGGATCACACCAATGCCAGGATTACACCAATGCCAGGATTACACCAATGCCAGGATTAAACAAATGCCAGTATTACACCAATGCCAGGATTACACCAATGCCAGGATTACACCAATACCAGGTTTACACCAATGCCAGGATTACACCAATGCCAGGATTACACCAAATACCAGGATTACACCTATGTCAGGATTACACCAAATTCAGGATTACACCAATGCCAGGATTACACCAATGCCAGGATTACACCTATGCCAGGATTACACCAAATTCAGGATTACACCAATACCAGGATTACACCAATGCCAGGATTACACCAATGTCAGTATTACACCAATGCCAGGATTACACCAAATTCAGGATTACACCAATACCAGGATTACACCAATGCCAGGATTACACCAATACCAGGATTAAACCAATGCCAGGATTACACAAATGCCAGGATTATACCAATGCCAGGATTACACCAAATACCAGGATTAAACCAATGCCAGGATTACACCAATGCCAGGATTACACCAAATCCAGGATTACACCAATGCCAGGATTACACCAAATCCAGGATAACAATTGTTCCGCTGACAAAATTCCACACTCAAGGTGTCTGTAACACCATCACATTCCGACCCTTTAATGGTCTAGTCATGTCATCCCATGTCTTCAGTTTTATAGAGAAAATGTGGCTCACAGGATTAAGATGTGAACTCCAAAACGTGGCCTCAAATGTCCATTTCTCTCTGGACTTTCCACTGTTCTTCACGGTAAATATTCTATTGACTGCTGAATGTATGAAAGCTGTATATCAAATATTGATGGTTATTATGTCCAGGGGACGTCTAACCAATCCTACTTCTTGTTACCTTTGTTATCGGAGACAGCTGATTTCTGTTTAAGTCTGCAATTTTGATTTATTGTGAATATTTTTGTGGCAATGCTTTTATATATAAGTGGCTGCATAATTTCACCGCCAAAAAAAATTTAAAAAATAAAAATGTTATGACCTCTTTCTGATCTCAGATATCAACAACTAAGGCAGTTTAATTTCTGATGGTGTGTGTCTTTCCAGAATGAATATTCTTTTTATTTCTGTAAATAGAAGGACTTTTACACAAAATGTGTATATACCATCTTCTCTTTGACCTTTGATCTTGACATATAGTGTCACAATATCTTGGCCAATGTTTAAGGTGTCGATTAATGTTGGACTTTCTTTTTTTTTTGAAGAAATTACCTGAAAAGGCACCCAGTATTGTATATACCAAAATTATGCACACAACAGTTTCTATTAGACCTTTGACATTTTCCTCAAGGGCATGTTTGAAATGTGTATTTCTACACTTGACAAAGGCATATTAAGTAATGTGAAATGAAATTAAGGCTTTTTCAATAAATTGTTTCATATTAAGAACTTTCTTATACACATGTATATTTGGATACTAATACAAAGAATTAATCTAGACAAGAAACTTCAAATGAAGCATTATTTCAATTTAATTGATTTAGATTAGGTAAGTTTGACTATAATTTTCTTACAGAGGAGAGTCTAGCTAGTGTCTATATAGAGGAGTAATTATACCTGTGTTTTTAGCCTAAAACTATGGATCAACCTAGCAGACAGAATTGACATAATCCAGGAGTGTTATACTGGTATATAAGTAACATTGGGCAAGTTCAATAAAAATTGACAGGATAAATTTGACTGTCACAATTAAATGACACTGTGACATCAGTTTGATTATGGTCATCTTTGCTTAAAAACAATGTTAATCATTTATCTGATCATAGGGATTTTCAGTTCAAATGCTAATTCATGTCTAGATCAGGAATATCTCATCTGAATAGACAGGATTAATGGCAAGTAGAACAAACAAAGTTAGGACCACGTTATTTACTGAATTTTTAGCCCACCATCATCAGATGGTGGGCTATTCAAATCGCCCTGCGTCCGTGGTCCGTCGTCCGTCCGTCCGTCCGTCCGTCCCTCCGTCCGTCCCTCCGTCCGTAAACAATTCTTGTTATCGCTATTTCTGAGAAAGTACTGAAGGGATCTTTCTCAAATTTCATATGTAGGTTCCCCTTGGTGCCTAGTTATGCATATTGCTTTTTGAGACCAATCGGAAAACAACATGGCCGACAGGCAGCCATCTTGGATTTTGACAATTGAAGTTTGTTATCGCTATTTCTGAGAAAGTGCTGAAGGGATCTTTATGAAATTTCATATGAAGGTTCCTCTTGGTGCGTAGTTATGCATATTGCATTTTGAGACCAATCGGATAACAACATGGCCGACAGGCAGCCATCTTGGATTTTGACAATTGAAGTTTGTTATCGCTATTTCTGAGAAAGTACTGAAGAGATCTTTCTCAAATTTGATATGTAGGTTCCCCTTGGTGCCTAGTTATGCATATTGCGATTTAAGACCAATCGGAAAACAACATGGCCGACAGGCAGCCATCTTGGATTTTGACAATTGAAGTTTGTTATCGCTATTTCTGAGAAAGTACTGAAGGGATCTTTCTCAAATTTCACATGCAGGTTCCCCTTGGTGCCTAGTTATGCATATTGCGATTTGAGACCAATCGGAAAACAACATGGCCGACAGGCAGCCATCTTGGATTTTGACAATTGAAGTTTGTTATCGCTATTTCTGAGAAAGTACTGAAGAGATCTTTCTCAAATTTCATATGTAGGTTCCCCTTGGTGCCTAGTTATGCATATTGCGATTTAAGACCAATCGGAAAACAACATGGCCGACAGGCAGCCATCTTGGTTTTTGACAATTGAAGTTTGTTATCACTATTTCTGAGAAAGTACTGAATGGATCTTTCTGAAATTTCATATGTAGGTTTCCCTTGGTGCCTAGTTATGCATATTGCATTTTGAGACCAATCTGAAAATAACATGGCCGACAGGCAGCCGTCTTGGATTTTGACAATTGAAGTTTGTTATCGCTATTTCTGAGAAAGTACTGAAGGGATCTATCTCAAATTTCATATGGAGGTTCCCCTTGGTGCCTAGTTATGCTTATTGCATTTTGAGACCAATCTGAAAATAACATGGCCGACAGGCAGCCATCTTGGATTTTGACAATTGAAGTTTGTTATCGCTATTTCTGAGAAAGTACTGAAGGGATCTATCTCAAATTTCATATGGAGGTTCCCCTTGGTGCCTCTTTATGCTTATTGCATTTTGAGATCAATTGGAAAACAAAATGGCCGACAGGCAGCCATCTTGGATTTTGACAATTGAAGTTTGTTATCGCTATTTCTGAGAAAGTACTGAAGGGATCTTTCTCAAATTTCATATGGAGGTTCCCCTTGGTGCCTCTTTATGCTTATTGCATTTTGAGATCAATCTGAAAATAACATGGCCGACAGGCAGCCATCTTGGATTTTGACAATTGAAGTTTGTTATCGCTATTTCTGAGAAAGTACTGAAGGGATCTATCTCAAATTTCATATGGAGGTTCCCCTTGGTGCCTCTTTATGCTTATTGCATTTTGAGACCAATCTGAAAATAACATGGCCGACAGGCAGCCATCTTGGATTTTGACAATTGAAGTTTGTTATCGCTATTTCTGAGAAAGTACTGAAGGGATCTATCTCAAATTTCATATGGAGGTTCCCCTTGGTGCCTCTTTATGCTTATTGCATTTTGAGATCAATTGGAAAACAATATGGCCGACAGGCAGCCATTTTGGATTTTGACAATTGAAGTTTGTTATCGCTATTTCTGAGAAAGTACTGAAGGGATCTTTCTCAAATTTCATATGGAGGTTCCCCTTGGTGCCTCTTTATGCTTATTGCATTTTGAGACCAATCTGAAAATAACATGGCCGACAGGCAGCCATCTTGGATTTTGACAATTGAAGTTTGTTATCGCTATTTCTGAGAAAGTACTGAAGGGATCTATCTCAAATTTCATATGGAGGTTCCCCTTGGTGCCTCTTTATGCTTATTGCATTTTGAGACCAATCTGAAAATAACATGGCCGACAGGCAGCCATCTTGGATTTTGACAATTGAAGTTTGTTATCGCTATTTCTGAGAAAGTACTGAAGGGATCTATCTCAAATTTCATATGGAGGTTCCCCTTGGTGCCTCTTTATGCTTATTGCATTTTGAGATCAATTGGAAAACAATGTGGCCGACAGGCAGCCATCTTGGATTTTGACAATTGAAGTTTGTTATCGCTATTTCTGAGAAAGTACTGAAGGGATCTTTCTCAAATTTCATATGGAGGTTCCCCTTGGTGCCTCTTTATGCTTATTGCATTTTGAGATCAATTGGAAAACAATATGGCCGACAGACCGCCATCTTGGATTTTGACAATTGAAGTTTGTTATCTCTATTTCTCAAAGTACTGAATGGATCTTGCTCAAATTTCATAAGTAGGTTCCCCCTGGTCCCTTGTATTGCATTTTTGGACCAGTCTGTCCTCAAAACAACCTGGCAAACAAACAGCCATTATCATTAAATCTCAAATTTCTTATATAGCTAGGATTCCCTTGTTTGAAAAGTACTGGAGGGATGTCTCAATTTGCACAGATTAGTAAAATGAAGGGAAAAGTAGAGAAAAGATCAATCTGACATGGAACTTATGAAGATCATTCAATGGTGGGCGCCAAGATCCCTCTGGGATCTCTTGTTAAGCTTACAAAGGGGAGATAAGCATGTCTGATAAATAATTTCAAACTTATAAAGGGAGATAAGCAAGTGACCAAAACCAGGCAAAGGGGGAGATAACTAACCAAATCTGGACAATCATTTACAAGAATAAGGGAATGGCAGCTAGTACACTATCAAGTTTATTCTTGGCCATATTTATGTAAATCAGTATACAATAATGTATATCATCAAATGTGTGTGATATTACAAAAAACAACTGAGTTTTGTATGCTTATTCCATTTATAGTTATGGCCATTGAACTCTACTGTTTGAAGTTATGGCCCTTGTTCCTTTTCTATTTGGAGTTATGGCCCTTGTACTGTACTTTTGTGGTTATAGATATATAAATGGCATTTTTTTCTGCTATGTAGAGTTATGGCCCTTTTTCTCTGCTATGTAGAGTTATAGCCCTTGTGTATGTATGTCCATGTACATGGAAATCTAGACTATTTACAACTCTTTACCTTCTTTTGATAAATTCTGAAAGAATCAAATGAATAAACACTGGCACAATAGTTTGTATTTATACATTGTGGAAGGAGAATTTCCAAGAACATTGTACTTGAAAATGCTGATGTAAGACTTTAAATTATATTTGTTGTTGTTTTTTTGTAAATGTTGAAATGTTGAAATTTAAAAGAACTGATGTTATATGTTACTGTGACAGGGAGACATGGATCAGGCTACTAAATCCCTTTGATTACAATTTCCTGTCCAGTGTGTTAATGGAGAGGGGGGAGAGGATATAATGAAATATCTATGTATTCCTGACAATAGACTTCTCAAACAATGCCTGCCATTGTTACGTCCTGTTAACCACATAAAAGTCAGCTGGAACAGTTATTTTGGAATATTGGGATTCATTGAGGAGTTACATAAAAGTAATTACTTGATTGTACAGACCTAAATATCCCTGCTCACAATCAATACAGCTATCCATACAGGAACAGGCCTTCATATTAGCAGCTTTTGTACAACAACAATAGGCACACAAGTTCATTCAGGTTCTATTGTATTAGAGCTGAGAAAGTTGGGCTATGATGACAACTGTCTGTTTTAAAAGTATTGTCAACTTTATATACAAATTATTGACATATTTATTTATATAAATTCTAAAACAATATTGAAAGGGTATGCACAACAGAAGATTATACTCAAAGGATCAAATCACAACTGCCTATAGCCCCTGATAAAGTGAAAAGAATTTAGTGAAAAGAATTTGAGGATAAATATGACATTGTCAAAGGTACTGGGCTGTGTGTGATGGACATGAGCTCGGACAGTGTAATGGCATAATTAGGAAATGGGTCTGGTGCACTTGTCACCTTGTTAACCGATCATCAGTCAATACCAGTTAAACATCCTCCAAGGAGTAATATGGACTCCGGCAGGGTGCTCATTCATTAGATTGTGATAGCCACAGGTTACTGGTCCAGATGGTCAATAAAGCATACAGATACCAGTGCTGACCACATCCTGACAATGGCTAGTGTACTTATCAGTATTATAAAATTAATTGAAAATATACAGTGTGTGTTCTGTTTCAAGGTAGAACATTGTTAATGTTTGAAGGATTCTGTTGACCATAATCAATATACCATATGGTAAACACCTAGATATAGGTTAATAAGTTCATGGTTAGATTTTTAATCAGAAAGTTAACTAGACTTAAAAGTAGATGTTGATTCATCAGTTGTGTGGTCAATAGTTAGAGAGATACAAAATGAAAGGGTGGTCAGTTATGTTGACCACTTATGCCACATACAACTGACCAACATTGCTGATTACATCAAACAGCTTTTGTGTCACAGAAGTTTACCATCTCTGTGGTATAGGAGAGTATCTGGGATTGTGCTGCACTAGCACAAAAGGCAATTTTCATGTCTATTGATCTTTGGAATCACAAAATCCAAAAGAAGTGTTTCTGTTAGATGTTTAATTACCTATACTGTGGGACAGTTTAACTGTAGCATTGGACATTTACAAAAAGAAGAAGTGACTACTTTAAGTTCCTTCATATTCTGTGTCAATCACTGGAGACATTACATCATCATTCATTATTTGTGGAGTTAGTGAGGTATGTTTTCAAAACATTTTATTTCATCTTTTCAAAAAAGAAAATGATAAAAATGATATCATCATAAGTTAAAATAGCAGTATTTATCACTTAACTGGCCCATTCTGTCATGTCATAAATATCATAAAACACATGTGTAATAATACTATTATCATATGTCATCAGAAATCTGTGGATATTAAACTTGTTTATTAATTTGATATGACATTCACCTTAAGGTTCATAGCCTAATAGTCTATAGAGTAAATCTTTTAGAATCTGTAGACTTTTATAGAATTGTTTAAATTATTCCTCAAAAAACTAACTTTAACATTCACAATCTACAACTGTCCTTGTTGAAGAAATTGAAGTCAGGTTTGAGGATAGTGAGAAGTGACTGGTAAATACTGTAGTTGATAAATATTTGTGGGGGATTTAATTTCTCTATATTCATAGTCATTAAATAAAGCACTAATATAAACAACCAGTAAAAATCTATATACTAACAAAGATATAGAAGTGCTGCAGTATGTTTCAAGGTACAAATGTATATAGCTACATGAATTTTCATACCCATGAACTAGGTCTGACTGAGACATCCACAAATAATTAAACCCGCAAAATTTAACAACTTTACAGTATATGATTACAAAATATTTTTGTCTTTCATTTAGTTGACAGTCTGGTAATGTGATGTTAGACATTCTTAAATATCATACTGTTTTCAAAGATGGACTTTGATTTAACAAATATTTCCTTTTATGTTAAAAGGTGAAGTCATTGTCAAAGGGAAACCGGGGTTTTTAGCATATGACCTTTTCAATTCCAAAAGTATGAAGTAGTAAAATGTTAGTGGGGAAGCCATTGGTGTCTTAGAGTGGTATAGAATGAGGATGGTGTCTCATCAGCTACCATTAAACTAAGGGTATGTGAGATGGTGACCTTTACCAATATGTCTTTAAGGTTTGAAGTTAGAATATTAACTGACAGACCAGTTAGTGCGGGCGTGAAACATCACTTATCAAAGTTCTCAACATTCAAAATACATTTTTATGTTAACAGATATAAAGACAGGATTTTGACATGATATAAAAGTTGAGTGAAAACTTCATAATCAATATTTGAAACATATGCACATGCATGTACATATTGTACCAATAAAAATGATTTGTAATGCACATGCAGAAATCCTTTGTGGAGTAATAGCTAAAAAGGCTTAGAATTCTGTTTAAGTACCAAAAGTCGCACACACGTACTAAAACCAACTTGGTAGGGCAAATGTCTTGTAGTACATAGAAAAAAAATGTGTTATCATCGGTATCCTGCTTTTAGTAACAGGCTGACTCAGAAATTGGCTCATGTGTATGGATTTCTCTGGGAGTCGTAAGATATAGACAGCACCAGCACCCAGTGAATTTAGCAGCCCTACAGGCACACACACTAGTACTACTAGATAGCCTCAGTACAAAAAATGCTCACAACTTAGAATCTTCATTTTTGTTTTAGTCACTAGAGGGAGACACTGTTTATTGGACACAGACACTGGAGATAATTTGTAGTTTGTCACATGCTGGTTGGTGATTGGTGCTGCAGTGGTACCAGGACACTGGTGATACTCTGTGGGCCCTAACTTCCATCACAGACAATGCTGGTATTGCTTTGAGTCATCAGAGGTTACCTCTAACACATACCTATACACCAGGAAATATTGCTGTCCTTGGGAAACTTTGCTGGAGACACTGTAGAAAATAAATACTTGGAAAAATTGTGTAATGCAATTGAGAACTTGAGGACTGTAGATGAATTAATTCTGAGGACATCAAAAAGTTTTCAAGTAAAATTTAAGTGGTGTGTGAATACTTCTTTTCGATGACCTTAGGCTTATGACGTTGACCAGTTGGTGGTACAGTGTTTATATTACAAAACAGACGCAAGAGGGACTGGGCAGCCCTGTGTACAGATCCGGATTATATATAGGACTGGTTCTCGAGTAGACCAAGCATATACCTATCAATTGTGGATACTCAAAAGATTACCATGAGGGTAAGTGCTCTCTTGTTGGTTAAACATCATCTTGGTCTGTTTCTTTACACCACTAGCTCTTCTCTCCATTATTCTTTGTTACTTAAACATTTAAAATCTCTGACTTTGCTTCTATATAGAGTTATCATAGATTTATATTATCTTTATTGGGAGAAAAAAAAGTTGGGACAATAATGAAAAAAAACATCATGAAATCTTAACAATTTATATTTATTATCAGGCTGATGACCAGTCCAATTAAAGTTTATGTTTAAAAAAGTTTTCTGAAATGAAGTTTTTATATTTTTACAATGTTTTCTTAACTGACTTTTGAGTATATCTCTATAAATATTGGTTTCGTATATGCTGTCTGGATAAAAAATTAGGCTGTGATTTGAATGGTATCAAAATTAACTACACAAGACTTATATACAGAGTTTGATGTTGGATTTGAAAAGAGCTCAACATTAAAAATGAAAAGTTTACATTTGTATTCTGAAAAATTAAAATCCAGGCTGTACATATGAATTGATAAAAGGTTTTAGCAGAGAAAAATGATCTAAAGCGTCACTATAGGATCTCCCTTGTTTCATCGTCTTCCTTGATTACCACCATGCAATCATTATACATTTACATAGTTTACCTTATACAACTGACATTTGTTTAGAATATTGATGGAAAAATAATGATGATATTGTTACATAAAGTTCTACCATGTTGTTTGTATACACTTTTATAAATCAAATAATCTTTTTTTATTAGAAGAATATACATCACATATTATCAGTTACTATAATATATTCATCTATTTAAAGAAGAAAATATGACAAGTAGACAGAATGTGCAAAAATTAATTGAGGATGGACATCAAATGGCTGTAGATTCTTTTCTAAATGTGAGTGTAGTTTGTGTTACAGTTGACTGTGATATTGGGATGCCTAGAAACACTTTCAACTGATTGGGAGACATTACAAGAAGTTACTAGTTTGACAGCTAATGCTGTATACATCAATTTTAACTAGATACAAAACCCTAGGTATACACAAAAAAAAGATAATTGATGAAAATATTGTGTATATTTGTTATTATCTCGGAACATATCCGGCATATCAAGGCATACAGAGATTCATTGGTTAAACAGCATTTTAATGGTTTTGTGCCAATTCAAAAGTGCTAAGCTATGCTTGTAACTCTTGAGTATATATTAAGATAATTAACTGTTCCTGGATGTGAATCGCTGTATATAGCTGTTGGAAGAGTGTAACAGGGAGGCTAAATACAAGATTATAAGTGGGCAGAATATCAACATCTTAGAAGTCTTCATAAAAACTGATCCTCTATAATTAATGTAATCATTTCTTTCAGTATAATTTTTTTTTTTTTTTTTTTAAATTAATATATTTTTGACTTTTCAATTATTGTAGTGTTATATTGTTGTGAAATATTTTTGTGGTTATACATAAGTCGATGTGAAAGTCTAGAAAATATAAATATGTAAAGAGACATTTATCCTTGTATTTGACAAGGAAATCAACTATTAAGATATCAGGTAGGTACCTGATAAAGTAAATATAATATCTTCTAAAGGACTTTTTTTTTTTGCAAACTGACAAATAAAAAGAGGTTATATAGGTATTTGATAAGTTCCTTGTACTAATACACATCATATATGATAATGAATATAACAGCATTCAAACGGTAAAACTACATTTAATTTTCAACATTAAACCATTATTTTCAATATTATTACATTTCTAAAGTTAAAAAGAAAAGTTGTCATAAAATATGGAAATCAGTAGCATCTCTAAATCTTTTGCTGTACCTTACGATATTGCATTTTTTAATTGTCGACAAAATTAATTGGCAACATTTTGAAAAATAAACTGTTCAGTACAGTCCTACCTGTTTCTCTGTTGAGCTCATTCATTACTTCCATTTTTCTTAAAAGTGTCTGTTGTAAATGACTTCTAGTGAAATGCTTTTGTCCTGGTTTCATTAACATTACTGAACTTTAAGAATTTCTTAACCTAAATGTTTTCATAGGAAAGCATTATATGGATTTAATTAAGAGTGAAGTCAAAGAAACCTTCCTTGAATTTTGTAATTCTTTCCTTTGGATCATTTTAAGGAATTTCTATTTCTTTTATGAAATATGATTGCTATTTCAAGAAACCAAAAATCTCCCCAATTTCTGTGAGAAACTCCTGTTCCATTCGGATGTGTATTCTTATAATGACATAATCAAGTGATGCCACTGTATGAATTCAGCAAAACTGTGATTCATGATTTAGCAAAAACCTTGTAAATGTGACACTCTATACTTTTACAATCAGACTGTTTGTCGATTCCTTACAAATAAAATCTTTCATATCTTTAGTCGAAGCAGTTAGAATTGACTCAAACGGAAACCAAAGCTGCAGTCTGATTATATTTGTTTGTCGTTCTTCATATGATGTCTTTTCAACTGATTAGTAAGAAACTTTAATATACACAATATCATCTTGTAAATATATCATATAATTTGAAGAAGTACAGGATTAGTCGTTCCTGGTAATAGAGATGTAGGTCTAATTCAAAATATGGTTGATATAGATTTTCTTGCAAACAGTGAGTCTATAATGACCAATATATGATTCCAGCACTTGTACACTGTCACCAATATGACTCCAGTACTCGAATACTGTCACCAATATGACTCCAGTACTCGTACACTGTCACCAATATGACTCCAGTACTCGTACACTGTCACCAATATAACTCCAGTACTCGTACACTGTCACCAATATGACTCCAGAACTCGTACACTGTCACCAATATAACTCCAGTACTCGTACACTGTCACCAATATGACTCCAGTACTCGTATACTGTCACCAATATGACTCCAGTACTCGTACACTGTCACCAATATGACTCCAGTACTCGTATACTGTCACCAATATGACTCCAGTACTCGTACACTGTCACCAATATGACTCCAGTACTCGTATACTGTCACCAATATAACTCCAGTACTCGTACACTGTCACCAATATGACTCCAGTACTCGTATACTGTCACCAATATGACTCCAGTACTCGTATACTGTCACCAATATGACTCCAGTACTTGTACACTGTCACCAATATGACTCCAGTACTCGTACACTGTCACCAATATGACTCCAGTACTCGTACACTGTCACCAATATGACTCCAGTACTCGTACACTGTCACCAATATGACTCCAGTACTCCTATACTGTCACCAATATGACTCCAGTACTTGTACACTGTCACCAATATGACTCCAGTACTTGTATACTGTCACCAATATGACTCCAGTACTCGTACACTGTCACCAATATGACTCAGTACTCGTATACTGTCACCAATATAACTCCAGTACTCGTACACTGTCATCAATATAACTCCAGTACTCGTATACTGTCACCAATATGACTCCAGTACTTGTACACTGTCACCAATATGACTCCAACACTCGTATACTGTCACCAATATGACTCCAACACTCGTATACTGTCACCAATATGACTCCAGTACTTGTATACTGTCACCAATATGACTCCAGTACTTGTATACTGTCACCAATATGACTCCAGTACTCGTACACTGTCACCAATATGACTCCAGTACTCGTATACTGTCACCAATATGACTCCAGTACTCGTACACTATCACCAATATGACTCCAGTACTCGTACACTGACACCAATATGACTCCAGTACTCGTACACTGTCACCAATATGACTCCAGTACTCGTACACTGTCACCAATATGACTCCAGTACTTGTACACTGTCACCAATATGACTCCAACACTCGTATACTGTCACCAATATGACTCCAGTACTTGTACACTGTCACCAATATGACTCCAGTACTCATACACTGTCACCAATATGACTCCAGTACTCGTACACTGTCACCAATATGACTCCAGTACTCGTACACTGTCACCAATATGACTCCAGTACTCGTACACTGTCACCAATATGACTCCAGTACTTGTACACTGTCACCAATATGACTCCAGTACTTGTATACTGTCACCAATATGACTCCAGTACTCCTACACTGTCACCAATATGACTCCAGTACTCCTACACTGTCACCAATATGACTCCAGTACTCGTACACTGTCACCAATATGACTCCAGCACTCGTACACTGTCACCAATATGACTCCAGTACTTGTACACTGTCACCAATATGACTCCAGTACTCGTACACTGTCACCAATATGACTCCAGTACTCGTACACTGTCACCAATATGACTCCAGTACTCGTACACTGTCACCAATATGACTCCAGTACTCGTACACTGTCACCAATATGACTCCAGTACTCGTACACTGTCACCAATATGACTCCAGTACTCGTACACTGTCACCAATATGACTCCAGTACTCGTACACTGTCACCAATATGACTCCAGTACTCGTACACTGTCACCAATATGACTCCAGTACTCGTACACTGTCACCAATATGACTCCAGTACTCGTACACTGTCACCAATATGACTCCAGTACTCGTACACTGTCACCAATATGACTCCAACACTCGTACACTGTCACCAATATGACTCCAGTACTCGTACACTGTCACCAATATGACTCCAACACTCGTACACTGTCACCAATATGACTCCAGTACTTGTACACTGTCACCAATATGACTCCAGTACTCGTATACTGTCACCAATATGACTCCAGTACTCGTACACTGTCACCAATATGATTGCAGAAGGTAATTGTTGATGCTTTTAAATTTGTTTTAAAAGGCTCGCCCACTAATGCAGTTTAATGTGAATTTTTTCTGTAATCCATCCATCCTTCTGTGAAATTTTTCTGTCCATCTGTCCTGTCTGTCCATCCTTCTTGTCAATTAATTTTTTTTGTTCTGTCCATTCATCCTTCTGTAAAATTGTTTGGTCTGTTATTCCTTCTCTCAATTTTCTGTCTGTCCATCCTATCAATTGATCTGTCTGTTCCTCCATCTGTCAATTCTTCTGTCCATTTGTCCTGTCTGTCCATCCTTCTGTCAATTCCTCTGACCATCCATTCTTCTGCCAATACTCAAGAGGTTTCGATGAATCTTTAGAGGTGATTTTGTATTTCATCAAGCACCCTTGAAAGGCTGCATGATTTCAGCTATACCAAGTATCATAACAGTATCAATATCATATTACAAATATTTCAGCTTCATATCACGCTTTTTCAGTCAGCACGGCTCATATTGAATATTGATGAAGTAACTAGAAGTCAACAAGGGGTTGAGGATAATGGTAAGGTTTGCTCAGTTTCTCTAGTTTTTTTTACTGCATGCTCATCTGAGAGCTGCCAGGGTAAGATGAATGATGGAAATTAGTCTGGATTATGATGTATTGCCTTGTAATGAATGTCGGTATAAATCCTAATTGTCTGGGTCAGCTCCCTTGTCCAGAGATGATTACGGACACTAAACGAACCATATAATAGAGACTTGATGGGACTCTATTTGTTACAATTGAGGCTCAATACCAAACCAGTCTTTATGAGAATTATTAGTGATTGCAACTAGCTATCAGGTTTATCAACAAAGATGTTTGATGATTACAAGTTTTGACAATGTGGTATGTTTTTGTCTATTTTACTGACTGCTGCGTTCTGAAAAACAATGCCAAGGTGGTCAATCAAATCCACCCTTGGTTTCAGGAATCTGGCTGGAGGTAATATCTCATAATGGTAACAGGAGCCTATACACAGAATAGATAAACTACGATACTACAGTGAGGAACTCTAATTCCTCCCGGATAATACTACAGTGAGGAACTCTAATTCCTCCCGGATAATACTACAGTGAGGAACTCTAATTCCTCCCGGATAATACTACAGTGAGGAACTCTAATTCCTCCCGGATAATACTACAGTGAGGAACACTAATTCCTCCCGGATAATACTAGAGTGAGGAACACTAATTCCTGCCGGATAATACTACAGTCAGGAACACTAATTCCTCCCGGATAATACTACAGTCAGGAACACTAATTCCTCCCGGATAATACTACAGTGAGGAACACTAATTCCTCCCGGATAATACTACAGTGAGGAACACTAATTCCTCCCGGATAATACTACAGTGAGGAACACTAATTCCTCCCGGATAATACTACAGTCAGGAACACTAATTCCTCCCGGATAATACCACAGTCAGGAACACTAATTCCTCCCGGATAATACTACAGTCAGGAACACTAATTCCTCCCGGATAATACTACAGTCAGGAACACTAACTCCTCCCAGATGATACTACAGTCAGGAACACTAATTCCTCCCAGATAATACTATAGTCAGGAATACTAATTCCTCTCGGAGTGTGACTTCATGTGCTTTAAAGACCCGGTAATTTATACATCTTCGTGGAAGATCAATTTATCCAAGACAAAATAAACCATTAACTAGGAAGACAGAGTTTCACAGCAGTGACAAACCTGTCCATTTATGGTATTGATTGTCTACAATGTCGTTTGTTAACACTGACTTTTATCAGGCATGGTTATACTGCACCTTATATTGGATCAGGTTTATTCATGAGAAAAAGAAATGAAATATAAGGAAAATTATCTTACCTTTAAATTTGAAAATATAGATTGATGATAAGCATAGCTGTAGATGTTGGGCTGTGTTGGATGGGGTTTGATTAGGTTAAAGTTTTACATTCTAGATATCCTAGAGGTGATTTAAGACAGTCACAGGTCCATAAATACAATTTGTTATTCTAATTTATAGAGGTTGCCATTAAACTGTTGGATCAATATATTCCCAGCTCTTGAAGGAAAATTTAGAGGAATAGTAAATTCAAGCTTGTAAAGAATAATCAATCAGCTCTGCATTGTAAGAGAATGTTAAGTATGGAATTTCTATTCAAATTACGGTTATTTTATAGACTGAAGCTGACAGTTCATGTAACTGCTATGTTGAATGTGTTGGTGATAGTGTACAGTATACCTTGGTCAGATAGAACAAGATTGAAGCCAATATTTGAATAGCATCATTTCTCATTTAAAACAATCTGAAACATGATCAGAGTTTGTAGTACCACTAGATAGAAAGTATTGTAGAGTTTGTGATTCAAGGACAGTTATTATTTATAGAAAAATCTTTGTCAAATTGCAGTAAATTAGTCATATATGCTCTATCAACATTTGATCGAACTTTGTAATATTAGTTTAGTATGAGCATATGTAGTAATAGAAATGGTATTCTATGGATGAACAGATTGAATACCCTGTTGTAAAGCTCTGTTGCAGTAATCCATCACATCGTGAGAGTTTTAGACAGCTAATATTGCCTGTTTTCAAGGTCTGCCTAAAATATGACCCTTTCTGTCTTAATTGACCAGGAAATTAAAAACAACTAGACTTTTTTGTGGTTGAAAAAAGACCAAAGTTTTATCTTACAGAAGGCAAGGTCAAGGAAAGGATACAAGCATAGACCATATCATATAGAGTTGAAATCCATTATCTTGGTCCAGGAGCATTGGCCGACTCCACACTACACAAGTCTCTTGGGAGAAATAAAACACCTCTGTGTGTCTCCTCCATGGTCTAATCTCCCCCATTTATGGCAGTTTGTGCTGGTGAGGAGGGATAATCTTTTATTTAATGGTCATTCCAGAGGTCCCTTTATAATCAAACTGGGAAATATGGGACAAAAATAGAAAATAAATGGCCCATAAGTTATAATATTGACTTTAAATTGAGAAGGACTGGCTTGATTATTATTCAAAATGGGTTGCAGCTTAGTCCTGCAGAGTAGCCATTATTTTCCAGTATTGAATTCTAACCTACATCTTTTGCCCAAGGGGCTATTTATAGGAGTGTGAGGGCCAGTCAATTTGATATAGGAGGCAGTAGACAGTTCATTGTAGAGAAAAGTTAGGATTTAGGCCAAAGGGTCTAGATAGGAACAAGAATTGAACTAAGAAAATGCCCTACCACTTCAGGAATAATCAAAAAGGCAACTCCCAGCAACTGAAGCCACCTCTATGTACCAAACTCTCCATCCCCAAACTTCAAGGAAGCCTCTCAATCTTCTGTAGCTATTACACTGGGAGTGGTCAATGGCACCATTTGTAATAGGAATAAGAAGTGAAAATGCCCTGCCTCTCTTCACACTTATATACGACTGTGTATGTGCCTGCTCTAGGCTTGTATGGTAGAAATCTTATTATTGTTTTTTATTCTGACTTGTCGTTCATGCACTTTGTTTCATATAATATAATTCTCAAAAGTGTTCAAGTAGAAGTATAAAAACCATAAAAATCAAAGATAATTTCATTGTTACTCTCTACCAACACTTTAATTCTTGTTAGAAATTTGGTTCGTATAAGATCAATGAAACTGATCTAATTGCACTCGGGGGAAGCCTGGGTGCTTTTGGCCATAACTGGAAGAAGCTGTGATACATGTACTTGTTTAAAATGCCTGTGATTGGATAGTATGGAAGGTGTCTGGGTACTAAGTTTAAAATGCTTGTGATTGGATAGTATGGAAGGTGTATGTGTACCAATATAGTACAAGAGATGTTGGAGGCGCAAGAACCAATCCACACAAGGGTGAGGAATATATTGGAAACAGATTTCTGGTGACAAAACTTTATCTGCAGATTGAACTTGCAGAAAACAACGGAAAATTTTTCCAAAGGCATGGCTTTCAGAATGAATATGAATTTAAAATCTGATGATGCATTCTTAAATTTTGAGTTAGCTATTGTTCTTTGAGTGATTTATAAGATCTAAATAAAATGTTTAACTTTTCGTTAGTTATTGGACTGTAAGTAAACTGTACTGTCAAACATGATCAATGGATTCCTGCTACTCTCACAGGTGACAAGCACAGCTTTTATTTATCTGTCAACCACAATTGGTAAATCTTGAATAGAATTCTTGTTAATTATTTACCATTCCGATGTGGATCAGATTTGCTATTTGATAATATGTAACCATTCATGCTCAGGGTAATGACAGCTCTCGTTCAAGTTCTTTATTTCGTCGAGTGCTTGAGTACAAATATATAAAATACAACAATATATACAACTGATATACCAGGGTGTTGATCAAAATGTATATCCATGTAGAAGATATGTCTCCGAATCAAATAAATCCAACTCTGCTACTATAATAGTTCATTATAGATGGGTTGTCACTAGTCTGACAGAGAGAAAAAGGGGCTTTTTCACTAAAGGGATATTATAGGGGTACTAAAAGGGGAGAAAACGGGGTTTTACTGAAGGGATATCATATGGGTATTAAAGGGGGAGAAAGGGGGCTTCACTGAAGGGATAGTATAGGGGTACTAAAAGGGGAGAAAAGTGGGCTTTACTGAAGGGATATCATATGGGTATTAAAGGGGGAGAAAGGAGGCTTCACTGAAGGGATATTATATGGATAATAAAGGGCAGAAAAGGGGGCTTTACTGAAGGGATATCATATGGGTATTAAAGGGGGAGAAAGGAGGCTTCACTGAAGGGATATTATATGGATAATAAAGGGCAGAAAAGGGGGCTTTACTGAAGGGATATCATATGGGTATTAAGGGGGAGAAAGGAGGCTTCACTGAAGGGATATTATAGGGGTACTAAAAGGGGGCTTTACTGAAGGGATATCATATGGGTATTAAAGGGGGAGAAAGGGGGCTTCACTGAAGGGATATTATAGGGATAATAATAAAGGGCAGAAAAGGGGGCTTTACTGAAGGGATATTATAGGGATAATAAAGGGCAGAAAAGGGGGCTTTACTGAAGGGATGTTATAGGGGTATTAAAGGGGGAGAAAGGGGGCTTCACTGAAGGGATATTATAGGGATAATAATAAAGGGCAGAAAAGGGGGCTTTACTGAAGGGATATTATAGGGATAATAAAGGGCAGAAAAGGGGGCTTTACTGAAGGGATATCATATGGGTATTAAAGGGGGAGAAAGGGGGCTTCACTGAAGGGATATTATAGGGATAATAATAAAGGGCAGAAAAGGGGGCTTTACTGAAGGGATGTTATAGGGATGATAAAGAGAAGAACAGAATCCTGACTAAATGGACAGGATGAGAAAGTGGTCTGAATATTTGAGACAGACAAATTACTCAGGTTGGAGTGACTTTTTATGATAATTGGCATGGATAGGAAAGGGTTCTGTAGAGCTTCCTAGAATTTGGCAAAGGGTAAGGGTACTTTATAGAGTATTGTCAGGGGGCAAGGGTGACTGCTAGACTGATGGTGCACCATAGATAGGCAAAAAAAAGTGGATGAAACCTGTAGATAGGGGGGTGGGGGACAGATTTGTAACAATAGAGTAGAGGTTGGGGGTGTAGGTAGGTAACAAAATAGTAGAGCTTTAAGTTATAGAGGTAAGAATATTGAGTTGAGAATAGAAAGGAATAAAGAGTAAGAAATATAAGTAACAAAGAGGTTACAGAATAGAATGGTAGACATGATGGAAGTTACTTTTAGAGTGAGGGTACAGTTTCATAGTAAAGGGTGCATCAGCATTAAAGGTAATGGTGAGGACTTGGTCAGATGAAGGGTGAGGGTAAAATTAGATTTGAGTGGGTATTGATAAGAAAGGTAGGAATGAGGCACAGGTAAACTGGAGGGTGAGGGTAAAATTAGATTTGAGTGGGTATTGATAAGAAAGGTAGGAATGAGGCACAGGTAAACTGGAGGGTGAGGGTAAAATTAGATTTGAGTGGGTATTGATAAGAAAGGTAGGAATGAGGCACAGGTAAACTGGAGGGTGAGGGTACAAATAGATGTGAGTGTGCATTGACAGGAAGGTTGGACACAAGGGTACAGGTAAGTTGGAGGGTGAGGGTACAATTAGATGTAAGTGGGCATTAATAGTAAGGGTGGACATGAGGATACATGTAAGTTGGAGGGTGAGGGTACAAATAGATGTGAGTGGGCATTGATTAGAAGGGTGGACATGAGGGTACAGGTAAGTTGGAGGGTGAGGGTACAAATAGATGTGAGTGGGCATTGACAGGAAGGTTGGACATGAGGGTACAGGTAAGTTGGAGGGTGATGGTACAAATAGATGTGAGTGGGCATTGTTAAGAAGTGTGGACATGAGGGTACAGGTAAACTGGAGGGTGAGGGTACAATAAAATGTGAGTGGGCATTGATAGTAAGGGTGGACATGAGGGTACATGTAAGTTGGAGGGTGAGGGTACAAATATATGTGAGTGGGCATTGATAAGAAGGGTGGACATGAGGGTACAGGTAAACTGGAAGATGAGGGTACAATAAAATGTGAGTGGGCATTGATAGTAAGGGTGGACATGAGGGTACAGGTAAACTGGAGGATGAGGGTACAATAAAGTGTGAGTGGGCATTGATAGTAAGGGTGGACATGAGGGTACAGGTAAACTGGAGGATGAGGGTACAATAGATGTGAGTGGGCATTGATAGTAAGGGTGGACATGAGGGTACAGGTAAACTGGAGGATGAGGGTACAATAAAATGTGAGTGGGCATTGATAAGAAGAGTGTGCTTGAGAGTAAAGGTAAACTAGAGGGACAATCTTAGTTAATAGGAGATGAAATGGAGTAGAAGAAATGTTATGAAGGGTATGAATTAAAAAGGAGGGTTGACTTCAGGACTACAGTTGAATGGTAGGTTGAGCACTTGCTTAGGTAGAAGGTTTTCTGTCGGAGAGTGCAGAAGTGATATGGGGGAGGGAGGCACCAGAGGAAAAGTGACATGGATATTTTTACCTTGGTATCAACACCTACACTTGTATGTAGATCAGGGGTGTAGAATGCTCTTGGCACTGGTAGTAGGAGATTGTACAGTGATACCTCAAGCATGTAGGCAACTAAGTATATAGGCGTGAAGCCAACCCTATCATTACACACAACCAGTAGCAAAAATCAGGTTCATCTACTGGGGGTATATTACCTGCACACAATTTCACAGAAATTTCCAAAATTATCCGGTTGGACAGAATCGTTTTTGTTTGTATTTCTTTGTGAAATCATGAAAGATGTATATATTTTTTACTATATTTTACTCTAAAATAACAATTAGGATGCTGTAAATTAAATTGACCGTTACTTTTAGAAGCTCTGATAATTACGATGTTCTCTTTTGTATACATGTAGTTACCATAGTCTCCTAGCAGTTAGAGCTAATTAATGTATACAAGCTATCTAATATTTTGTCAGCACTGTGCATATAGTCCCAACAACTTATTATCTCCAGGTAATTTACAGGTATTTACATATGTAGGCCTCGTTTAAAGTCTTGTTGGCTTGTGTAGAGGCATCTTGGTGGATTCCACATATTTAGGTGTAATCTAATGGGGATTTCCCCCCTACACAAACTTGGTGAGTTCCGTTTGCATGCGCACAGTTTCATATGAATGATATTAACATTGGTAGAAATACAATGACCTAGTTTATGTATGATTATGTTCTGCTTTGTACATTTATTAATTGATTTAGTATTTATTAAAGACTCTTTTGATCAAATGTACAGATACATCAATAAACTAATTAAGCTGCACTATTAGGATATATTGCATGCCTGTTTCAGATGTCCACGAATTATTGATAGCTTGCAGGTGTGCATTTACAATAGATATTACCCATTAAACATAAATATACTCTGGTTTATATTTTATTGAAGAAATTTTTTTTCTACCTGTTGATGTATATATGCTTAAATAAAAAAAAGTTTTCTCAATAATTAAGAATTGGCAGTTGACCTACCTCTTTCTTGTCCATAATTTATAGAAAAAACATTTTCTTTTTCTACCAACAGGTTTTCACTTTCATTAATAAAAAATGTTCACAATAATTTTAGAAATGTCTATTGGCCTTTAGATTGAATGAAGTGTCAAACACAGAAGATATGTTGTTGGACATTTAGTGATCTGTAGTGACTGCTGGTTCATGGAGTTTGATGATAGGGACTTGGCAAGGGTCTTGTTTACAGAGATCAGGTGTGTTGCCATGGATACACTCAGGTGGGCTATTCTGGTAGTCTTGTGTTTGCACATCCTTGTCACAATATTTTGAGAACTGCTCTGTAAATAGAAAGGATGCCTGCAGCAATACAGGGGAGATAATCAGATCTGCTGCAGTGCCAGCTTGAGCAGCTTCATGGATGGCTGTATGTAAATTCCTTTCTTTGAATTGGAGTGAAGTTAAATATAAGCCATCAGGGTAAAGTCATCATTACATTGTGAAAACACTGACAAAGTATTTCATTAATTACTTCATAGGTATCGTAATAACATCTTCTCTAACTAGGCCTGTTGGACTGACAGAGTTCACGTTACAAAGTTTGGTGTGTGCATATGTATTTATGTTTAGGGAACATTTAGATTGTTATTTTGACAAAAATCCCATCTCAAGTTCCCTGTTATCTAGTCTGCCTTCACAAATAGCTATTGAATGAACCCCCATCAGGAATTAAATCAATTTCAATTTATATAGCTGTACTTCCCGAAATATTATTGTGTGTTGTGGCCAAGTTATGATAGCTTTTCACTATGATAAAAATACCTTAGGTGTAAAGTTAGAAATGAGAAAACAAAGCAGAATTAAAGTGAAACTATAGGCAGATATGGATGTACAACAGAAGTGTTAAAGTACTCTAAACGTACTTAATTATATATATCGACACTCATATTTTAGTGCAAAACCAAATTAATTAGAGATTAGTGAAATGATGAATTAGCCAACCAACAATGGTTGAAATATATAAACCATTGTAGATAAAATATAATTAACGTAATCAGGACATAGTGGAATGCTTCAAGCATGAAAAAACGCTAAAATCAGATTACCACTAAAATACGTATATATATAGTATACTTAATTATAATACTTAATTATTGCTTGTCTGTCAATTAATTAGTTATATAGGCAAATATAGTTCAAAATACAGGAGTATTTGACTTGACTGACTTTCTTTTAGTAAGGAGTACATGAATGGTAATTGATTTGTCTGTCTAGGGGTGTGTGTTAATTTATAGCTTCTCTTTAAGATGTTGCCTAATGTGTTAATGTGTTTATCCCAATTTGATTTGATGTTCAGTACATAAGAATGGTTTGGTTTGGTTTATTTTGTTTAACGTCCTATTAACAGCTAAGGTCATTTAAGGACGGCCTCCCATGCGTGCGACATGCATGTGTGTGGCGAGTGTGTATGTGTGTTTTGGGAGGCTGCGGTATGTTCATGTTAAGTCTCCTTGTGATAGGCCGGAACTTTTGCCAAATTATAGTGCTACCTCACTGAAGCATACTGCCGAAGACACCCAGCAGCACACCCCACCCGGTCACATATTTATACTGACAACGGGCGAACCAGACGTCCCACTCCTAATATGCTGAGCGCTAAGCAGGAGCAGCAACTACCATTTTTAAAGACTCTGGTATGTCTCGGCTAGGGGACAGAACCCAAAGCCTTCCTCACGGCGGCGAACGCTCAACTGAAGGCTAAAAGTGAGGCATTGTCAAGGGAGACATTAGGAAGAAGAAAGTTGTTCAGAAAGAGAAAAGATAAGATCCCAAATTTAGTCGCCTCTTACGATCATGCAATGGGGGCAGCAGGTACCATTCTTACGCCCTACCTGCAGGGCAGCAGTACATAAGAAGCATACCTTTATTTAAATGTACCCTTTTATACTAATATTACCCCGTTTAAAGATATAGATAGTATTCCTTTAAAGGTACATTCTAGTTGTTGACAGGTTTAGTATTCCTTTAAAGGTACATTCTTGTTGTTGACAGGTTTAGTATTCCTTTAAAGGTACATTCTTGTTGTTGACAGGTTTAGTATTCCTTTAAAGGTACATTCTTGTTGTTGACAGGTTTAGTATTCCTTTAAAGGTACATTCTTGTTGTTGACAGGTTTAGTATTCCTTTAAAGGTACATTCTAGTTGTTGACAGGTTTAGTATTCCTTTAAAGGTACATTCTAGTTGTTGACAGGTTTAGTATTCCTTTAAAGGTACATTCTAGTTGTTGACAGGTTTAGTATTCCTTTAAAGGTACATTCTTGTTGTTGACAGGTTTAGTATTCCTTTAAAGGTACATTCTAGTTGTTGACAGGTTTAGTATTCCTTTAAAGGTACATTCTTGTTGTTGACAGGTTTAGTATTCCTTTAAAGGTACATTCTAGTTGTTGACAGGTTTAGTATTCCTTTAAAGGTACATTCTTGTTGTTGACAAGTTTAGCATCAGCTGAGACCTTGTGTTTTGGATTAGAACTGTTAATTGAAGTGTGGTATTATCAACAAATAAATCCAAGATCATTAATTGGGATTGATGTGTGTTTACCATGTGTGACACGAGACATGGGGGATTGGTTCTAAAACAGAACATCAACAATACATTGACAGGTGGACACAGCGATGTATCCATTACCTCATTACCAGTCCTTGTACGTCCACAGCCTCTAAAGACCCATTACTTGACATGATGGTCGGACTTACAGGGGATTAGTTGTGACTATTATATTAGCTATAGGGTCTCCCTTAATCAAAGCAAAGCAAGCATATAGGCTGACTTGTCTGTCAATTAGTTATATAGGCCTCTCAAGTGTGGGTGTCCTGTCAAGAGTATACATACTATATGTTGATGTGTAGCCCTGATGCTACATATATACTGTATTGGGATGGACCACAGGTACCTGACTCGTTTTATAAAACAATAACATATAAGAGTACATATAAATGTTATTTATTTGTACTCTTATATGTTATTATTTTATCAAACGAGTCAGGCACCTGTGGATGGACTGTTCTTAATTTTGACGGAGATTTTACACCATCTGTGTCCGTCTGGACTTATTCTATTATTTTGGGGATTTTTATTTGGTTGAAGTTACGATTATGGTCAGAAGGACCCATTTGTGGTGCTCTTGTATTTTGTTCTGATAATGTATATCTATGTAGAGAATCAGGTATGTTTGTTATAACAATAAACCATAGATCTAATCTGTATGTATGGTAATTATGAAGATGAATCCAGAATTTCAATAAAAAGTAATACACAGGTCCTATCCAGGAGTTATGTGATGACCTTGGCTCATGTTACACCCCTGAAATGTGACCTAGCCTAGGGTTGTAGATTATCTGACTGAATACATCAAGAGTAGCTGATTGGATTATTATTGTCAACAATCAGCAAATGGATGATGAGTGGATCTGTAATGGTGTCCTGGTTATAGGACAAAGACAGCGGACACTCACCGAATCAATACCCTGTACTCTTGTCTACAGATCAATATACATAGACTTCCAGAATGTAGCGTTGGGAATCATAGACTTCCAGGATGTAGCGTTGGGAATCATAGACTTCTAGGATGTAGCGTCGGGAATCATAGTCTTCCAGGATGTAGCGTTGGGAATCATAGACTTCCAGGATGTAGCATCGGGAATCATAGACTTCCAGGATGTAGCGTTGGGAATCATAGACTTCCAGGACGTAGCGTCGGGAATCATAGACTTCCTGGATGTAGCGTTGGGAATCACAGACTTCCAGGATGTAGCGTCGGGAATCATAGACTTCCAGGATGTAGCGTCGGGAATCATAGACTTCCAGGATGTAGCGTCGGGAATCATAGACTTCCAGGATGTAGCGTCGGGAATCATAGACTTCCAGGATGTAGCGTCGGGAATCATAGACTTCCAGGATGTAGTGTTGGGAATCGTAGACTTCCAGGATGTAGCGTCGGGAATCATAGACTTCAGGATTGTAGCGTCGGGAATCATAGACTTCCTGGATGTAGCGTCGGGAATCATAGACTTCCAGGATGTAGCGTTGGGAATCACAGACTTCCAGGACGTAGCGTCGGGAATCATAGACTTCCAGGATGTAGCGTCGGGAATCATAGACTTCCAGGATGTAGTGTCGGGAATCATAGACTTCCTGGATGTAGCGTCGGGAATCGTAGACTTCCAGGATGTAGCGTTGGAAATCATAGACTTCCAGGATGTAGCGTCGGGAATCATAGACTTCCTGGATGTAGCGTTGGGAATCATAGACTTCCAGGATGTAGCGTTGGGAATCAAAGACTTCCAGGATGTAGCGTCGGGAATCATAGACTTCCAGGATGAAGTGTCGGGAATTATAGACTTCCAGGATGTAGCATTGGGAATCATAGACTTCCAGGATGTAGCGTTGGGAATCATAGACTTCCAGGATGTAGCGTCGGGAATCATAGACTTCCTGGATGTAGCGTCGGGAATCACAGACTTCCAGGACGTAGCGTCGGGAATCATAGACTTCCAGGATGTAGCGTCGGGAATCATAGACTTCCAGGATGTAGCGTTGGGAATCATAGACTTCCAGGATGTAGCATTGGGAATCACTTTTGAAGCTACCAGGATATATCCAATCATCATTATGATCAATAATCTATTTTTGATAGATCAGGAACAAAAAGGGAAATCTAACAAACCATATCAATAAAATGTGTAAAATGCGTTGGATATGTTTAGAAATGTTATCTTAATGTATTGTAAATTTGTCCAATTAACTCTTTTTTCAAGTCTGACATAAATTGCATTGACTCTTGAAATTCAAACCGTAATCGATCATAAAAAGGCATGATTGATTAGTTATAGTGAGAGGTGAAACAACTCTTTCTCAAATGTAAACTTATTAATCAGTACATTACCAGTGTGGCTATAGGACATAGTTTACCATTACCAGTGTGGCTATAGGACATAGTTTACCATTACCAGTGTGTCTATAGGACATAGTTTACCATTACCAGTGTGTCTATAGGACATAGTTTACCATTACCAGTGTGTCTATAGGACAGTTTACCATTACCAGTGTGTCTATAGGACATAGTTTACCATTACCAGTGTGTCTATAGGACATAGTTTACCATTACCAGTGTGGCTATAGGACATAGTTTACCATTACCAGTGTGGCTATAGGACATAGTTTACCATTACCAGTGTGTCTATAGGACAGTTTACCATTACCAGTGTGGCTATAGGACATAGTTTACCATTACCAGTGTGTCTATAGGACATAGTTTACCATTACCAGTGTGGCTATAGGACATAGTTTACCATTACCAGTGTGTCTATAGGACAGTTTACCATTACCAGTGTGGCTATAGGACATAGTTTACCATTACCAGTGTGTCTATAGGACATAGTTTACCATTACCAGTGTGTCTATAGGACATAGTTTACCATTACCAGTGTGTCTATAGGACATAGTTTACCATTACCAGTGTGGCTATAGGACATAGTTTACCATTACCAGTGTGGCTATAGGACATAGTTTACCATTACCAGTGTGGCTATAGGACATAGTTTACCATTACCAGTGTGGCTATAGGACATAGTTTACCATTACCAGTGTGTCTATAGGACATAGTTTACCATTACCAGTGTGGCTATAGGACATAGTTTACCACCACCAGTGTGTCTAAAGGACAGTTTACCATTACCAGTGTGGCTATAGGACATAGTTTACCATTACCAGTGTGTCTATAGGACATAGTTTACCATTACCAGTGTGGCTATAGGACATAGTTTACCATTACCAGTGTGGCTATAGGACATAGTTTACCATTACCAGTGTGGCTATAGGACATAGTTTACCAGTGTGGCTATAGGACATAGTTTACCATTACCAGTGTGTCTATAGGACATAGTTTACCATTACCAGTGTGGCTATAGGACATAGTTTACCATTACCAGTGTGGCTATAGGACATAGTTTACCATTACCAGTGTGGCTATAGGACATAGTTTACCATTACCAGTGTGGCTATAGGACATAGTTTACCATTACCAGTGTGGCTATAGGACATAGTTTACCACCACCAGTGTGTCTAAAGGACAGTTTACCATTACCAGTGTGGCTATAGGACATAGTTTACCATTACCAGTGTGGCTATAGGACATAGTTTA
Source organism: Pecten maximus (assembly GCF_902652985.1). Classification (NCBI taxonomy): domain Eukaryota; kingdom Metazoa; phylum Mollusca; class Bivalvia; order Pectinida; family Pectinidae; genus Pecten; species Pecten maximus. The sequence continues at coordinate 13,643,033 of NC_047016.1, forward strand.
CCATTACCAGTGTGTCTATAGGACATATTTTACCATTACCAGTGTGTCTATAGGACATAGTTTACCATTATCAGTGTAGCTATAGGACATAGTTTACCATTACCAGTGTGTCTATAGGACATAGTTTACCATTACCAGTGTGTCTATAGGACATAGTTTACCATTACCAGTGTGTCTATAGGACATAGTTTACCATTACCAGTGTGTCTATAGGACATAGTTTACCATTACCAGTGTGGCTATAGGACATAGTTTACCATTACCAGTGTGGCTATAGGACATAGTTTACCATTACCAGTGTGGCTATAGGACATAGTTTACCATTACCAGTGTGGCTATAGGACATAGTTTACCATTACCAGTGTGTCTATAGGACATAGTTTACCATTACCAGTGTGGCTATAGGACATAGTTTACCATTACCAGTGTGGCTATAGGACATAGTTTACCATTACCAGTGTGTCTATAGGACATAGTTTACCATTACCAGTGTGGCTATAGGACATAGTTTACCATTACCAGTGTGGCTATAGGACATAGTTTACCATTACCAGTGTGTCTATAGGACAGTTTACCATTACCAGTGTGGCTATAGGACATAGTTTACCATTACCAGTGTGGCTATAGGACATAGTTTACCATTACCAGTGTGTCTATAGGACATAGTTTACCATTACCAGTGTGGCTATAGGACATAGTTTACCATTACCAGTGTGGCTATAGGACATAGTTTACCATTACCAGTGTGTCTATAGGACATAGTTTACCATTACCAGTGTGGCTATAGGACATAGTTTACCATTACCAGTGTGTCTATAGGACATAGTTTACCATTACCAGTAACAGTGGAATGCAAACAGGAACCAAATTAATTATGTAATATTGATATCAACCAAAATCTGTACCACAGAGACCTATCACTATCATATACCATCTAAACATTAATAACTTATGGTAATGTAGATATAGTACACCTCACATATAGGTGTGGTGTGTCATTTAGCTCCTGTTGCTGTTGATAATGGAAACAATCAATCATCAACTCTAAGCTGTTTCAATGACGGTTTGCACCAGGTAACCTGAAATAATCAATGATTCAACAATATGTAAAAATTCATGGTTTGGTAGTGAAGTTGTAATTGTCATTAGTGCAGATTCAGATAATGTATCATAAAAAATAATGTGAATGAGGTTCATTAAGGATCGGCAGTCGCTCTCTTATCTCAATCCAATATCATTACAGCACTCCTTACACTTGGTATACCAAGTCAATATATTGATGTATAATTCAGTTCAATGATATTCTTTCTTCTGGAAAATAAATTTAGACATTACAAAGATCAAGAATGCTGAAAACTACCTTAACAAAGGTCATTCAGGTAAGACGCTACAAAGGTCATACAGGTAGGACTCTACAAATGTCATACAGATAGGTAAGGACTCTACAAAGGTCACACAGGTAGGACTCTACAAAGGTCACACAGGTAGGACTCTACAAAGGTAACACAGGTAGGACTCTACAGAGGTCACACAGGTAGGATTCTAGAAATGTCATACTGGTTGATTCAGGTAGGAATCTTCAAAGGATATACAGACAATATTTTGATACTAGGTCACTATCACCTTTTGTCCTGAGGTTGCCATCTTAAGTAATTTACATTTTTGCCTTCTCATTAATGAAGAAGTGCATGGTCATGATATTAGGCCAAAAGCATGCTAAGATGATCGGGCTACCACATTTATTCAAATGGATGACCTTGACCTACTTTTAAGGTCACAGGGGTATGTGATAAAAAAAATTCAACAAATTTTTGATTAAAATAAACCAAGATGCACATGCAGGGTCATGATATTGGGCCAGTAGTGTGTGCTGGAATGAAAGTCTACAAAGTTTATGAATGACAGTGACGCACTTTTAGTGTCATAGGGATCAAATGTGTTGAAATCTTTAAATGCCTTCTTCTGTTTGGATGAAGAGCTACCAGGTTTGTTCACAAATGAATGACCTTAACTTCTGTCTAGGTCACAATTGTCAAATATGTTGAAATATTTGAATGTTTTTTCTCAATAACCAAGAGGCCTAGGCCTATTACTGTGACAGTTTCAATGTGACCAGTGGTATAAAGACATTGAGATCTAACATGATGTTTGGATGGCTTTCGTGATATTTTATGTTCCAGCATGTTTTGACTATAATCTTGTTTGCAGTCTGCCTCACTCACACTGTTGAACACACTTTAGTCTGGAATCTACCTACCATAACTTACTAATTCACACTTGCAGGAGACAATGACTGTCTAACTGATTTTCATTTTTGCTTTGATCTTACAATATGAAGATGCCATGATTTATTAACAAAGAAATATTGCTTCAATAAAGCCAATACTATGTAGATCATAATGAATTTAAGGCAGAGTGTTTGTCTAGTATTCCCAGCCCTGCCTCATTAAATAAGATATATAGTTTGTAGACACAGGGCAGCCCTCTGTTCAATGAACAAACCTAAATCTGATAACCGAATTGTAGTCACGTTTCCCATTTCACTGAATTTAACAGATGATGGGACAAGGCTCTTACTCCCCATTTCCTCACACAATCACCCACCCTACTCTTACTCCCCTTTTCCTCACACACTCACCCACCCTACTCTTACTCCCCATTTCCTCACACACTCACCCACTCTTCTCTTACTCCCCATTTCCCCACACTCACCCCCCCCCCCCCCCCCCCCCCCCCCTCTCTCTTACTCCCCATTTCCTCACACAATCACCCACCCTACTCTTACTCCCCATTTCCTCACACAATCACCCTACTCTTACTCCTCATTTCCTCACACAATCACCCACCCTACTCTTACTCCCCATTTCCTCACACAATCACTCACCCTTCTCTCACTCCCCATTTCCTCACACACTCACCCACCCTACTCTCACTCCCCATTTCCTCACACAATCACCCACCCTACTCTTACTCCCCATTTCCTCACACAATCACCCACCCTACTCTTACTCCCCATTTCCTCACGCTCACCCACTCTTCTCTTACTCCCCATTTCCTCACACACTCACCCACCCTACTCTCACTCCCCATTTCCTCACACAATCACCCACCCTACTCTTACTCCCCATTTCCTCACACAATCACCCACTCTACTCTCACTCCCCATTTCCTCACACAATCACCCACCCTACTCTCACTCCCCATTTCCTCACACAATCACCCACCCTACTCTCACTCCCCATTTCCTCACACAATCACCCACCCTACTCTCACTTCCCATTTCCTCACACAATCACCCACTCTACTCTCACTCCCCATTTCCTCACACACTCACCCACCCTACTCTTACTCCCCATTTCCTCACACACTCACCCACCCTTCTCTTACTCCCATTTCCTCACACAATCACCCACCCTACTCTTACTCCCCATTTCCTCACACACTCACCCACCCTTCTCTTACTCCCCATTTCCTCACACAATCACCCACCCTACTCTTACTCCCCATTTCCTCACACACTCACCCACCCTTCTCTTACTCCCCATTTCCTCACACACTCACCCACCCTACTCTCACTCCCCATTTCCTCACACAATCACCCACCCTACTCTCACTCCCCATTTCCTCACACACTCACCCACCCTTCTCTTACTCCCCATTTCCTCACACACTCACCCACCCTTCTCTTACTCCCCATTTCCTCACACTCACCCACTCTTCTCTTACTCCCCATTTTTCTGACACAGTAACCCACTATTACTTCCCGTTTTCCTCTCACACCCACCCATCCTTTTCTTTAATATTGCCTGTGTATCATATGATAGAAAATAACTTAAATCAATTCATCAAATCTGGGATTTTATAATTTATTAAATTAAGATTGAAATTTAACCATTCAATTTTCAGTTTTAATCTTATGACATTAAAGAAAGTGTCAAATATATTTTCTGATATTTCATAATGCATCTGAGAAGGTATCTAATCAATCAACTACCACAAGACATCTTGTGTCAGTGGACAGGTTTATCTAGTACTCATGTATTTGGTATTAAAAAACATCTGGACTGAAAAAGTGGCTGCATATTCAGTTTGGTATCTGTTCAATTTAATTCCTATTAAAAGACTAACAGCAACACCTTTTTTCTGACTAATGCTTCTGTGTTTGATGTGACTCATTGATTATGGGTGTCGTATGGTAAATATCCTGTAAATTTGAAAGTTTTAAATAAAGAATAACTCTAGGTTGAGCTTAAGGTTTGATATCTGAAATCCAGCTGTTGATAAGGCTCTTTACAATGCATGAAATCATTCCATCTATCAGTTGCTATTTTTTTGTATAGAATTTCCTTTATGGATGCTTTATGACTATCAATAAGATAAAAAGTGGTGCATTTTGCTTCCAGAATAAATTTTCTCTTTAGAAATGATGTCTCATCACCAACCAGTATATACCGGCATATAACTAGCCTATCAATATACTGTATATCCTAAAATAAAGAGCTGTCCACAAAGAGGTCCCCTTCTTCATTATGGCTGAATCATCATTTTTACTGTAGTAAGCTTAAACAAAAGGAGGGGGTTTATGTCAGGATAGATATGACATTTTACAGCTGACATATTATCCGTTATAACTCTGTGTCATTTGTAACAGTTGTCTACATCTGGTTAGTATTTATAGAAAAAAATCAGCCCCCACTCCCAAATATATCAACAAGGAGTAACACATGGAGATCAGAAGATGCGTCTACTGTGTAAGGGAAGTGAGCTGTCTATCTTGGAGTGTTTTTAAAACAGACAGACTGATTGGTTGACAATTATATATAGCATTGTTTACAAAGCTGTCAACCAATCAGATTACCTGTTGCAAAACCGATCTTAAATATATAGCCTACTTCCCGTTCCACAGTTGATGCATTTTCGGCTATCACGGCCACTTTTGGTACATTTTCTCAACTTTAAATCATTATCATATGACAAAAGAATAACATGCATTGATACTGAGGTGCATTACTGAGATTTCTGTTCATTTGAGGTTTTGGTCGGATTGAACTTGAAAGTGAATCGAAGCTCACCCCCATCCCCAACCCTCCACCCCCACATCTGACTTTACAAGTGTTACACCTTGTTGATGTAATTGAAGTAGGGGCTAATATTTTTTTCTATAAATACTTACCAGATGCAGACGCCTGTGGTTGTAATGAGGTTCTGCCCACTGAGGCACCGTCTCTCCTTCCTATGTATGGGTGTAAAGGTCCACTGAAACGTCTCTCCTTCCTATGTATGGGTGTAAAGGTCCACTGGTCTCTCCTTCCTATGTATGGGTGTAAAGGTCCACTGAAACGTCTCTCCTTCCTATGTGTGGGTGTAAAGGTCCACTGAAACGTCTCTCCTTCCTATGTGTGGGTGTAAAGGTCCACTGGTCTCTCCTTCCTATGTATGGGTGTAAAGGTCCACTGAAACGTCTCTCCTTCCTATGTGTGGGTGTAAAGGTCCACTGGTCTCTCCTTCCTATGTATGGGTGTAAAGGTCCACTGAAACGTCTCTCCTTCCTATGTATGGGTGTAAAGGTCCACTGAAACGTCTCTCCTTCCTATGTATGGGTGTAAAGGTCCACTGGTACGTCTCTCCTTCCTATGTATGGGTGTAAAGGTCCACTGGTACGTCTCTCCTTCCTATGTATGGGTGTAAAGGTCCACTGGTCTCTCCTTCCTATGTATGGGTGTAAAGGTCCACTGAAACGTCTCTCCTTCCTATGTATGGGTGTAAAGGTCCACTGAAACGTCTCTCCTTCCTATGTATGGGTGTAAAGGTCCACTGGTACGTCTCCCCTTCCTATGTATGGGTGTAAAGGTCCACTGGTCTCTCCTTCCTATGTGTGGGTGTAAAGGTCCACTGGTACGTCTCCGCTTCCTATGTATGGGTGTAAAGGTCCACTGAAACGTCTCTCCTTCCTATGTATGGGTGTAAAGGTCCACTGGCCTCTCCTTCCTGTGTGTGGGTGTAAAGGTCCACTGAAACGTCTCTCCTTCAGATGTATGGGTGTAAAGGTCCACTGAAACGTCACTCCTTCCTATGTATGGGTGTAAAGGTCCACTGAAACGTCACTCCTTCCTATGTATGGGTGTAAAGGTCCACTGGTAGTCTGGTACGTCTCTCCTTCCTATGTATGGGTGTAAAGGTCCGCTGGTCTCTCCTTCCTATGTATGGGTGTAAAGGTCCACTGGTCTCTCCTTCCTATGTGTGGGTGTAAAGGTCCACTGGTCTCTCCTTCCTATGTATGGGTGTAAAGGTCCACTGGTCTCTCCTTCCTATGTATGGGTGTAAAGGTCCACTGAAACGTCTCTCCTTCCTATGTATGGGTGTAAAGGTCCACTGGTCTCTCCTTCCTATGTATGGGTGTAAAGGTCCACTGAAACGTCTCTCCTTCCTATGTGTGGGTGTAAAGGTCCACTGGTACGTCTCTCCTTCCTATGTATGGGTGTAAAGGTCCACTGGTACGTCTCTCCTTCCTATGTATGGGTGTAAAGGTCCACTGGCCTCTCCTTCCTGTGTGTGGGTGTAAAGGTCCACTGAAACGTCTCTCCTTCCTATGTATGCGTGTAAAGGTCCACTGAAACGTCTCTCCTTCCTATGTATGGGTGTAAAGGTCCACTGGTACGTCTCTCCTTCCTATGTATGGGTGTAAAGGTCCACTGAAACGTCTCTCCTTCCTATGTATGGGTGTAAAGGTCCACTGGTCTCTCCTTCCTATGTGTGGGTGTAAAGGTCCACTGAAACGTCTCTCCTTCCTATGTGTGGGTGTAAAGGTCCACTGGTCTCTCCTTCCTATGTATCGGTGTAAAGTTCCACTGGTACGTCTCTCCTTCCTATGTGTGCGTGTAAAGGTCCACTGAAACGTCTCTCCTTCCTATGTATGGGTGCAAAGGTCCACTGAAACGTCTCTCCTTCCTATGTGTGGGTGTAAAGGTCCACTGAAACGTCTCTCCTTCCTATGTATGCGTGTAAAGGTCCACTGAAACGTCTCTCCTTCCTATGTGTGTGTGTAAAGGTCCACTAGTCTCTCCTTCCTATGTATGGGTGTAAAGGTCCACTGAAACGTCTCTCCTTCCTATGTGTGGGTGTAAAGGTCCACTGAAACGTCTCTCCTTCCTATGTGTGGGTGTAAAGGTCCACTGAAACGTCTCTCCTTCCTATGTGTGGGTGTAAAGGTCCACTGAAACCAGGGTGCATCATTTATCTGTGTTTGTTTTATGACCCGCTGCAGTGCCTGGTGTTGTATATATTAATAAGCCAGGAGGGGTAAGGAGGGATATAATCAATCTCACTTATATAAGGTACACATATATATATGATACAGCTGTTGCATTTTACTTATGCAGTTTTATCAATTACTACCATAAAAAAATAATGAAAATTTATAATACAGCCCACACAAAACTTGAGGTGATTTACCTCAGCAGCTGTGCTGTTTCTTAGTAAAATAGTACTGGGACTGGAAACCATCCCTATCACAGCTTGCTTCATTGATAGTCTATTTAAAGATGGAGAGAGTGGGATATGGGATATATGATTCCCTAAATAAACCTGCTGACAGACCTAAAGATAAAATCACTTTTCCCTGGTGCACCATTAGGCTATTTCCAGAAGTTGTTTCAGTCCTTCAAGCTACTACTTTATATACCTGATTTATATACCTGTTTTGTGTACCTGTCTAGATACCTGTTTTGTGTACCTGTCTAGATACCTGTTTTGTGTACCTGTCTAGATACCTGTTTTGTGTACCTGTCTAGATACCTGTTTTGTGTACCTGTGTAGATACATGTTTTGTGTACCGGACTAGATACCTGTTTTGTGTACCTGACTAGATACCTGTTTTGTGTACCTGTCTAGATACCTGTTTTGTGTACCTGTCTAGATACCTGTTTTGTGTACCGGACTAGATACCTGTTTTGTGTACCTGTCTAGATACATGTTTTGTGTACCTGACTAGATACCTGTTTTGTGTACCTGTCTAGATACCTGTTTTGTGTACCTGACTAGATACCTGTTTTGTGTACCTGTCTAGATACCTGTTTTGTGTACCTGTCTAGATACATGTACCTGTTTATATACCTGTTTTATGTACTGTTTAGATACCTGTTTTGTGTACCTGTTTTGTGTACCTGTTTACATGTTTTATATACCTGTTTTGTGTACCTGTTTATATACTTGTTTTATGTACCTGTTTTATATACCTGTTTTATAAACCTGTTTAGATACCTGTTTCATGTACCTGTTTCATGTACCTGTTTCATGTACCTGTTTTGTGTACCTTAAAGAGTACCTACACATCTCGTGATCTAGCACCTTCTATATTTTGTCCCATTCATCAAGCATCTTTATATTATGGTGTCCCCATTGTTGTTACTTCTATTGATTTATTAAGTCCCTAAAGACAGACCATTCATTATATTTATACAGTCCCTAAAGATGGACCATTCATTAGATTTATACAGTCCCTAAAGATGGACCATTCATTAGATTTATACATTCCCTAAAGATGGACCATTCATTAGATTTATACAGTCCCAAAAGACGGACCATTCATTAGATTTATACAGTCCCTAAAGATGGACCATTCATTAGATTTATACAGTCCCTAAAGACAGACCATTCATTAGATTTATACAGTCCCTAAAGATGGACCATTCATTAGATTTATACAGTCCCTAAAGATGGACCATTCATTAGATTTATACAGTCCCAAAAGATGGACCATTCATTAGATTTATACAGTCCCTAAAGATGGACCATTCATTAGATTTATACAGTCCCTAAAGATGGACCATTCATTAGATTTATAAAGTCCCTAAAGATGGACCATTCATTAGATTTATACAGTCCCTGAAGATGGACCATTCATTAGATTTATACAGTCCCTAAACATGGACCATTCATTAGATTTATACAGTCCCTAAAGATGGACCATTCATTAGCTTTATACAGTCCCTAAAGATGGACCATTCATTAGATTTATACAGTCCCTAAACATGGACCATTCATTAGATTTATACAGTCCCTAAACATGGACCATTCATTAGATTTATACAGTCCCTATAGATGGACCATTCATTAGCTTTATACAGTCCCTAAAGACGGACCATTCATTAGATTTATACAGTCCCTAAACATGGACCATTCATTAGATTTATACAGTCCCTAAATATGGACCATTCATTAGATTTATACAGTCCCTAAAGATGGACCATTCATTAGATTTATACAGTCCCTAAAGATGGACCATTCATTAGATTTATACAGTCCCTAAAGATGGACCATTCATTAGATTTATACATTCCTAAAAGATGGACCATTCATTAGCTTTATACAGTCCCTAAAGATGGACCATTCATTAGATTTATACAGTCCCTAAAGATGGACCATTCATTAGATTTATACAGTCCCTAAAGATGGACCATTCATTAGATTTATACCGTCCCTAAAGATGGACCATTCATTAGATTTATACAGTCCCTAAAGATGGACCATTCATTAGATTTATCCAGTCCCTAAACATGGACCATTCATTAGATTTATACTGTCCCTAAACATGGACCATTCATTAGATTTATACAGTCCCTAAAGATGGACCATTCATTAGATTTATACAGTCCCTATAGATGGACCATTCATTAGATTTATACAGTCCCTAAATATGGACCATTCATTAGATTTATACAGTCCCTAAAGATGGACCATTCATTAGATTTATACAGTCCCTAAAGATGGACCATTCATTAGATTTATCCAGTCCCTAAACATGGACCATTCATTAGATTTATACAGTCCCTATAGATGGACCATTCATTAGCTTTATACAGTCCCTAAAGATGGACCATTCATTAGATTTATACAGTCCCTAAATATGGACCATTCATTAGATTTATACAGTCCCTAAACATGGACCATTCATTAGATTTATACAGTCCCTAAAGATGGACCATTCATTAGATTTATACAGTCCCTAAATATGGACCATTCATTAGATTTATACAGTCCCTAAAGATGGACCATTCATTAGATTTATACAGTCCCTAAAGATGGACCATTCTTTAGATTTATACAGTCCCTAAACATGGACCATTCATTAGATTTATACAGTCCCTAAAGATGGACCATTCATTAGATTTATCCAGTCCCTAAACATGGACCATTCATTAGATTTATACCGTCCCTAAACATGGACCATTCATTAGATTTATACAGTCCCTAAACATGGACCATTCATTAGATTTATACAGTCCCTAAAGACGGACCATTCATTAGATTTATACAGTCCCTAAATATGGACCATTCATTAGATTTATACAGTCCCTAAAGATGGACCATTCATTAGATTTATACAGTCCCTAAAGATGGACCATTCATTAGATTTATACCGTCCCTAAAGATGGACCATTCATTAGATTTATACAGTCCCTAAAGACGGACCATTCATTAGATTTATACAGTCCCTAAACATGGACCATTCATTAGATTTATACAGTCCCTAAATATGGACCATTCATTAGATTTATACCGTCCCTAAAGATGGACCATTCATTAGATTTATACAGTCCCTAAAGACGGACCATTCATTAGATTTATACAGTCCCTAAAGACGGACCATTCATTAGATTTATACAGTCCCTAAACATGGACCATTCATTAGATTTATACAGTCCCTAAATATGGACCATTCATTAGATTTATACAGTCCCTAAAGATGGACCATTCATTAGATTTATACATTCCCAAAAGATGGACCATTCATTAGATTTATACATTCCTAAAAGATGGACCATTCATTAGCTTTATACAGTCCCTAAAGATGGACCATTCATTAGATTTATACAGTCCCTAAAGATGGACCATTCATTAGATTTATACCGTCCCTAAAGATGGACCATTCATTAGATTTATACAGTCCCTAAAGATGGACCATTCATTAGATTTATCCAGTCCCTAAACATGGACCATTCATTAGATTTATACCGTCCCTAAACATGGACCATTCATTAGATTTATACAGTCCCTAAACATGGACCATTCATTAGATTTATACCGTCCCTAAACATGGACCATTCATTAGATTTATACAGTCCCTAAACATGGACCATTCATTAGATTTATACAGTCCCTAAATATGGACCATTCATTAGATTTATACAGTCCCTAAAGACAGACCATTCATTAGATTTATACAGTCCCTAAACATGGACCATTCATTAGATTTATACAGTCCCTAAAGATGGACCATTCATTAGATTTATACAGTCCCTAAATATGGACCATTCATTAGATTTATACAGTCCCTAAATATGGACCATTCATTAGATTTATACAGTCCCTAAATATGGACCATTCATTAGATTTATACAGTCCCTAAAGATGGACCATTCATTAGATTTATACAGTCCCTAAACATGGACCATTCATTAGATTTATACAGTCCCTAAAGATGGACCATTCATTAGATTTATACAGTCCCTAAATATGGACCATTCATTAGATTTATACTGTCCCTAAAGACGGACCATTCATTAGATTTATACAGTCCCTAAAGATGGACCATTCATTAGATTTATACAGTCCCTAAAGATGGACCATTCATTAGATTTATACAGTCCCTAAAGATGGACCATTCATTAGATTTATACAGTCCCTAAAGATGGACCATTCATTAGATTTATACAGTCCCTAAAGACGGACCATTCATTAGATTTATACAGTCCCTAAAGATGGACCATTCATTAGCTTTATACAGTCCCTAAAAATGGACCATTCATTAGCTTTATAAAGTCCCTAAAGATGGACCATTCATTAGATTTATACAGTCCCTAAAGACAGACCATTCATTAGATTTATACAGTCCCTAAAGATGGACCATTCATTAGATTTATACAGTCCCTAAAGATGGACCATTCATTAGATTTATACAGTCCCTAAAGACGGTCCATTTATTAGATTTATACAGTCCCTAAAGACGGACCATTCATTAGATTTATACAGTCCCTAAAGACGGACCATTCATTAGATTTATACAGTCCCTAAAGATGGACCATTCATTAGATTTATACAGTCCCTAAAGATGGACCATTCATTAGATTTATACAGTCCCTAAAGACGGACCATTCATTAGATTTATACAGTCCCTAAAGATGGACCATTCATTAGATTTATACAGTCCCTAAACATGGACCATTCATTAGATTTATACAGTCCCTAAAGATGGACCATTCATTAGATTTATACCGTCCCTAAAGATGGACCATTCATTAGATTTATCCAGTCCCTATAGATGGACCATTCATTAGATTTATACAGTCCCTAAAGATGGACCATTCATTAGATTTATACAGTCCCTAAAGATGGACCATTCATTAGATTTATACAGTCCCTAAACATGGACCATTCATTAGATTTATACAGTCCCTAAAGATGGACCATTCATTAGATTTATACAGTCCCTAAAGATGGACCATTCATTAGATTTATACAGTCCCTAAAGATGGACCATTCATTAGATTTATACATTCCCTAAAGATGGACCATTCATTAGATTTATACAGTCCCTAAAGATGGACCATTCATTAGATTTATACCGTCCCTAAACATGGACCATTCATTAGCTTTATACAGTCCCTAAAGATGGACCATTCATTAGATTTATACAGTCCCTAAAGATGGACCATTCATTAGATTTATACAGTCCCTAAAGATGGACCATTCATTAGATTTATACAGTCCCTAAAGATGGACCATTCACTAGATTTATACAGTCCCTAAAGATGGACCATTCATTAGATTTATACAGTCCCTAAAGATGGACCATTCATTAGATTTATACCGTCCCTAAAGATGGACCATTCATTAGCTTTATACAGTCCCTAAAGATGGACCATTCATTAGATTTATACAGTCCCTAAAGATGGACCATTCATTAGATTTATCCAGTCCCTAAACATGGACCATTCATTAGATTTATACCGTCCCTAAACATGGACCATTCATTAGATTTATACAGTCCCTAAAGATGGACCATTCATTAGCTTTATACAGTCCCTAAATATGGACCATTCATTAGCTTTATACAGTCCCTAAAGATGGACCATTCATTAGATTTATACAGTCCCTAAAGATGGACCATTCATTAGATTTATACAGTCCCTAAAGCACGCTCCCACCTCAGCTGTCCATATATTTTTCTCAAACCCATAGCGATAGCCTATCCACTGACTTATCATAATGCCTTTTACTTCCATGCAGTCCCACCATTCACTATTTTGTCACCCAAAGAATTAATTATGTTCCTGCTACTGGCCCTTCTGGCCCCTCCAGAGGGCAAGAGGCTGCTCTCACAATTCCATAGATTACGCTGTCCCCTATTTGGGCCCCTTTAGAATATTCTGTCTTTTACCAAATTAGCCCCTTATGCTGGGCCCCTGTGATATTAATAAGCCCAAGATACTCTGTGGTCTATTTATAAAGTATCATAAGTAAATACAGGGAAGAGTCTGAATCATTTCACACCCTTCCAATGCCAGACTCCCCAACTCAGCATCAGGCGGATGTAATAGGACCATCTGGTGGTATTGAGGGGGAGTGTGTGTACTCTATATCACAACACATCCTCACCAGTACCCCGGACAGGGAACATAACAGGTAGGGCTTTTATATAAAACTAATGAAATGGATGTAGGAGCAAGTTAATATTAATTAGCTACTCAATATGTTTTGACAGTTTGAATTGAAGAAGAAAAAAAAAATAATAATCAATTGCATACTGGACTAGTGTTTTCAGGATTCTCCATTTATAACATAAAAAAATGCATTTCTATGTATTTAAAAAATGATACGTGATATAATATTGCTATTTAATGCTAGCGGGGGCGGCTAAAATGTAAAGATACAGTGGCCATCTGTTATTTAGCTGGAGTATATATAGGACACAATTTAACTATTTTCTGTGAAACAGCTGTGAGGATAAATGTAACAGGATAGGACAACTTGTGAATATACTACAGGTAGGATATAATCTGTAAAAAGTCAAGTAGAAATGATATAAGAAACTTTTGAGTTAAAACTATGGGTTTATAGCTGTTATATAAATTATGTGATAAACTAGCGGTTTGTTCTCTTTTATAAAATATGTGTACGCATAATTTCAATTTAAGCTATATTTTGAACTATTGCATGGCTACGTGCAAACTATTGAACACTGGGTGAAGTTTCGGAATTAAGTCTTATCCTTTCAAGCATTAGTCACTGTGATGTTAACACTGCCGGGCAACTGTGAGTCATGGCATAGTGACTTTTATGCCTATAGGAAAGTTGAGATTTCAGTGATTCTAAGTGTGTTTTAGTATAATTATGTAATAAACAATATCATGGGTGTCTGTGCAATTGTCCAGGATATTTGACCCTCGATACTGGTAATCGACCGATGTTCTATTACACTCGGCCTTTGTGTCAAATGGTCTGGAATATTGAACAGACATTCATGATATATTTGTATATTATATACTATAAATTTGTTGTTCTCTTATATAAGAGTTCTGCACCTGAACAAATAAAAATAAAGTTTCAAACTCTATCCATTGCTAGCAGACTTTACATGTTGTTACAGAGTCAAGGAGAGTTTAATTTAAACTTTATTTTACCACAAATGATACTTGAAGCCATGGGTTATAAAGATGACAGTATTAATTACAAATACAGTGTCAGATGTCATCTTACCGACAATGTGTGTGTTGGTTAGGTCGAGTAGGTGTTTTACTTAAGTATATACTGATGTGTAATTACAGGGTCTTGTAGAGAGCTTAAAACCAAACATTGACATATTCTCTGTGTACATCATACAAGGGTGGGTTTTGCCCTACTTTCCTGACATTAGAAACTGCATGTTGTAGGGGGGAGGAGGTGGGGGGGGGGGGGGGTTGCTAGAGATAAATCGATCTCACACAGAGGGGTAAAGACAGTCGGCACACGCTATATGACGCTGCTCACAATAACATAATGTCATCATTTTACCTTGAGTAACCAATTTGTAAATGATGACGTCATCAATTTTGATGCACATTCCAAGGAGCATTGAAGATGGCATGGTGAAAAACTTTCCACACCTTTAATCCTACACAGGTGTATCCACACTTTTACCCTAGACAGGTTTATCCACACCTTTACCCTAGACAGGTGTATCCACACCTCTATCCTAGACAGGTGTATCCACACCTTTACCCTAGACAAGTGTATCCACACCTCTATCCTAGACAAGTGTATCCACACCTCTATCCTAGACAGGTGTATCCACACCTTTACCCTAGACAAGTGTATCCACACCTCTATCCTAGACAGGTGTATCCACACCTCTATCCTAGACAGGTGTATCCACACCTTTACCCTAGACAGGTGTATCCACACCTCTATCCTAGACAGGTGTATCCACACCTCTATCCTAGACAGGTGTATCCACACCTCTATCCTAGACAGGTGTATCCACACCTTTACCCTAGACAGGTGTATCCACACCTCTATCCTAGACAGGTGTATCCACACCTCTATCCTAGACAGGTGTATCCACACCTCTATCCTAGACAGGTGTATCCACACCTCTATCCTAGACAGGTGTATCCACACCTCTATCCTAGACAGGTGTATCCACACCTCTATCCTAGTCAGGTGTATCCACACCTTTATCCTAGTCAGGTGTATCCACACCTCTATCCTAGACAGGTGTATCCACACCTCTACCCTAGACAGGTGTATCCACACCTCTATCCTAGACAAGTGTATCCACACCTCTACCCTGGACAAGTGTATCCACACCTTTATCCTAGACAGGTGTATCCACACTTTTACCCTAGACAGGTGTATCCACACCTTTACCCTAGAAAGGTGTATTCACACCTCTATCCTAGACAGGTGTGTCCACACATTTACCCTAGACAGGTGTATCCACACCTCTACCCTAGACAGGTGTATCCACACCTTTACCCTGGACAGGTGTATCCACACCTTTATCCTAGACAGGTGTATCCACACCTTTATCCTACACAGGTGTATCCACACCTTTACCCTGGACAGGTGTATCCACACCTTTACCCTAGACAGGTGTATCCACACCTCTATCCTAGACAGGTGTATCCATACCTTTACCCTAGACAGGTGTATCCACACCTCTATCCTAGACAGGTGTATCCACACCTCTATCCTAGACAGGTGTATCCACACCTCTATCCTAGACAGGTGTATCCACACCTCTATCCTAGACAGGTGTATCCACACCTCTATCCTAGACAGGTGTATCCATACCTTTACCCTAGACAGGTGTATCCACACCTTTACTCTAGACAGGTGTATCCACACCTCTATCCTAGACAGGTGTATCCATACCTTTACCCTAGACAGGTGTATCCACACCTTTACTCTAGACAGGTGTATCCACACCTCTATCCTAGACAGGTGTATCCACACCTTTACTCTAGACAGGTGTATCCACACCTCTATCCTAGACAGGTGTATCCACACCTCTATCCTAGACAGGTTTATCCACACCTTTATCCTAGACAGGTGTATCCACACCTTTACCCTAGACAGGTGTATCCACACCTCTACTCTAGACATGTGTATCCACACCTCTATCCTAGACAGGTGTATCCACACCTCTATCCTAGACAGGTGTATCCACACCTCTATCCTAGACAGGTGTATCCACACCTCTATCCTAGACAGGTGTATCCACACCTCTATCCTAGACAGGTGTATCCACACCTCTATCCTAGACAGGTGTATCCACACCTCTATCCTAGACAGGTGTATCCACACCTCTATCCTAGACAGGTGTATCCACACCTCTATCCTAGACAGGTGTATCCACACCTTTACCCTAGACAGGTGTATCCACACCTCTATCCTAGACAGGTGTATCCACACCTCTATCCTAGACAGGTTTATCCACACCTTTACCCTAGACAGGTGTATCCACACCTTTACCCTAGACAGGTGTATCCACACCTCTATCCTAGACAGGTGTATCCACACCTCTATCCTAGGGTAAGATTAATAGAATCTTTCATCCCTTTTGGGGTGAGATAGGGGGATCTCAACCCGAGGAGGGAGATTGTTAAATTCCCAAACACGAGGCTTGCCGAGTGTTTGGGAACTTAACAATCTCCCCCAAGGGTTGAGATCCCCCTATCTCATTCCAAAAAGGGGTGAATGATTATTTTTCTCTTACCCTGTTTTCCAATCGTAGTGTGAACCAAATAGAAACGTACGTAAACAACAACACATAGATGACGGATGACTGTTGTGATAAGGCTGCAAGCAGACGCTTTACACCTTACGATATGTTGTTTCATACAAAATACAGTTCGGATAAGCTTGTCAAAAAAAAAACACCAAACACTCGGTTCACTCTGGGTTCACTCTGATAATTAATACAGTACAATCCACTTAACCGGGTAACGCTTAATAGGGTATTTCATTTATTGGGGTAAAATTTCAAAAACCAAAACCATTTTCTCTTGAATCATGTTTAAACAAATTTGTTTAATTGGGTTGGAAATGACGTATTTTTCGGTTATTCGACTACGACAATCTGACCAAAAAAAAATAGAAATTCTCCAATTTTCACGAAAGTCTTTACCCTGAACATGTTTATATCCAAACCTTTACCCTGGATAGGGTTGAGAGAGGGAATCCCCCATCTTCAATTTTATGATGTCATGTCAACAATATAATGACCTCATGTTGACAATTCATTTATAAGGTCAGTAAAATATACTTTGCTTAAGAAAACCACCAGATCATTAAAAGAAAAATAATCATTGATCCCCTTGGGAGTGAGACAAGGAATTCTCTTACCCTGGACAGGGATATCCACAATTTTACTGGTAAGAGATCTTTTTATCTCACCTTTGGGTTGAGACAAGCTACATGTGCTCTTTGCATGTTCTCAACAATTGCATGTTGTCAAGTCAACAATACCATGACATCATGGCAACAGTACAATGATGTCATATTGACAATTCATTCACGTTATGTCAACATTTCCTTGCATTGATGTAACGTTGATATTAGATACATTAGAGGGTAAACAGGGTAAGAGAAAAGTAATCATTCACCCCATGGAAGTGAGACCTTATTAACTAGGGAATCAACCATTGGGGTGAGATACTTAAGCTGCCAAAAACTCGGCAAGCCTCATGTTTGGCAACTTTAAATCTCCCCCCTCAGGTTGAGATTCCCCTGTCTCACCCCCAAGGGGGTAAAAGGTATTATTAATCTCAACCCTTGGGGTAAGATTCTTAAGCTGCCAAACATTCAGCAAGACTCCTGTTTATCACTAAGAATCTTTCACTTCAGGTTGAGATGACCCTGTCTCACACAAGAGGGATACAGATATTCTATTAATCTTTTCGGTATCAAAATTGGGAATGTACCTAAAGCTTGGGAGCAATATCTCCATCACTCTGTAAGAACAAGCATTTATGGCTGATTTGGAATGAATTATCTGGCACCAATAATACACCCTTTTTCACATAAATAAGAATAGAACCGACCTTAAACCTGAAATTAGTTGTCATAATTGTAGCACTGATCATAGGTTTTACCCCCTGTTATTTCTATAGAAACATATTAAATCTTAATTGTCAGGAAAATGGAAGGATTTCTCCTCAATCAATACACCATTTCTTCTCCTTCCCCACTGGGATCCTTGACAGCAGCTTTTGAAAGTAGGACTCTGTAATGGTTGTAAGCTAACCAGCCATATAAAGATGCCCAAAGTTTGATATCTAAGGACAATGGTTTTTTCTGTGTATTGTTAGCTTTAGCAGGATAATGGAAATAACTCACAATGCCATACCAACACCTGCTTTGGCAGATTTGATCTAGGCTTAGATAGGTAATGCATATGTGTTAATCTCCAATAAATTAGCAAGTTGACAGTGGTGTGTTATTGATCATATTTAGTTAGTGAAATACCAGTTGAGCCATACATCTGCTTATACCACCAAGATCACCGAGTATATACCTGGTGATCGTCGTGTCATATTTAAAAAAAAAAAAAAAAAATTGAATACAACCTAGCTGATATGAAGAAAAAAAAAACAATGTTGAAAATAACAGACTTCCGATGTGGTGACATTTATATACAGATGTTCTGGGTGTAATGTAACAGACATCCGATGTGGTGACATTTATATACAGATGTTCTGGGTGTAATGTAACAGACATCCGATGTGGTGACATTTATATACAGATATTGGGTGAAATGTAACAGACATCCGATGTGGTGACATTTATATACAGATATTCTGGGTGTAATGTAACAGACATCCGATGTGGTGACATTTATATACAGATATTCTGGGTGTAATGTAACAGACTTCCGATGTGGTGACATTTATATACAGATATTCTGGGTGTAATGTAACAGACTTCCGATGTGGTGACATTTATATACAGATATTCTGGGTGTAATGTAACAGACTTCCGATGTGGTGACATTTATATACAGATGTTCTGGGTGTAATGTAACAGACTTCCGATGTGGTGACATTTATATACAGATATTCTGGGTGTAATGTAACAGACTTCCGATGTGGTGACATTTATATACAGATGTTCTGGGTGTAATGTAACAGACTTCCGATGTGGTGACATTTATATACAGATATTCTAGGTGTAATGTAACAGACTTCCGATGTGGTGACATTTATATACAGATATTGGGTGAAATGTAACAGACATCCGATGTGGTGACATTTAATAATGTAACAGACATCCGATGTGGTGACATTTATATACAGATATTGGGTGAAATGTAACAGACATCCGATGTGGTGACATTTAATAATGTAACAGACATCCGATGTGGTGACATTTATATACAGATATTGGGTGAAATGTAACAGACATCCGATGTGGTGACATTTATATACAGATATTGGGTGAAATGTAACAGACATCCGATGTGGTGACATTTAATAATGTAACAGACATCCGATGTGGTGACATTTATATACAGATATTCTGGGTGTAATGTAACAGACATCCGATGTGGTGACATTTATATACAGATATTGGATGAAATGTAACAGACATCCGATGTGGTGACATTTATATACAGATATTCTGGGTGTAATGTAACAGACATCCGATGTGGTGACATTTATATACAGATATTCTGGGTGAAATGTAACAGACATCCGATGTGGTGACATTTAATAATGTAACAGACATCCGATGTGGTGACATTTATATACAGATATTGGGTGAAATGTAACAGACATCCGATGTGGTGACATTTATATACAGATATTCTGGGTGTAATGTAACAGACATCCGATGTGGTGACATTTATATACAGATATTCTGGGTGTAATGTAACAGACATCCGATGTGGTGACATTTAATAATGTAACAGACATCCGATGTGGTGACATTTATATACAGATATTGGGTGAAATGTAACAGACATCCGATGTGGTGACATTTATATACAGATATTCTGAGTGTAATGTAACAGACATCCGATGTGGTGACATTTATATACAGATATTGGATGAAATGTAACAGACATCCGATGTGGTGACATTTATATACAGATATTGGGTGAAATGTAACAGACATCCGATGTGGTGACATTTATATACAGATGTTCTGAGTGTAATGTAACAGACATCCGATGTGGTGACATTTATATACAGATATTGGGTGAAATGTAACAGACATCCGATGTGGTGACATTTATATACAGATATTCTGAGTGTAATGTAACAGACATCCGATGTGGTGACATTTATATACAGATATTGGGTGAAATGTAACAGACATCTGATGTGGTGACATTTATATACAGATATTGGATGAAATGTAACAGACAGGCGATGTGGTGACATTTATATACAGATATTGGGTGAAATGTAACAGACATCCGATGTGGTGACATTTATATACAGATATTCTGAGTGTAATGTAACAGACATCCGATGTGGTGACATTTATATACAGATATTGGGTGAAATGTAACAGACATCCGATGTGGTGACATTTATATACAGATATTCTGAGTGTAATGTAACAGACATCCGATGTGGTGACATTTATATACAGATATTGGGTGAAATGTAACAGACATCCGATGTGGTGACATTTATATACAGATATTCTGAGTGTAATGTAACAGACATCCGATGTGGTGACATTTATATACAGATATTGGATGAAATGTAACAGACATCCGATGTGGTGACATTTATATACAGATATTGGGTGAAATGTAACAGACATCCGATGTGGTGACATTTATATACAGATGTTGGATGAAATGTAACAGACATCCGATGTGGTGACATTTATATACAGATATTGGGTGAAATGTAACAGACATCCGATGTGGTGACATTTATATACAGATATTGGGTGAAATGTAACAGACATCCGATGTGGTGACATTTAATAATGTAACAGACATCCGATGTGGTGACATTTATATACAGATATTGGATGTAATGTAACAGACATCCGATGTGGTGACATTTATTAGCCCACCATCATCAGATGGTGGGCTATTCAAATCGCCCTGCGTCCGTGGTCCGTCGTCCGTCCGTCCGTCCGTCCCTCCCTCCGTCCGTCCGTCCGTCCGTCCGTCCGTAAACAATTCTTGTTATCGCTAATCCTCAGAAAGTACTGAAGGGATCTTTCTCAAATTTCATATGTAGGTTCCCCTTGGTGCCTAGTTATGCATATTGTATTTTGGGACCGATCGGAAAACAACATGGCCGACAGGCAGCCATCTTGGATTTTGACCATTGAAGTTTGTTATCGCTATTTCTGAGAAAGAGCTGAAGGGATCTTTCTCAAATTTCATATGTAGGTTCCCCTTGGTGCCTAGTTATGCATATTGCATTTTGGGACCGATCGGAAAACAACATGGCCGACAGGCAGCCATCTTGGATTTTGACAATTGAAGTTTGTTATCGCTATTTCTAAGAAAGTACTGAAGGGATCTTTCTCAAATTTGATATGTGGGTTTCCCTTGGTGCCTAGTTATGCATATTGCATTTTGGGACCGATCGGAAAACAACATGGCCGACGGGCAGCCATCTTGGATTTTGACCATTGAAGTTTGTTATCGCTATTTCTGAGAAAGTACTGAAGGGATCTTTCTCAAATTTCATATGTTAGTTTCCCTTGGTGCCTAGTTATGCATATTGCATTTTGGGACCGATCGGAAAACAACATGGCCGACGGGCAGCCATCTTGAATTTTGACCATTGAAGTTTGTTATCGCTATTTCTAAGAAAGCACTGAAGGGATCTTTCTCAAATTTCATATGTAGGTTCCCCTTAGTGCCTAGTTATGCATATTGCATTTTGAGACCGATCTGAAAACAACATGGCCGACAGGCAGCCATCTTGGATTTTGACAATTGAAGTTTGTTATCGCTATTTCTGTGAAAGTACTAAGGGGATCTTTTTCATATTTGTTATGTAGGTTCCCCTTGGTGCTTAGTTATGCATATAGCATTTTGAGACCAATCGGAAAACAACATGGCCGACAGGCAGCCATCTTGGATTTTGACCATTAAAGTTTGTTATTGCCATTTCTGAGAAAGTACTGAAGGGATCTTTCTCAAATTTCATATGTAGGTTCCCCTTGGTGCTTAGTAATGCATATCGCATTTTGGGACTGATCGGAAAACAACATGGCCGACAGGCAGCCATCTTGGATTTTGACCATAGAAGTTTGTTATCGCTATTTCTGAGAAAGTTTTGATTGGATCTTTCTCCAATTTCATATGTAGGTTCCCCTTGGTGCCTAGTTATGCATATTGCATTTTGGGACCGATCAGAAAACAACATGGCCGACAGGCAGCCATCTTGGATTTCGAAAATTGAAACTGGTTAACACTATTACTAAGAAACTAATGAAGGGATCTTCCTGAAATTTCATATGTAGGTTCCCCCAGGTGCCTAGTTATGCATATTGCATTTTGAGACCAATCGGAAAACAACATGGCCGACAAGCAGCCATCTTGGATTTTGACAATTGAAGTTTGTTATCACTATTTCTCAGAAAGCACTGAAGGAATCTTTCTCAAATTCCATATATATAGGTTCCCCTTGGTGCCTAAATCTTAAATTTTATATATAGGTTTCCCTTGTTTGAAAAGTACTAGAGGTTTCTTCTGAGTTTACACAGATTAGTAAGACTTAGAAGAAGAGAAAAGTAGAGAAAAAATCAATCTGACATGGAACCTATGAAGAACATTCAATGGTGGGCGCCAAGATCCCTCTGGGATCTCTTGTATACAGATATTCTGAGTGTAATGTAACAGACATCCGATGTGGTGACATTTATATACAGATATTGGGTGAAATGTAACAGACATCCGATGTGGTGACATTTATATACAGATATTGGGTGAAATGTAACAGACTTCCGATGTGGTGACATTTATATACAGATATTGGGTGAAATGTAACAGACATCCGATGTGGTGACATTTATATACAGATGTTCTGAGTGTAATGTAACAGACATCCGATGTGGTGACATTTAATAATGTAACAGACATCCGATGTGGTGACATTTATATACAGATATTGGGTGAAATGTAACAGACATCCGATGTGGTGACATTTATATACAGATATTCTGAGTGTAATGTAACAGACATCCGATGTGGTGACATTTATATACAGATATTGGATGAAATGTAACAGACATCCGATGTGGTGACATTTATATACAGATATTGGGTGAAATGTAACAGACATCCGATGTGGTGACATTTATATACAGATGTTCTGAGTGTAATGTAACAGACATCCGATGTGGTGACATTTATATACAGATATTGGGTGAAATGTAACAGACATCCGATGTGGTGACATTTATATACAGATATTCTGAGTGTAATGTAACAGACATCCGATGTGGTGACATTTATATACAGATATTGGGTGAAATGTAACAGACATCTGATGTGGTGACATTTATATACAGATATTGGATGAAATGTAACAGACAGGCGATGTGGTGACATTTATATACAGATATTGGGTGAAATGTAACAGACATCCGATGTGGTGGCATTTATATACAGATATTCTGAGTGTAATGTAACAGACATCCGATGTGGTGACATTTATATACAGATATTGGGTGAAATGTAACAGACATCCGATGTGGTGACATTTATATACAGATATTCTGAGTGTAATGTAACAGACATCCGATGTGGTGACATTTATATACAGATATTGGGTGAAATGTAACAGACATCCGATGTGGTGACATTTATATACAGATATTCTGAGTGTAATGTAACAGACATCCGATGTGGTGACATTTATATACAGATATTGGATGAAATGTAACAGACATCCGATGTGGTGACATTTATATACAGATATTGGGTGAAATGTAACAGACATCCGATGTGGTGACATTTATATACAGATATTCTGAGTGTAATGTAACAGACATCCGATGTGGTGACATTTATATACAGATATTGGGTGAAATGTAACAGACATCCGATGTGGTGACATTTATATACAGATGTTGGATGAAATGTAACAGACATCCGATGTGGTGACATTTATATACAGATATTGGGTGAAATGTAACAGACATCCGATGTGGTGACATTTATATACAGATATTGGGTGAAATGTAACAGACATCCGATTTGGTGACATTTAATAATGTAACAGACATCCGATGTGGTGACATTTATATACAGATATTGGATGTAATGTAACAGACATCCGATGTGGTGACATTTATATACAGATATTCTGAGTGTAATGTAACAGACATCCGATGTGGTGACATTTATATACAGATATTGGGTGAAATGTAACAGACATCCGATGTGGTGACATTTATATACAGATATTGGGTGAAATGTAACAGACTTCCGATGTGGTGACATTTATATACAGATATTGGGTGAAATGTAACAGACATCCGATGTGGTGACATTTATATACAGATGTTCTGAGTGTAATGTAACAGACATCCGATGTGGTGACATTTAATAATGTAACAGACATCCGATGTGGTGACATTTATATACAGATATTCTGGGTGTAATGTAACAGACTTCCGATGTGGTGACATTTGCTGTAGGTGAATATTTAATTGAACATCTATAGATGACTGATACATTTCTTTCCAATATTAACTCTCCTATTGAGGAAGGAAGACTCAAATTTTATCCTGCATTTAGACATAAATAATCAGTAAAAGACTTCATTGTTCATAATTTATACACACAATTAGTCCAACAGAATATGCAGCTGAAAATATATTAAGGCCATTCATTTGTCAGGATGTTCTTTTCAAAGACTCCAAATTTAGAACTCATGTAACTCCCTTATCAAACTTCCAACGATTATAGAAATTTATATATAGATATAGGCTTTCAACTTAAATGACATTATCAACATTTGGTATTAATGATATAATAAATATAGGTGTGGCAGGACTGAGGTGAAATGATGTTTTCAGAGGAAGAATTTGTTAAATGATGTTTAAAGACATTTGATTTATCAAATGATGTTAACAGCTAGGTGATGGACGTGTATTGATTTTTATAGAACTGAGTGGCAAATATAGAAACATGTATGTATATATATATATATTTACAGTTACAGGTTGTAATCCACTGCCATGGGAACCCTTTATTACACACAACTAAGGTTTCTCATTAGCAGCTCCCATGGTGATTACAAAACTCACCAGTCATCACATACATACTGTTGATGCACATTGTATGCCTGAAAGCTAATGATTTCTGCTCCATTCATCTTTGTACTGCCTCTGTATAGCCTTCTATCAGCTAGTTAATGTCATCTAGTCATTAACTATCCTCCAGCTTGCTGCCATTGATCAAAACACTTCTCAGCCCATTGGGATGGTCATTTTCTGCTTCCATTCACAAACTTGGAATTTCGGAATTGGATGTTCCTTTCATGAATATCCAAAGTAGCTATTATGAAACTGATCTATTTTATCTTTGCTTTGAAGGTCAAGAACAAAATCAGTGTCCCACTGAATGTCAGCCTGACATACATATTATAATAAACAAATTTATTTTTGATAATATTCTTCATGGATGAATATGGTTTATGATAGCCAATTGTATGTGGCTGTACCATGATATTACCAGTTCCACCTTCCAATCTACAGATAATTATGTGTGGCTGTACCATGATATTACCAGTTCCAGCTCCCAATCTACAGATAATTATGTGTGGCTGTACCATGATATTACCAGTTCCACCTCCCAATCTACAGATAATTATGTGTGGCTGTACCATGATATTACCAGTTCCACCTCCCAATCTACAGATAATTATGTGTGGCTGTACCATGATATTACCAGTTCCACCTCCCAATCTACAGATAATTATGTGTGGCTGTACCATGATATTACCAGTTCCACCTCCCAATCTACAGATAATTATGTGTGGCTGTACCATGATATTACCAGTTCCACTTCCCAATCTACAGATAATTCTGTGTGGCTGTACCATGATATTACCAGTTCCACCTCCCAATCTACAGATAATTGTGTGTGGCTGTACCATGATATTACCAGTTCCACCTCCCAATCTACAGATAATTATGTGTGGCTGTACCATGATATTACCAGTTCCACCTCCCAATCTACAGATAATTGTGTGTGGCTGTACCATGATATTACCAGTTCCACCTCCCAATCTACAGATAATTGTGTGTGGCTGTACCATGATATTACCAGTTCCACCTCCCAATCT
This sequence comes from Pecten maximus, assembly GCF_902652985.1. Lineage (NCBI taxonomy): Eukaryota > Metazoa > Mollusca > Bivalvia > Pectinida > Pectinidae > Pecten > Pecten maximus. Next base: position 13,669,855 of record NC_047016.1, read on the forward strand.
ACAGATAATTATGTGTGGCTGTACCATGATATTACCAGTTCCACCTCCCAATCTACAGATAATTATGTGTGGCTGTACCATGATATTACCAGTTCCACCTCCCAATCTACAGATAATTATGTGTGGCTGTACCGTGATATTACCAGTTCCAGCTCCCAATCTACAGATAATTATGTGTGGCTGTACCGTGATATTACCAGTTCCAGCTCCCAATCTACAGATAATTATGTGTGGCTGTACCGTGATATTACCAGTTCCACCTCCCAATCTACAGATAATTATGTGTGGCTGTACCGTGATATTACCAGTTCCACCTCCCAATCTACAGATAATTATGTGTGGCTGTACCGTGATATTACCAGTTCCACCTCCCAATCTACAGATAATTATGTGTGGCTGTACCGTGATATTACCAGTTCCACCTCCCAATCTACAGATAATTATGTGTGGCTGTACCATGATATTACCAGTTCCACCTCCCAATCTACAGATAATTATGTGTGGCTGTACCGTGATATTACCAGTTCCACCTCCCAATCTACAGATAATTATGTGTGGCTGTACCGTGATATTACCAGTTCCACCTCCCAATCTACAGATAATTATGTGTGGCTGTACCGTGATATTACCAGTTCCAGCTCCCAATCTACAGATAATTATGTGTGGCTGTACCGTGATATTACCAGTTCCAGCTCCCAATCTACAGATAATTATGTGTGGCTGTACCGTGATATTACCAGTTCCAGCTCCCAATCTACAGATAATTATGTGTGGCTGTACCATGATATTACCAGTTCCAGCTCCCAATCTACAGATAATTATGTGTGGTTGTACCATGATATTACCAGTTCCACCTCCCAATCTACAGATAATTATGTGTGGCTGTACCATGATATTACCAGTTCCACCTCCCAATCTACAGATAATTATGTGCCCCCTTACCCTTGATTTCAGTGCACTGATGAAGCTCTTCATCCAAAAAATGTTCAGAGTAAAAATGTTGAATAAAGCATCAGCTCGCATCAATACTAGATTTAGTATAGTAAGCAGATTTGTGCTGACAATCTAATTCATGAATCACTGAAAGGTCAAACGAAGATTGAATGAACAGTAGTGAAATATTTCAGGATCTTTAGTGGCCAAATGTGTATCCATGCAAGCAGATATTCATTGACCAGTAATTAATATAATTTCCCAAGTGTCTATCTCCGGAAAGGTCAGAACTGCCCATGGAGTAATCTGTTAATGATTGTCGTTATTTCAAAATGTGCTGGAGACTATAAAAGGAACATGTCCTCCTGAACCAATGTTTTTTGACCACCTGATAATGTAATTTATTGTCGCTCCCTCTCTAAAATTACCACAATTTTTCTTAACGAAGTGCTGCCCTAATGGATGCAATGAACCGCTTGGAAAAGTTTGTGTCACGCCTACAAGTCCATTTTCTGATATCAGAAATTTCCTAATGGATGGTTTCATTAAATAATATTGGTTAAATACTTAACTAGTTTAGGGGAGAACAGACGTCATCGTGTCTGATGTCAATGGAACTTCCATGACAGATCTACTTTCATTGATAGAATTCCTCAGAGTTTACAAACACAAGTTGTATGGATCAGATGGCTAAATCTGGACACTTGTATTCAGTTTATAGAGATGTATTTTATACCCTGGAAGCCCCACCATTTTATTGGTGTAGTACAACTCTGACGTAGGAGCTAAGGAGTGCAGCCATTACTCCCTCCCAATATTTACAAATCATTCTTACAAGATTAATTAATCTTGCCGTTTTATCTGCTATGATACAAACCTAGGATAAGTGAAATTGATCTGTTGATGTCCTCGGTATTACATTTGACATATATAGCATGGGTAAAAAGATCCAACAACAAACCTCTCATCTTGTTTTCATTTTGCCGGGATTTACGCAATGTTTTCATTGTAGCGCGCGTAATGGCTTCCTGCCTCCCAGATTATATTCGTTTATACATGTATTTCAATTAATTTTGAAGAGCTAAAAAAAATACATTGATTTACAAGAGACCTTCAATAGTGTTTCCGATTTACACATGAGATTGGAGTTTCTTATGAGTTCCTCACTTTTATAAATCAGGAAAGATATAGACCACCTGAGAAATGTATATTTATAAAGATTTACATTGATAACCAAGATCTATGGCCATAATCAAGCTGAATTTCTTTTAAATATTGTATGTAGAATTTTAATTAGCTATTTTTTTCCATTTCTTTAAAGCAATATAAGATGTGAAAACAGAATTCAATCAGCAAAAATGAGAGTTGTCAAAGTTAATGATATTTTTCATCTTATATATAATCAGGGACATATATAGAACAAAATATTTCTATCTTTTTTAATTTCTATTATGTCACAGGGTTTCAGTTAGATATGAGCAATTCACAGTTTCTACTAATTGTGTATGTCTAATTATAAAGGCCAGTGAAAATTTTCCTCCGAATCCAGAAAAAGAATTTTTATTTATTTAGTAAGAAAATTTGAAAGCTGAATCTATTTGTCATATGAGTGAATGTAAACATGTTAAATCTGTTGTTAGCAGTAATAGAACACTAATGATGTGGAAATGTATCATTAAGAACACTGAAAATTTGATTGAAAATATATCATATCTCCTGTTGTAAACAATATTATTATTTTAACAAGTAAACATGTCTATCATCTGTTTAGTGTATTGTAGTATCCGGTAAACATTGTGGGTGTGTTTTGTTTTGGGATTACTCTTTTGTACTCCAGTAACAACAACAATAACAACTTGTTGGGTGACAGACTAATACCATACTGTTAGTCAGTATCCTCATATGGACCATCAAAATATAGCTTTGTTGTATAATGTCAGAGGGTTTTTAAACCTCTTAAAAATTATGTAATTGTCACAAAAAGAACAATGTCTGAAGAAACTTTGCCTTCTTTGATAATTAACACAGAAATAATGATTGAAATCCCTCGTTAAACTAACCAAACATGAATATACATTGTAGTATTCTCACTAATTTACAGTAATTTATTGATAACAGATTTGTTGATTAATCTGAAAATTGGTGTGGTGACTATGTTTCAAGTGAATTGGTTGGCTGGGCTTTACGACGATTGTGTATTTGTAATGCATTAGTTGTGGCTAAAACAAACAAAAAACACGTCAGCAGACTTCTATCCGCTATTATGTCACATCAGTTATCGGTTCCATACCCAAAGGCACTGATGACGATGTTATAAACAGGTGATCTCCCAACACAAACAGCTCCTATAGAGTAATGTACCTACTTCCATATAAGGCATGACAGCTGATAATGAGGAAATCCTATCAAGTATTCATGATGACATTTTTCCAAGTATTCCATTGGCCAGTCCTATGATTTCTCTCTGACATAATCAACCCGTTGATTCTGTCAATATTATGTTTGTGACGACATCGGGAGTATCAATGTTGTTCTATATGTAGGCCTTTCACATGTGCTTCTCACAACAACAATTACACACTGAGCTGTGCAAATCGGGCCAATACGAAAGGTAAGGAACAGTATATAGTTGTTTTAAAACCTTTTATTATATTTCAAAAGAATTATTTTATAGAAATCTTTCTTTTTTAATTTGTACATTGTATTTTGAAAATCTAAACAGGATGGGGTGACGACTGTTGCTGTGGGTTTCACTGATTATTTGGTGACAGTATCTATATGCAGTCTTGCCACTACTCTATTATTAACCAATATATCTTTTTTTTTATCAGATTTGATATGAATCTTAGAAGAATGTGATTTTGTTAAAATGATTAGCGGAAGTCCCCGTACTTTAAAGCTTCTCGTGAATGATTATGTTCATATTACATTGTGATTTTTTTGAAAGTCTGTTATTTTCAACAAAAAACTTTCATCTATACTTTTAACTGAATTTAAAATCACTCAAGCACAATATCATAATTCAGATTGAAATAATTGATTATGTGTAGATTTTTACATGCACACACACTCCTTGTGTACATTCACAAACTATCCTATATATGCCCTTGCTACTTTCTCAAATCAGATTAGCATCCGGTGTCCTCAGGAAGTTCTTCACTTTTACTATACACAACTTCAAATTCTTCTGTACTAACGAGAACAATCAACATAACACAAGTGATACTCACCCAGAACCGCAGTCAGTGTCAGAACCGCAGTCAGTGTGGCTGACATGTAGACTTCTATGGGATGTTCAGAGGTACACAGCCTCCAAAAAACAGGTCACAACGGAATCAGCTTTGTGGTGGATATTTGTGTCATATTTCTGGATGTTTTAATTTCGATGTAAATATTTGTCTTTATTCCTCAAACAGAAGAAATCTGGCAACAGTGAAAAGCGAGGAACTGTTTTGCTTTGTTTTCAATCCTTAACATTCTTGAAGTTAGGAATCATTGATACATAAACTTTTAAATGAAATTCAAACTAATGACCAACTTCTCAGGGATGAATAACATATGGATGTGTCTTTCATGCAAGGTAATTAAGTAATATATTCATGAAATCTAGTACATTAATGATGTTTATACCTCATAATGAGAAGTTAATGATGTACTAGTGATAGTAATGGTTTTGAAGTACTGAAATCACTTTATGTAACTATATATATATAAGTCACTGATCGTTTCCAACTGACAAGGTTTGTTTGAATATTGAATTTGATAGTTCATTCCGAACTATACCTTAATAGTGACTGTGATTTCATTAGCTTTTTTATCAATCTGATAAAACAGACATGTGACATATATATCAAAAGTGTGATCTATCCAAATGTAAAGGTACATTTTTTATTCACTAGAATTCAAGTTCACATCCAGATGGAATTACATTGGGATAAGGGTTTTTATGTATTACAATATACAACTGTTACTATAGTAGTGACTGGCTGACAACTGTCACTATAGTAGTGACTGGCTGACAACTGTCACTATAGTAGTGACTGGCTGACAACTGTCACTATAGTAGTGACTGGCTGACAACTGTCACTATAGTAGTGACTGGCTGACAATTGTCACTATAGTAGTGACTGGCTGACAACTGTCACTATAGTAGTGACTGGCTGACAACTGTCACTATAGTAGCACTGGCTGACAACTGTTACCATTGTAATACTTCCTGACAACTGTCACTATAGTAACACTGGCTGACAACTGTTACCATTGTAATACTTCCTGACAACTGTCACTATAGTAACACTGGCTGACAACTGTCACCATAGTAAAATGAGATGACAATTAACTGTTACCATTGTAATACTTCCTGACAACTGTCACTATAGTAACACTGGCTGACATTTGTCACTAAAGTAACACTAGATGACAACCGTCATCATTTTAACACAGACTAATTCATGTCACAGAGTAGCATTGATTGTTAATTTCCACCAGAGAAACCCTAGCATGTATTCCCACTGTGTTATTAACCGGTCATTGATATATTCTACTTGTTTTGGTATAGTAGGGATGTCATATGAGATATGTAGGATTAATTAGCATTAAAAGCTTTGACATTTCAGAGACCTCAATGATATCTTGTTACTGCAATTGATATTGTGTAAGTTTATTTCATTTTCATAAACAAGTTATCCGATGTAAAACATGAAGCAGATAGTGTTTCATTGGCAATCAGACAGTATTGCTTTAATGGGTGTGTCTGCCAGTTGATCCATCAGTAGCAAAACTAGCTGTTTTGTAATTTCAGTTCCTTGGAAATTTAACGAGTGCTAGCTGTGAGCGATTTTATTAAGCGTTGCCAGTGAACACGGACAAGTGTTGGGGCTTTCCCTGCCATGTTCCAACCACACTATATATGCTGGGTTCCTGTATTGATTTGCTTACTTCTCTGTTGACAGGGTGTGCATTTGGAAGAACCAACATCACCAATAACAAAACAACTCAACGAAGACCTGGACGAATTTGTCCGGCAACTCACACACCCAAAGGGAACTGTTGATCGTTCACAATCCATTGACGTGTCGGCCCTTGACAAATTAGGAAAAATGAAATTAGAATCATCACAATCGTCAGGGAGGGATACTCATAGTGTTCGACGATCTGCTCCAGAAATTGCTGAGAAACAGGAGAAACATATATGTGAAGCAGTAAACAATCCTCGTAAAAGCTGGCGGAAACACATTTTACAGAGACGCAATGGAAAGAGCGTCTCATCTGGGACAAACTCCACCGATATTGACGAGGCTGTGGAGATTTCATTTGGTTCAAATGATGATGAGGGGCTAGATGTCAAAGAAATATCTTTTGACAGTACGTCATCAGGGCTTCGTGATTCCAAAGTCTTATTTCATGGTGATTCCACACCGGAGGATTCTGATCAAGAGTCAACACTGACACAGGGAAACAAATCATCCGCACTTTATGGACAAAAATATGTTAAAAAGGACAAAGACACACAGGCAGTAAAGGAATCGAAAAGGCGCCGGTTTCGCCGCATGATAACACGCCCCTTGCGCCGGAGTCAGAGTGCTGGATGCGAGCAGGATATACCAGTCCACGCTCTATTCCTACATCGTACAGAAGAGGTATCTCCAGAAAAAGATACGGTAAGTTTCTTATATGCATTTTAGGGCTGAATCTTGTTGATATATAAAAAAAAAGTCAAAATTTTAGGGGACAGATATTTTTTGAAAATTCAAACATGGAAACTTTTTACCAAAGTAAAACAGATACTTAGATAACATTTACAGGGTTGTGTTATATACAAATATGAAGAATAAATTTATGTTAAACTGATACACAAAGTATCGACAAGCTTAACTATACATGTATATGTCATTCCCACCTCCATCAAACATTACTCGTTCACAGTGTCTTGTGTCCCTCTGAATATAGTACTATTGCTATAGCTATAACAGTTAAAACATATTAGCATTTATATAATGTTACGATTTTATCTGAACTCATAAAAAAAAAAAAAAAAAAATTTAAATCTGCTTGTTAAGGGCTTTAAACCAGCTTTCGGTTATTGTTGTATTAGGTTTAATATTTCTGAATAAAACTTATCAGCATATATATCTACCCTAACATGTATAGGTTAAATATATTTTTTTTCTTTTAAGGTGTTTGATATTGGGTTCAGAGTACAGTTTCCAAATTAAGCAATAAAATATGATTACCTTCCTATCCTAATTAATATTATTCTCCATTTGAAACTGTCCGATCGTTGATTCCTACATTTGTGATTTCAAAATATTCCCTTTATGTTTTTACACTCTTTCTATTTTCTAAAACAAATTATTTATTTGCAGTCTCTGAATATTCCCGTAAATCTGTCAATCTTGATTTCAGGAATGATCCTCAGTTTATTCTTAGTACATAATTATATTTCTTACGAATCCTAGATACCCATAGAAACATGATAGAGATATAGTCACTGTTAAATTGTAGCAGACTGTTTATACAATTTATTCCAGGCTATATGAGACAACATCAGTGCTATCTTTAGAAACATATGCTATATTTGGGCCGTGTTTACTTGTCAATTATTGATCAAGCTACCAGAAATAGCTTCCATCAATGAAAAAATAAACATCTTCGCCTCCAGATAGAAAGGGAACACAGACAGTGGTAGCGTTTCCACTTTAAGGCTCCAAGTAGATTGGATTATTCTAGGAAATTGTTTACCATATCTAGGGTATAATGAAATGGAGGTTTTGTAAAATACATATGGAAATCTTCCGGTTGCAAGGCAGATCACTTTTCTATTTGTTGTGGATTAGAACTGTAAGCCCTTCAAAACTGATAACATTTCCTGTCTAAGATAAATGTGACATCTCAAAATTTGTCAGAATTATGAGTAATATGTTTGCAGTCTTATATTGATAGTATAGTTAGCTGTGATATAAAACCTTTAATTCATCGAGTCAAAAAGAATTATATAAAAGAAAGATCTTTTAGAATCATAAAACTCTGACGTAGATATATCTTAATAAATATAAAGTAATAATAAAGTATTAATAATATTAATAATAATGTATCAGCAACTGTTACAGGATAGAGTTAAAAAATTATTTCAATCTTTGACATCTATGAAGATTGTAATCCAAAAGTCTGTGAGTATTTTTAGGTACAATTCCGGTAAATCTCAGCTTTCCATATTTTACCAAATACCAACAGTACCAAGTGAAACAAGAAACATCTTTAAAAAAGATAAACAATATAGTTTTAATGCTGGTGATTACAATGTAAAACTGATGGTGAAATAAATCAACGAACCAAAGCGTTTTAGCACGATTAACAAAATTATATCAGTTTGAATCATTTTTGGTAATAATAAGACTGCATTTGAATCAGGAATATGATTTTATTAATGTGTCATTTAAAAAGATAATCTACTTATTCAGCTTGCATTCAATCTTATCTTTGTTCCGTTTTTAACTGCATATCTGCGTTTTGCATTTACCGCTACATTGACCAATCACATACTTCATCTTGACCAGTAACGCCACCTGTCGCGTCATATCCGGGGCCAAAAGAAAATGAAACGGCTCTGCCGAAAAATAGTCACATTTAAAGGTGACAACAAAATAGTCACAGTAATGGGAGACAACTAAATAGTCACTGTAACAAGTGACAACAAAATAGTCACAGTAATGGGAGACAACTAAATAGTCACTGTAACAATTAAGTGACAACTAAATAGTCACAGTAACATGTGACAACTAAATAGTCACAGTAACATGTGACAACTAAATAGTCACAGTAACATGTGACAACTAAATAGTCACAGTAACAATTAAGTGACAACTAAATAGTCACTGTAACAATTAAGTGACAACTAAATAGTCACAGTAACATGTGACAACCAAATAGTCACAGTAACATGAGACAACTAAATAGTCACAGTAACAAGTGACAACTAAATAGTCATAGGAACAAGTGACAACTAAATAGTCACAGTAACAAGTGACAACTAAATAGTCACAGTAACATGTGACAACTAAATAGTCACAGTAACATGTGACAACTAAATAGTCATAGGAACAAGTGACAACTAAATAGTCACTGTAACATGTGACAACTAAATAGTCACTGTAACAATTAAGTGACAACTAAATAGTCACTGTAACATGTGACAACTAAATAGTCACTGTAACAATTAAGTGACAACTAAATAGTCACAGTAACAATTAAGTGACAACTAAATAGTCACAGTAACAATTAAGTGACAACTAAATAGTCACAGTAACAGGTGACAACTAAATAGTCACAGTAACAGGTGATAACAAAAGAGTGACATTAAAGTGTGATAATAAAAGAGCCATATTAACAGGTGACCACTCAATAGGTGGCCGTCAGTATGTTCACAATATCATTAACCAGTAACTATGTGTGGTTAACACAATAATAGATGTATACCTTTACCTACACCTCAATTACTTCTTTATCTTCTGTCTGTATCTAATACTTACATCAAAAAATATTATTGCAATAGATGTTCCCCATCTCAGTAAATTTCTGCTTCCTCCTGTAACTCCTGTAATTATGGGACTTACCTGTATATAATGAGACTGATGCTGGAGACATGTTTTGGTTGCCATGGTAATCTCATTAAGATACAAGTAAATTAGAGTCTGTCATGATTTACAGGTCGTTGGTATCCATATATGGTAATGAAGATTCTCATATAGATAATTACATGTAAATGACATATAATTTAAAGACATTCATTATCATCTCATTGTATTAAATAAACCATAGTTTGAAATTACATGCTATCAATACTCCAATATAGCACCTGACCACAAATTTTACTTTCTCATGTTCAGATTGAAAGTCGTGCAGCTGACCTGTCCATGTATCAGAGACAGTTGTTTGGAGACGTTGATGCCGAGGCTGACAGTGCCAATTCCAACCTTCCACGTCGCCCAGTTCACAAAACATGTTCAGCAGATGCAGCTATGATGGCAAAAGAGGACTTTGGCATTGCCAGTAATAACAACAACTCACAAACAAGACCGAAATCTCGTAACATGTAAGTTTTAATTCACGCAATCTGCTGAATGAATGAAACTAATGAGAATGAATGAATGAATGAATGAATGAATGAATGAATTTAATAGAACATAATTGAGATATTTGTTAAACCAAAAAAAAAGATTTAAATTAAGGAATTAGGATTTTTGAATGATTTCATTTCAATTTAATATCTTTGGTAACGTATAACTTTCTTAAACATCTAAGTTGAAGCAAGTTTCTCAAACCAAGTCTTTGTCATTTAAGAGCTAAGAACATGAAGAGAAAATTCCAGTTTTTACGACGCCGAAATACAGACACAGCTTTAGTGGGTAGCCTGATGTCAGTTCACGCCAGACCATCGTCAGACCAGGCCTCACAGTGGAGTCAGTCATTCGACACGTTGCTAGGCGACAAATGTAAGTGTCCCCTCATGGCAGTACAGTGCCTGGCTGTTATCTAACATGAATGAACCATAAGTGATATAAAATGAGACTTTTTTCAATAAGTTTAAACTGGTCTCCTGTAGTGCTCTAAAGTTACAGATGTTCATGTATATAAGATTTTATTGCAAAAACTGTTTATTTTTGTTGTTTTTTTTTCCTTTTCATCTATTTTTTCTCTTTTTTTTTTGTCATTTAGTGTTGACAGAAAATTAAATACAAGGAAAAAAAGTGTGTGAACTATGTTGTTGCTCTATTTTTAGGTGGAGTAGAATTGTTCAAAGGCTTTCTCCGATCAGAATTTAGTGAGGAAAATTTGGAGTTCTGGATCGCTTGCCAGGATTATAAAAACTGTAAAGACAGTAAGCTGATGGTGCAAGCACAGAAAATTTACTCCGATTTTGTCGCTTTCCAGGCTCCTAAAGAGGTAAGTAGTGCCTTGACTGGAGATGTGTAATATCGTAATATTACATTACTGTAATTGTCCCTCGTCCATATAGTTCTCACAAATAACAAGAAATATCTTTACAAGATATGAACGGCATAGTTTTAATGCTGGTGGTTATAATGTAAAACTGCTGGTAAATGAATTAACAAACTAATGCGTTTCAGCACGGATAACAAAATTATATCAGTTTGAATCATTTTTGGAGATAATAAGACTGCATTTAAATCAGGAATACATTTTTATTAATGTGTCATTAGAAAAGATACATCCATTTATACAGCTTGCATTCAATATCTTAAGTTTGTTTCTTTTTAAATGCATATCTGCATTTGGCATTTAACGCTACATTGACCAATCACATACAGTTTTTTGTACTTTATCTTGACCAGTAACGCCACCTGTCGTGTTAAATCGGGGCAAAAAGGAATATTATACAGCTATGCCGAAAAATATTTCATATGTCACAGAGAACAAACTCGTTGTTTAATGGGTAAAAAAAAAAGACCACAAATTTTATTGTTCCTTTTTAATATTCTGATTGACTTGATTGACAATATAAATGAATGTTTGTTTTTCAGGTGAACTTAGATTCCAAAACAAGAATGCAGGCTATATCTAACCTGGATGCACCCTCGCGAGAAACCTTTGTTGAGGCCCAGAAACGGATCCAAGCATTAATGGAAAAAGACTCTTACCCTAGATTTCTGGAATCTGATATCTATCTGCAGCTTATTAATTTGTCGGACAACACTAAAAGTTGAATGGACTGATGATTTTCAGGATTTTAATGACATCTTTATTTGTTACTCTTATTGAAACTCTTTGTGATACCAAAAACACTGTCAAGCAGCTGTCAGAATGTACTGTGTGGAATTATTTCTAATGGAACATCATTACAAATCGTCAGAGTAGGAAGCTAGTTCTTTCACACAAATATCTAATGTTACACAACTTCCGATATAAAAATACAAACCAGGTATTTGTTATGGTTTCTGAGAACTAGTTAAAGCATTCATGGGGATACCATTGTTACAAGGAAGGACCGACAGCTTGGTAAATGTAAATACCATTCCTGACGAGTCATCGTTGTAATTTCATTAACGTATTTAGCTTTTGTAATTTTTATACGTGAGGTAAGATATCTCTACCAAAGTGTGGATTTTTTTTCACAGTTTCAAATCTGCTGTTGTTGTCAGTTATAACTGTTTTGATGATGTGTGTGATAACAGAATAGATAGTGGTGGATCACACACCAGTAAATATGGCTTTGTTGATACCGATTGATTATATCACCTCTGTAATTCGTTTAGAAGTGCTTTATTATAAGACAGTGTCTTTTACCATGGATTTGTAACATTATTGTCAATATTCTGCATTAAATAGAAAATCAGTATTGAGAACAAATTGTAATTGATATAATTACTTACCAATCTTGGAGTTAATAAATCAAGGGAAGATGGATGGGGTTTACTTTTAACTTTGTGATTCTTTCATCAACTGGAGCATGTTGTAATTGATGTTGAAAATTATATAATTATATATAATGATATTCACACACATAGAGTTTAATAAGGCATTCTTGATCGACTGGATCCATGGATTAGTATATCATAATTCTATTTGTCTAGCAAAATCATGGTTTTTCCTATCGCAATCAAGTTCTCGTATATCATTTTGCATTTTTAATAAAGTTAAGATTAAATCTCACAAGAGAAGTGATTTTTTCACACATGTTGGTGTGTTGTCCTACTGACTGGTGTCGCCCTGTGGAGTCGTCGTGTCTTATACACTGGAACCCCTGATACAGTCCTTACACCTCAACATGTGAAATGTTGTATACTTCATGGTATTGGAGATTATATATGAGATTTGTACATTGTAATACAGTGCTTGGATTGTTCTAGATCCAGTGAATGTGATACTGTGTTGAGCGATTCCCCTTGTGTCCTGTGTATTGTATTTGGGATAGTGATAGATTTCATCAGTTTGATATTGTCTATGTTTTTATTCCTACAGTTCTGAACAAAATGTCATACTTAATTCAACTATTTCATAAAAATTTTCAAAAATAAAAATTTGATGAAAATTATTGGTGTTTCCTACTTTTCCTTTTCATGTAAACGGGTCAAGTATCAACAGAGAGAGTATAGAAATAACTTAAGGTAAACATTCTGGATCACAATTTTAGCTTGACACAAAATAGATAGATATGAACAATAAATATACATTTGTATGGAGACCCTTGAAAAGGTACAAGGAGAACAGGACCAGGTGTTCCAGCAGAATAAGTGTCTTCTCCTTCATCGACGAACCGCGCCATACAAATCTAGGTCAAATCCCGGTTATCAGTCACATTCTTTACAAAAGAATAAGGATGGTGACAACGTATTTCAAAGAAATATTTTAAACCACGTCATGTTGATTCTTAAAAAGATTCAACATATTAAGTTATGAATAAATAAGTAGCAAATTAAAAATAACTAAAGTCAAAACGATAAATGTTAGGGTAATGTCCTAAAGAATCTGATTAGGGTAATATAACAATCAAAAGAAACATTATCTGATACCAGGAAAAGATATAGCTCAATGGTTATACAAGGAATAGACATAGCCGTATTGGTATACAAGGAATTAATTTGACAAGCACGATTTGTTTACCAGAAATAGTCATGGCACAATATGTATACCAGGAATAGACAGCACAATATGTATACCAGGAATAGACAGCACAATATGTATACCAGGAATACACAGCACAATTTGTATACCAGGAATAGACAGCACAATATGTATACCAGGAATAGACACAGCACAATTTGTATACCAGGAATAGACAGCACAATTTGTATACCGGGAATAGACAGCACAATTTGTATACCAGGAATAGACATAACACAATTTGTATACCAGGAATACACAGCACAATTTGTATACCAGGAATAGACAGCACAATTTGTATACCAGGAATAGACAGCACAATTTGTACACCAGGAATAGATATAACACAATTTGTATACCGGGAACAGACATAGCAATATGTATACCAGGAATAGACAGCACAATTTGTATACCAGGAATAGATATAACACAATATGTATACCAGGAATAGACAGCACAATTTGTATACCAGGAATAGACAGCACAATTTGTATACCAGGAATAGACAGCACAATTTGTATACCAGGAATACACAGCACAATTTGTATACCAGGAATAGACAACACAATTTGTATACCAGGAATACACAGCACAATTTGTATACCAGGAATAGACAGCACAGTATGTATACCAGGAATAGACAGCACAATTTGTATACCAGGAATAGACAGAACAATTTGTATACCGGGAACAGACATAGCACAATTTGTATACCAGGAATAGACATAACACAATTTGTATACCAGGAATAGACAGCACAATTTGTATACCGGGAATAGACAGCACAATTTGTATACCGGGAATAGACATAGCACAATTTTTATACCAGGAATAGACACAGCACAATTTTTATACCAGGAATAGACATAACACAATTTGTATACCAGGAATAGACATAACACAATTTGTATACCAGGAATAGACAGAACAATTTGTATACCGGGAATAGACAGCACAATTTGTATACCAGGAATAGACAGCACAATTTGTATACCAGGAATAGACAGCACAATTTGTATACCAGGAATAGACAGCACAATTTGTATACCGGGAATAGACAGCACAATTTGTATACCAGGAATAGACAGCACAATATGTATACCAGGAATAGACACAGCACAATTTGTATACCAGGAATAGACAGCATAATATGTATACCAGGAATAGACAGAACAATTTGTATACCAGGAATAGACAGAACAATTTGTATACCAGGAATAGACAGCACAATTTGTATACCAGGAATAGACAGAACAATTTGTATACCAGGAATAGACATAACACAATTTGTATACCAGGAATAGACAGAACACAATTTGTATACCAGGAATAGACATAACACAATTTGTATACCAGGAATAGACAGAGCAATTTGTATACCAGGAATAGACAGAACAATTTGTATACCAGGAATAGACAGAACACAATTTGTATACCAGGAATAGACAGAACACAATTTGTTTACCGGGAATAGACAGCACAATTTGTACACCAGGAATAGACAGAACAATTTGAATACCAGGAATAGACATAACACAATTTGTTTACCGGGAATAGACAGCACAATTTGTACACCAGGAATAGACAGAACAATTTGTATACCGGGAATAGACAGCACAATTTGCATACCAGGAATAGACATAGCACAATTTGTATACCAGGAATAGACAGCACAATTTGAATACCAGGAATAGACATAACACAATTTGTTTACCGGGAATAGACAGCACAATTTGTATACCAGGAATAGACAGAACAATTTGTATACCGGGAATAGACAGCACAATTTGTACACCAGGAAAAGACAGAACAATTTGTATACCAGGAAAAGACATAGCACAATTTGTATACCGGGAATAGACAGCGCAATTTGTATACCGGGAATAGACAGCACAATTTGTATACCAGGAATAGACAGTACAATTTGTTTACCAGGAATAGACAGCACAATTTGTATACGGGAATAGACAGCACAATATGTATACCAGGAATAGACAGCACAATTTGTATACCAGGAACAGACAGCACACTTTGTATACCAGGAATAGACAGCACAATATGTATACCAGGAATAGACACAGCACAATTTGTATACCAGGAATAGACAGCACAATTTGTATACCGGGAATAGACAGCACAATTTGTATACCAGGAATAGACATAACACAATTTGTATACCAGGAATACACAGCACAATTTGTATACCAGGAATAGACAGCACAATTTGTATACCAGGAATAGACAGCACAATTTGTACACCAGGAATAGATATAACACAATTTGTATACCGGGAACAGACATAGCAATATGTATACCAGGAATAGACAGCAAAATTTGTATACCAGGAATAGATATAACACAATATGTATACCAGGAATAGACAGCACAATTTGTATACCAGGAATAGACAGCACAATTTGTATACCAGGAACAGACAGCACACTTTGTATACCAGGAATAGACAGCACAATATGTATACCAGGAATAGACACAGCACAATTTGTATACCAGGAATAGACAGCACAATTTGTATACCGGGAATAGACAGCACAATTTGTATACCAGGAATAGACATAACACAATTTGTATACCAGGAATACACAGCACAATTTGTATACCAGGAATAGACAGCACAATTTGTATACCAGGAATAGACAGCACAATTTGTACACCAGGAATAGATATAACACAATTTGTATACCGGGAACAGACATAGCAATATGTATACCAGGAATAGACAGCACAATTTGTATACCAGGAATAGATATAACACAATATGTATACCAGGAATAGACAGCACAATTTGTATACCAGGAATAGACAGCACAATTTGTATACCAGGAATAGACAGCACAATTTGTATACCAGGAATACACAGCACAATTTGTATACTAGGAATAGACAACACAATTTGTATACCAGGAATACACAGCACAATTTGTATACCAGGAATAGACAGCACAATATGTATACCAGGAATAGACAGCACAATTTGTATACCAGGAATAGACAGAACAATTTGTATACCGGGAACAGACATAGCACAATTTGTATACCAGGAATAGACATAGCACAATTTGTATACCAGGAATAGACAGCACAATTTGTATACCAGGAATACACAGCACAATTTGTATACCAGGAATAGACAGCACAATATGTATACCAGGAATAGACAGAACACAATTTGTATACCAGGAATAGACAGCACAATTTGTATACCGGGAATAGACAGCACAATTTGTATACCGGGAATAGATATAACACAATATGTATACCAGGAATAGACATAACACAATTTGTATACCAGGAATACACAGCACAATTTGTATACCAGGAATAGACAGCACAATATGTATACCAGGAATAGACAGCACAATATGTATACCAGGAATAGACAGCACAATTTGTATACCAGGAATAGACAGCACAATTTGTATACCGGGAATAGACAGCACAATTTGTATACCAGGAATAGACAGAACAATTTGTATACCGGGAACAGACATAGCACAATTTGTATACCAGGAATAGACATAACACAATTTGTATACCAGGAATAGACAGCACAATTTGTATACCAGGAATACACAGCACAATTTGTATACCAGGAATAGACAGCACAATATGTATACCAGGAATAGACAGAACACAATTTGTATACCAGGAATAGACAGCACAATTTGTATACCGGGAATAGACAGCACAATTTGTATACCGGGAATAGATATAACACAATATGTATACCAGGAATAGACATAACACAATTTGTATACCAGGAATACACAGCACAATTTGTATACCAGGAATAGACAGCACAATATGTATACCAGGAATAGACAGCACAATATGTATACCAGGAATAGACAGCACAATTGGTATACCAGGAATAGACAGCACAATTTGTATACCGGGAATAGACAGCACAATTTGTATACCAGGAATAGACAGCACAATATGTATACCAGGAATAGACAGCACAATTTGTATACCAGGAATAGACAGCACAATTTGTATACCGGGAATAGACATAGCACAATTTTTATACCAGGAATAGACACAGCACAATTTTTATACCAGGAATAGACATAACACAATTTGTATACCAGGAATAGACATAACACAATTTGTATACCAGGAATAGACAGAACAATTTGTATACCGGGAATAGACAGCACAATTTGTATACCAGGAATAGACAGCACAATTTGTATACCAGGAATAGACAGCACAATTTGTATACCAGGAATAGACAGCACAATTTGTATACCGGGAATAGACAGCACAATTTGTATACCAGGAATAGACAGCACAATATGTATACCAGGAATAGACACAGCACAATTTGTATACCAGGAATAGACAGCACAATTTGTATACCAGGAATAGACAGAACAATTTGTATACCAGGAATAGACAGAACAATTTGTATACCAGGAATAGACAGCACAATTTGTATACCAGGAATAGACAGAACAATTTGTATACCAGGAATAGACAGAACACAATTTGTATACCAGGAATAGACAGAACACAATTTGTATACCAGGAATAGACGTAGCACAATTTGTATACCAGGAATAGACAGAGCAATTTGTATACCAGGAATAGACAGAACAATTTGTATACCAGGAATAGACAGAACACAATTTGTATACCAGGAATAGACAGAACACAATTTGTTTACCGGGAATAGACAGCACAATTTGTACACCAGGAATAGACAGAACAATTTGAATACCAGGAATAGACATAACACAATTTGTTTACCGGGAATAGACAGCACAATTTGTACACCAGGAATAGACAGAACAATTTGTATACCGGGAATAGACAGCACAATTTGTATACCAGGAATAGACATAGCACAATTTGTATACCAGGAATAGACAGCACAATTTGTATACCAGGAATAGACATAACACAATTTGTATACCGGGAATAGACAGCACAATTTGTATACCAGGAATAGACAGCACAATTTGTATACCAGGAATAGACAGCACAATTTGTATACCAGGAATAGACAGAACAATTTGTATACCAGGAATAGACATAGCACAATTTGTATACCAGGAATAGACAGCACAATTTGTATACCGGGAATAGACAGCACAATTTGTATACCAGGAATAGACAGAACAATTTGTATACCAGGAATAGACAGCACAATTTGTATACCGGGAATAGACAGCACAATTTGTATACCAGGAATAGACAGCACAATTTGTATACCAGGAACAGACAGCACACTTTGTATACCAGGAATAGACAGCACAATATGTATACCAGGAATAGACACAGCACAATTTGTATACCAGGAATAGACAGCACAATTTGTATACCGGGAATAGACAGCACAATTTGTATACCAGGAATAGACATAACACAATTTGTATACCAGGAATAGACAGCACAATTTGTATACCAGGAATAGACAGCACAATTTGTATACCAGGAATAGACAGCACAATTTGTATACCAGGAATAGACATAACACAATTTGTATACCGGGAATAGACATAGCAAAATTTGTATACCAGGAATAGACAGCACAATTTGTATACCAGGAATAGACATAACACAATTTGTATACCAGGAATAGACAGCACAATTTGTATACCAGGAATAGACAGCACAATTTGTATACCAGGAATAGACAGCACAATTTGTATACCAGGAATAGACAGCACAATATGTATACCAGGAATAGACACAGCACAATTTGTATACCAGGAATAGACAGCACAATTTGTATACCGGGAATAGACAGCACAATTTGTATACCAGGAATAGACATAACACAATTTGTATACCAGGAATAGACAGCACAATTTGTATACCAGGAATAGACAGCACAATTTGTATACCAGGAATAGACAGCACAATTTGTATACCAGGAATAGACATAACACAATTTGTATACCAGGAATAGACATAGCACAATTTGTATACCAGGAATAGACAGCACAATTTGTATACCAGGAATAGACATAACACAATTTGTATACCAGGAATAGACAGCACAATTTGTATACCAGGAATAGACAGCACAATTTGTATACCAGGAATAGACAGCACAATTTGTATACCAGGAATAGACAGCACAATTTGTATACCAGGAATAGACATAACACAATTTGTATACCAGGAATAGACAGCACAATTTGTATACCAGGAATAGACATAACACAATTTGTATACCAGGAATAGACAGCACAATTTGTATACCAGGAATAGACAGCACAATTTGTATACCAGGAATAGACAGCACAATTTGTATACCAGGAATAGACATAGCACAATTTGTATACCAGGAATAGACAGCACAATTTGTATACCAGGAATAGACATAACACAATTTGTATACCAGGAATAGACAGCACAATTTGTATACCAGGAATAGACAGCACAATTTGTATACCAGGAATAGACAGCACAATTTGTATACCAGGAATAGACAGCACAATTTGTATACCAGGAATAGACAGCACAATTTGTATACCAGGAATAGACAGCACAATTTGTATACCAGGAATAGACAGCACAATTTGTATACCAGGAATAGACAGCACAATTTGTATACCAGGAATAGACAGCACAATTTGTATACCAGGAATAGACAGCACAATTTGTATACCAGGAATAGACAGCACAATTTGTATACCAGGAATAGACAGCACAATTTGTATACCAGGAATAGACAGCACAATTTGTATACCAGGAATAGACAGCACAATTTGTATACCAGGAATAGACAGCACAATTTGTATACCAGGAATAGACATAACACAATTTGTATACCAGGAATAGACAGCACAATTTGTATACCAGGAATAGACAGCACAATTTGTATACCAGGAATAGACAGCACAATTTGTATACCAGGAATAGACATAACACAATTTGTATACCAGGAATAGACAGAACAATTTGTATACCAGGAATAGACAGAACAATTTGTATACCAGGAATAGACAGAACAATTTGTATACCAGGAATAGACAGCACAATTTGTATACCAGGAATAGACAGAACAATTTGTATACCAGGAATAGACATAACACAATTTGTATACCAGGAATAGACATAGCACAATTTGTATACCAGGAATAGACAGCACAATTTGTATACCAGGAATAGACAGAACAATTTGTATACCAGGAATAGACAGCACAATTTGTATACCAGGAATAGACAGCACAATTTGTATACCGGGAATAGACAAAGCACACTTGTGCACAACGAAACACACCGGTTTATTTTGATAATGACAAATAGTCGGCAGACTCGTGGATAACTTACCTTCTAAAAAGAGAATGAAAATACTTTCTTAATATCTAAAAAAAAATCTTGATGACTATGAAAAGAGCATATTTTGTTGATTTAATACTCTTCTTAAATAGGACAGTGGGTAGATAAAAGCCATCAGCAAAAAAGAACAACTGTTTAATACAAACTTTTTTCGGTAAGAAAAAGCTTAACTTTTTGAGGCGAATGTTTATTGATCACTAGTAATGAATAGGAACAAATTTTCAAGGAATATGCGAGCAGAAAATCAATACAAATGGCTACAGAAAATAAACGATTAGGAGTTTACCTCAACGACCGTTTAGTAAAAATCCGAGACGCTACCTTTTGGAATTGTTCAATAATGGTAAACATTCATAACGACAGCAAATGTAACTGTTGTTCGGGGAATTTATAACTGATCGTAAATGTTTAAAGCAATCTTCAATAAGACGCCAAGTGTTCGTCAATCGGTAGATCTCTACAATTAAAAAATAAAGGAATGTTTTCCTAACCACAGAGAAACCCACGGGAAAAGGATCACATTAGTATTGTAAACTAAAATATTTGCTATATAAATACAGAGAGAACCTTATGGTAATTTATAAACAAGACAACGTCACGTGTCCTGTTTGAGATTCACGTGAATACCTGAAACAAGAGGACGCGTGTTTTAGTAACCACGACCTTGTAAAACAGCGAAATTTTGGAATCACTTCTTAGATGTATACGATATCAACCATCACATGATTGCAGCATTATGCTTGAAAATCACTTCGGGCCACAGAATAATCAACCGAGTAACGACAAAAGATCGATCGTCTAACTTTAATAACGTGAGGTATAAACGTCATGTCTGTTGTACTGTTCTCTCTTTGTCCAGGTATAAACGTCATGTCTGTTGTACTGTTCTCCCCTTTGTCCAGGTATAAACGTCATCTCTGTTGTACTGTTCTCTCATTTGTTCAGGTATAAACGTCATGTCTGTTGTACTGTTCTCTCATTTGTTCAGGTATAAACGTCATGTCTGTTATACTGTTCTCTCATTTGTTCAGGTATAAACGTCATGTCTGTTGTACTGTTCTCTCATTTGTTCAGGTATAAACGTCATGTCTGTTGTACTGTTCTCTCCTTTGTTCAGGTATAAACGCCATGTCTGTTGTACTGTTCTCTCATTTGTCCAGGTATAAACGTCATGTCTGTTGTACTGTTCTCTCCTTTGTCCAAGTATAAACGTCATATCTGTTGTACTGTTCTCCCCTTTGTCCAGGTATAAACGTCATCTCTGTTGTACTGTTCTCTCATTTGTCCAGGTATAAACGTCATGTCTGTTATACTGTTCTCTCATTTGTTCAGGTATAAACGTCATGTCTGTTGTACTGTTCTCTCATTTGTTCAGGTATAAACGTCATGTCTGTTGTACTGTTCTCTCATTTGTTCAGGTTAAACGTCATGTCTGTTGTACTGTTCTCTCATTTGTTCAGGTATGAACGTCATGTCTGTTGTACTGTTCTCTCCTTTGTACAGGTATGAACGTCCTGTCTGTTGTACTGTTCTCTCCTTTGTTCAGGTATAAACGTCATGTCTGTTGTACTGTTCTCTCCTTTGTTCAGGTATAAACGTCATGTCTGTTGTACTGTTCTCTCCTTTGTTCAGGTATAAACGTCCTGTCTGTTGTACTGTTCTCTCCTTTGTCCAGGTATCAATGTCATGTCTGTTATACTGTTCTCTCCTTTGTGCAGGTATAAACGTGCTGTCTGTTGTACTGTTCTCCCCTTTGTCCAGGTATAAATGTCATCTCTGTTATACTGTTCTCTCATTTGTTCAGGTATAAACGTCATGTCTGTTGTACTGTTCTCTCCTTTGTTCAGGTATAAACGTCATGTCTGTTGTACTGTTCTCTCCTGTGTTCAGGTATAAACGTCATGTCTGTTGTACTGTTCTCTCCTTTGTTCAGGTATAAACGTCCTGTCTGTTGTACTGTTCTCCCCTTTGTCCAGGTATCAATGTCATGTCTGTTATACTGTTCTCTCCTTTGTGCAGGTATAAACGTCCTGTCTGTTGTACTGTTCTCCCCTTTGTCCAGGTATCAATGTCATCTCTGTTATACTGTTCTCTCATTTGTTCAGGTATGAACGTACTGTCTGTTGTACTGTTCTCTCATTTGTTCAGGTATAAACGTCATGTCTGTTGTACTGTTCTCTCCTTTGTTCAGGTATAAACGTGATGTCTGTTGTATTGTTCTCTCCTTTGTTCAGTTATAAACGTCAGGTCTGTTGTACTGTTTTATCCTTTGTACAGGTATAAACGTCACGTCTGTTGTATTGTTCTCTCCTTTGTTCAGTTATAAACGTCATGTCTGTTGTACTGTTTTATCCTTTGTACAGGTATAAACGTCACGTCTGTTGTACTGTTCTCTCCTTTGTCCAGGTATCAATGTCATGTCTGTTATACTGTTCTCTCCTGTGTTCAGGTATAAACGTCATGTCTGTCATACTGTTCTCTCCTTTGTTCAGGTATAAACGTCATGTCTGTCATACTGTTCTCTCATTTGTTCATGTATGAACGTCATGTCTGTTGTACTGTTCTCTCATTTGTTCAGGTATAAACGTCATGTCTGTTGTATTGTTCTCTCCTTTGTTCAGGTATGAACGCCGTGTCTGTTGTACTGTTTTCTCCTTTGTTCAGGTATAAACGTCATGTCTGTTGTACTGTTCTCTCCTTTGTTCAGGTATCAACGTCATGTCTGTTGTATTGTTCTCTCCTATGTTAAGGTATGAACGTCATGTCTGTTGTACTGTTCTCTCATTTGTTCAGGTATAAACGTCATGTCTGTTGTATTGTTCTCTCCTTTGTTTAGGTATGAACGCCGTGTCTGTTGTACTGTTCTCGCCTTTGTCCAGGTATAAACGTCATGTCTGTTGTACTGTTCTCTCCTGTGTCCAGGTATAAACGTCATGTCTGTTGTACTGTTCTCTCCTTTGTTCAGGTATAAACGTCATGTCTGTTGTACTGTTCTCTCATTTGTTCAGGTATAAACGTCATGTCTGTTGTACTGTTCTCGCCTTTGTCCAGGTATAAACGTCATGTCTGTTGTACTGTTCTCTCCTTTGTCCAGGTATCAATGTCATGTCTGTTATACTGTTCTCTCCTTTGTTCAGGTATAAACGTCATGTCTGTCATACTGTTCTCCCCTTTGTTCAGGTATAAACGTCATGTCTGTTGTATTGTTCTCTCCTTGTTCAGGTATAAACGTCATGTCTGTTGTATTGTTCTCTCCTTTGTTCAGGTATAAACGTCATGTCTGTTATACTGTTCTCTCCTTTGTTCAGGTATAAACGTCATGTCTGTTGTACTGTTCTCTCCTTTGTTCAGGTATAAACGTCATATCTGTTGTACTGTTCTCCCCTTTGTTCAGGTATGAACGTCGTGTCTGTTGTACTGTTCTCTCCTTTGTTCAGGTATACACGTGATGTCTGTTGTACTGTTCTCTCCTTTGCTCAGGTATAAACGTCATGTCTGTTGTATTGTTCTCTCCTTTGTTCAGGTATAAACGTCATGTCTGTTATACTGTTCTCTCCTTTGTTCAGTTATAAACGTCGTGTCTGTTATACTGTTCTCTCCTTTGTTCAGGTATAAACGTCATGTCTGTTGTACTGTTCTCGCCTTTTTCCAGGTATAAACGTCATGTCTGTTGTATTGTTCTCTCCTTTGTTCAGGTATAAACGTCATGTCTGTCATACTGTTCTCTCATTTGTTCAGGTATGAACGTCAAGTCTGTTGTACTGTTCTCTCATTTGTTCAGGTATAAACGTCATGTCTGTTGTATTGTTCTCTCCTTTGTTCAGGTATGAACGCCGTGTCTGTTGTACTGTTTTCTCCTTTGTTCAGGTATAAACGTCATGTCTGTTGTACTGTTCTCTCCTTTGTTCAGGTATCAACGTCATGTCTGTTGTATTGTTCTCTCCTATGTTAAGGTATGAACGTCATGTCTGTTGTACTGTTCTCTCATTTGTTCAGGTATAAACGTCATGTCTGTTGTATTGTTCTCTCCTTTGTTCAGGTATGAACGCCGTGTCTGTTGTACTGTTCTCTCCTTTGTTCAGGTATATACGTCATGTCTGTTGTACTGTTCTCTCCTTTGTTCAGGTATAAACGTCATGTCTGTTGTACTGTTCTCTCATTTGTTCAGTTATAAACGTCATGTCTGTTGTACTGTTCTCTCCTTTGTACAGGTATAAACGTCACGTCTGTTGTACTGTTCTCTCCTGTGTTCAGGTATGAACGTCCTGTCTGTTGTACTGTTCTCTCATTTGTTCAGGTATAAACGTCATGTCTGTTGTACTGTTCTCTCATTTGTTCAGGTATAAACGTCGTGTCTGTTGTACTGTTCTCTCCTTTGTCCAGGTATCAATGTCATTTCTGTTATACTGTTCTCTCCTTTGTCCAGGTATAAACGTCCTGTCTGTTGTACTGTTCTCTCCTTTGTTCAGGTATAAACGTCATGTCTGTTGTTGTACTGTTCTCTCTTTTGTTCAGTTATAAACGTCCTGTCTGTTGTATTGTTCTCTCCTGTGTCCAGGTATAAACGTCATGTCTGTTGTACTGTTCTCTCCTGTGTCCAGGTATAAACGTCATGTCTGTTGTACTGTTCTCTCCTTTGTTCAGGTATAAACGTCATGTCTGTTGTATTGTTCTCTCCTTTGTTCAGGTATAAACGTCATGTCTGTTGTACTGTTCTCTCATTTGTTCAGGTATAAACGTCATGTCTGTTGTATTGTTCTCTCCTTTGTTCAGGTATAAACGTCATGTCTGTCATACTGTTCTCTCCTTTGTACAGGTATAAACGTCACGTCTGTTGTACTGTTCTCTCCTGTGTTCAGGTATAAACGTCATGTCTGTCATACTGTTCTCTCCTTTGTTCAGGTATAAACGTCATGTCTGTCATACTGTTCTCTCATTTGTTCAGGTATGAACGTCATGTCTGTTGTACTGTTCTCTCATTTGTTCAGGTATAAACGTCATGTCTGTTGTATTGTTCTCTCCTTTGTTCAGGTATGAACGCCGTGTCTGTTGTACTGTTTTCTCCTTTGTTCAGGTATAAACGTCATGTCTGTTGTATTGTTCTCTCCTTTGTTCAGGTATCAACGTCATGTCTGTTGTATTGTTCTCTCCTATGTTAAGGTATGAACGTCATGTCTGTTGTACTGTTCTCTCATTTGTTCAGGTATAAACGTCATGTGTGTTGTATTGTTCTCTCCTTTGTTTAGGTATGAACGCCGTGTCTGTTGTACTGTTCTCGCCTTTGTCCAGGTATAAACGTCATGTCTGTTGTACTGTTCTCTCCTGTGTCCAGGTATAAACGTCATGTCTGTTGTACTGTTCTCTCCTTTGTTCAGGTATAAACGTCATGTCTGTTGTACTGTTCTCTCATTTGTTCAGGTATAAACGTCATGTCTGTCATACTGTTCTCTCCTTTGTTCAGGTATAAACGTCATGTCTGTTGTATTGTTCTCTCCTTTGTTCAGGTATAAACGTCATGTCTGTTGTATTGTTCTCTCCTTTGTTCAGGTATAAACGTCATGTCTGTTATACTGTTCTCTCCTTTGTTCAGGTATAAACGTCATGTCTGTTGTACTGTTCTCTCCTTTGTTCAGGTATGAACGTCATATCTGTTGTACTGTTCTCCCCTTTGTTCAGGTATGAACGTCGTGTCTGTTGTACTGTTCTCTCCTTTGTTCAGGTATACACGTGATGTCTGTTGTACTGTTCTCTCCTTTGTTCAGGTATAAACGTCCTGTCTGTTGTACTGTTCTCTCCTGTGTCCAGGTATAAACGTCCTGTCTGTTGTATTGTTCTCTCATTTTTCCAGGTATAAACGTCCTGTCTGTTGTACTGTTCTCTCCTTTGTTCAGGTATGAACGTCATGTCTGTTGTATTGTTCTCTCCTATGTTAAGGTATGAACGTCATGTCTGTTGTACTGTTCTCTCATTTGTTCAGGTATAAACGTCATGTCTGTTGTACTGTTCTCTCATTTGTTCAGGTATAAACGTCATGTCTGTTGTACTGTTCTCTCATTTGTTCAGGTATAAACGTCATGTCTGTCATACTGTTCTCTCCTTTGTTCAGGTATAAACGTCATGTCTGTTGTATTGTTCTCTCCTTTGTTCAGGTATAAACGTCATGTCTGTTGTATTGTTCTCTCCTTTGTTCAGGTATAAACGTCATGTCTGTTATACTGTTCTCTCCTTTGTTCAGGTATAAACGTCATGTCTGTTGTACTGTTCTCTCCTTTGTTCAGGTATGAACGTCATATCTGTTGTACTGTTCTCCCCTTTGTTCAGGTATGAACGTCGTGTCTGTTGTACTGTTCTCTCCTTTGTTCAGGTATACACGTGATGTCTGTTGTACTGTTCTCTCCTTTGTTCAGGTATAAACGTCCTGTCTGTTGTACTGTTCTCTCCTGTGTCCAGGTATAAACGTCCTGTCTGTTGTATTGTTCTCTCATTTTTCCAGGTATAAACGTCCTGTCTGTTGTACTGTTCTCTCCTTTGTTCAGGTATGAACGTCATGTCTGTTGTATTGTTCTCTCCTATGTTAAGGTATGAACGTCATGTCTGTTGTACTGTTCTCTCATTTGTTCACGTATAAACGTCATGTCTGTTGTATTGTTCTCTCCTTTGTTTAGGTATGAACGCCGTGTCTGTTGTACTGTTATCGCCTTTGTCCATGTATAAACGTCATGTCTGTTGTACTGTTCTCGCCTTTGTCCAGGTATAAACGTCATGTCTGTTGTACTGTTCTCTCCTTTGTCCAGGTATCAATGTCATGTCTGTTATACTGTTCTCTCCTTTGTTCAGGTATAAACGTCATGTCTGTCATACTGTTCTCTCCTTTGTTCAGGTATAAACGTCATGTCTGTTGTATTGTTCTCTCCTTTGTTCAGGTATAAACGTCATGTCTGTTGTATTGTTCTCTCCTTTGTTCAGGTATAAACGTCATGTCTGTTATACTGTTCTCTCCTTTGTTCAGGTATAAACGTCATGTCTGTTGTACTGTTCTCTCCTTTGTTCAGGTATGAACGTCATATCTGTTGTACTGTTCTCCCCTTTGTTCAGGTATGAACGTCGTGTCTGTTGTACTGTTGTCTCCTTTGTTCAGTTATACACGTGATGTCTGTTGTACTGTTCTCTCCTTTGTTCAGGTATAAACGTCCTGTCTGTTGTACTGTTCTCTCCTGTGTCCAGGTATAAACGTCTTGTCTGTTGTATTGTTCTCTCATTTTTCCAGGTATAAACGTCCTGTCTGTTGTACTGTTCTCTCCTTTGTTCAGGTATTAACGTCATATCTGTTGTACTGTTCTCCCCTTTGTTCAGGTATAAACGTCATGTCTGTTGTACTGTTCTCTCCTTTGTTCAGGTATAAACGTCATGTCTGTTGTATTGTTCTCTCCTTTGTTCAGGTATGAACGTCGTGTCTGTTGTACTGTTCTCTCCTTTGTTCAGGTATAAACGTCATGTCTGTTGTATTGTTCTCTCTTTTGTTCAGGTATAAACGTCATGTCTGTCATACTGTTCTCTCCTTTGTTCAGGTATAAACGTCATGTCTGTCATACTGTTCTCTCCTTTGTTCAGGTATACACGTCATGTCTGTTGTACTGTTCTCTCTTTTGTTCAGTTATAAACGTCATGTCTGTTGTATTGTTCTCTCCTGTGTCCAGGTATGAACGTCATGTCTGTTGTACTGTTCTCTCCTGTGTCCAGGTATAAACGTCATGTCTGTTGTACTGTTCTCTCCTTTGTTCAGGTATAAACGTCATGTCTGTTGTATTGTTCTCTCCTTTGTTCAGGTATAAACGTCATGTCTGTTGTACTGTTCTCTCATTTGTTCAGGTATAAACGTCATGTATGTTGTATTGTTCTCTCCTTTGTTCAGGTATAAACGTCATGTCTGTCATACTGTTCTCTCCTTTGTACAGGTATAAACGTCACGTCTGTTGTACTGTTCTCTCCTGTGTTCAGGTATAAACGTCATGTCTGTCATACTGTTCTCTCCTTTGTTCAGGTATAAACGTCATGTCTGTCATACTGTTCTCTCATTTGTTCAGGTATGAACGTCATGTCTGTTGTACTGTTCTCTCATTTGTTCAGGTATAAACGTCATGTCTGTTGTATTGTTCTCTCCTTTGTTCAGGTATGAAAGCCGTGTCTGTTGTACTGTTTTCTCCTTTGTTCAGGTATAAACGTCATGTCTGTTGTACTGTTCTCTCCTTTGTTCAGGTATGAACGTCATGTCTGTTGTATTGTTCTCTCCTATGTTAAGGTATGAACGTCATGTCTGTTGTACTGTTCTCTCATTTGTTCAGGTATAAACGTCATGTCTGTTGTATTGTTCTCTCCTTTGTTTAGGTATGAACGCCGTGTCTGTTGTACTGTTATCGCCTTTGTCCATGTATAAACGTCATGTCTGTTGTACTGTTCTCTCCTGTGTCCAGGTATAAACGTCATGTCTGTTGTACTGTTCTCTCCTTTGTTCAGGTATAAACGTCATGTCTGTTGTACTGTTCTCTCATTTGTTCAGGTATAAACGTCATGTCTGTTGTACTGTTCTCGCCTTTGTCCAGGTATAAACGTCATGTCTGTTGTACTGTTCTCTCCTTTGTCCAGGTATCAATGTCATGTCTGTTATATTGTTCTCTCCTTTGTTCAGGTATAAACGTCATGTCTGTCATACTGTTCTCTCCTTTGTTCAGGTATAAACGTCATGTCTGTTGTATTGTTCTCTCCTTTGTTCAGGTATAAACGTCATGTCTGTTGTATTGTTCTCTCCTTTGTTCAGGTATAAACGTCATGTCTGTTATACTGTTCTCTCCTTTGTTCAGGTATAAACGTCATGTCTGTTGTACTGTTCTCTCCTTTGTTCAGGTATAAACGTCATATCTGTTGTACTGTTCTCCCCTTTGTTCAGGTATGAACGTCGTGTCTGTTGTACTGTTCTCTCCTTTGTTCAGGTATACACGTGATGTCTGTTGTACTGTTCTCTCCTTTGTTCAGGTATAAACGTCATGTCTGTTGTATTGTTCTCTCCTTTGTTCAGGTATAAACGTCATGTCTGTTATACTGTTCTCTCCTTTGTTCAGTTATAAACGTCGTGTCTGTTATACTGTTCTCTCCTTTGTTCAGGTATAAACGTCATGTCTGTTGTACTGTTCTCGCCTTTTTCCAGGTATAAACGTCATGTCTGTTGTATTGTTCTCTCCTTTGTTCAGGTATAAACGTCATGTCTGTCATACTGTTCTCTCATTTGTTCAGGTATGAACGTCATGTCTGTTGTACTGTTCTCTCATTTGTTCAGGTATAAACGTCATGTCTGTTGTATTGTTCTCTCCTTTGTTCAGGTATAAACGTCATGTCTGTTGTACTGTTCTCTCATTTGTTCAGGTATAAACGTCATGTCTGTTGTACTGTTCTCTCCTTTGTTCAGGTATCAACGTCATGTCTGTTGTATTGTTCTCTCCTATGTTAAGGTATGAACGTCATGTCTGTTGTACTGTTCTCTCATTTGTTCAGGTATAAACGTCATGTCTGTTGTATTGTTCTCTCCTTTGTTCAGGTATGAACGCCGTGTCTGTTGTACTGTTCTCTCCTTTGTTCAGGTATATACGTCATGTCTGTTGTACTGTTCTCTCCTTTGTTCAGGTATAAACGTCATGTCTGTTGTACTGTTCTCTCATTTGTTCAGTTATCAACGTCATGTCTGTTGTACTGTTCTCTCCTTTGTACAGGTATAAACGTCACGTCTGTTGTACTGTTCTCTCCTGTGTTCAGGTATGAACGTCCTGTCTGTTGTACTGTTCTCTCATTTGTTCAGGTATAAACGTCATGTCTGTTGTACTGTTCTCTCATTTGTTCAGGTATAAACGTCATATCTGTTGTACTGTTCTCGCCTTTGTCCAGGTATAAACGTCATGTCTGTTGTACTGTTCTCTCATTTGTCCAGGTATCAATGTCATGTCTGTTATACTGTTCTCTCCTTTGTTCAGGTATAAACGTCATGTCTGTCATACTGTTCTCTCCTTTGTTCAGGTATCAACGTCATGTCTGTTGTATTGTTCTCTCCTTTGTTCAGGTATAAACGTCATGTCTGTTGTATTGTTCTCTCCTTTGTTCAGGTATAAACGTCATGTCTGTTATACTGTTCTCTCCTTTGTTCAGGTATAAACGTCATGTCTGTTGTACTGTTCTCTCCTTTGTTCAGGTATGAACGTCATATCTGTTGTACTGTTCTCCCCTTTGTTCAGGTATGAACGTCGTGTCTGTTGTACTGTTCTCTCCTTTGTTCAGGTATACACGTGATGTCTGTTGTACTGTTCTCTCCTTTGTTCAGGTATAAACGTCATGTCTGTTGTACTGTTCTCTCCTGTGTCCAGGTATAAACGTCCTGTCTGTTGTATTGTTCTCTCATTTTTCCAGGTATAAACGTCCTGTCTGGTGTACTGTTCTCTCCTTTGTTCAGGTATAAACGTCATATCTGTTGTACTGTTCTCCCCTTTGTTCAGGTATAAACGTCATGTCTGTTGTACTGTTCTCTCCTTTGTTCAGGTATAAACGTCATGTCTGTTGTATTGTTCTCTCCTTTGTTCAGGTATGAACGTCGTGTCTGTTGTACTGTTTTCTCCTTTGTTCAGGTATAAACGTCATGTCTGTTGTACTGTTCTCTCCTTTGTTCAGGTATGAACGTCATGTCTGTTGTATTGTTCTTTCCTATGTTAAGGTATGAACGTCATGTCTGTTGTACTGTTCTCTCATTTGTTCAGGTATAAACGTCATGTCTGTTGTATTGTTCTCTCCTTTGTTTAGGTATGAACGCCGTGTCTGTTGTACTGTTATCGCCTTTGTCCATGTATCAACGTCATGTCTGTTGTACTGTTCTCTCCTGTGTCCAGGTATAAACGTCATGTCTGTTGTACTGTTCTCTCCTTTGTTCAGGTATAAACGTCATGTCTGTTGTACTGTTCTCTCATTTGTTCAGGTATAAACGTCATGTCTGTTGTACTGTTCTCGCCTTTGTCCAGGTATAAACGTCATGTCTGTTGTACTGTTCTCTCCTTTGTCCAGGTATCAATGTCATGTCTGTTATACTGTTCTCTCCTTTGTTCAGGTATAAACGTCATGTCTGTCATACTGTTCTCTCCTTTGTTCAGGTATAAACGTCATGTCTGTTGTATTGTTCTCTCCTTTGTTCAGGTATAAACGTCATGTCTGTTGTATTGTTCTCTCCTTTGTTCAGGTATAAACGTCATGTCTGTTATACTGTTCTCTCCTTTGTTCAGGTATAAACGTCATGTCTGTTGTACTGTTCTCTCCTTTGTTCAGGTATAAACGTCATATCTGTTGTACTGTTCTCTCCTTTGTTCAGGTATGAACGTCGTGTCTGTTGTACTGTTCTCTCCTGTGTTCAGGTATACACGTGATGTCTGTTGTACTGTTCTCTCCTTTGTTCAGGTATAAACGTCATGTCTGTTGTATTGTTCTCTCCTTTGTTCAGGTATAAACGTCATGTCTGTTATACTGTTCTCTCCTTTGTTCAGTTATAAACGTCGTGTCTGTTATACTGTTCTCTCCTTTGTTCAGGTATCAACGTCATGTCTGTTGTACTGTTCTCGCCTTTTTCCAGGTATAAACGTCATGTCTGTTGTATTGTTCTCTCCTTTGTTCAGGTATAAACGTCATGTCTGTCATACTGTTCTCTCATTTGTTCAGGTATGAACGTCATGTCTGTTGTACTGTTCTCTCATTTGTTCAGGTATAAACGTCATGTCTGTTGTATTGTTCTCTCCTTTGTTCAGGTATAAACGTCATGTCTGTTGTACTGTTCTCTCATTTGTTCAGGTATAAACGTCATGTCTGTTGTACTGTTCTCTCCTTTGTTCAGGTATCAACGTCATGTCTGTTGTATTGTTCTCTCCTATGTTAAGGTATGAACGTCATGTCTGTTGTACTGTTCTCTCATTTGTTCAGGTATAAACGTCATGTCTGTTGTATTGTTCTCTCCTTTGTTCAGGTATGAACGCCGTGTCTGTTGTACTGTTCTCTCCTTTGTTCAGGTATGAACGTCATGTCTGTTGTACTGTTCTCTCCTTTGTTCAGGTATAAACGTCATGTCTGTTGTACTGTTCTCTCCTTTGTTCAGGTATAAACGTCACGTCTGTTGTACTGTTCTCTCCTGTGTTCAGGTATGAACGTCCTGTCTGTTGTACTGTTCTCTCATTTGTTCAGGTATAAACGTCATGTCTGTTGTACTGTTCTCTCATTTGTTCAGGTATAAACGTCATATCTGTTGTACTGTTCTCGCCTTTGTCCAGGTATAAACGTCATGTCTGTTGTACTGTTCTCTCCTTTGTCCAGGTATCAATGTCATGTCTGTTATACTGTTCTCTCCTTTGTTCAGGTATAAAAGTCATGTCTGTCATACTGTTCTCTCCTTTGTTCAGGTATAAACGTCATGTCTGTTGTATTGTTCTCTCCTTTGTTCAGGTATAAACGTCATGTCTGTTGTATTGTTCTCTCCTTTGTTCAGGTATAAACGTCATGTCTGTTATACTGTTCTCTCCTTTGTTCCGGTATAAACGTCATGTCTGTTGTACTGTTCTCTCCTTTGTTCAGGTATGAACGTCATATCTGTTGTACTGTTCTCCCCTTTGTTCAGGTATGAACGTCGTGTCTGTTGTACTGTTCTCTCCTTTGTTCAGGTATAAACGTCATATCTGTTGTACTGTTCTCCCCTTTGTTCAGGTATAAACGTCATGTCTGTTGTACTGTTCTCTCCTTTGTTCAGGTATAAACGTCATGTCTGTTGTATTGTTCTCTCCTTTGTTCAGGTATGAACGTCGTGCCTGTTGTACTGTTCTCTCCTTTGTTCAGGTATAAACGTCATGTCTGTTGTATTGTTCTCTCTTTTGTTCAGGTATAAACGTCATGTCTGTCATACTGTTCTCTCCTTTGTTCAGGTATAAACGTCATGTCTGTCATACTGTTCTCTCCTTTGTTCAGGTATACACGTCATGTCTGTTGTACTGTTCTCTCTTTTGTTCAGTTATAAACGTCATGTCTGTTGTATTGTTCTCTCCTGTGTCCAGGTATGAACGTCATGTCTGTTGTACTGTTCTCTCCTGTGTCCAGGTATAAACGTCATGTCTGTTGTACTGTTCTCTCCTTTGTTCAGGTATAAACGTCATGTCTGTTGTATTGTTCTCTCCTTTGTTCAGGTATAAACGTCATGTCTGTTGTACTGTTCTCTCATTTGTTCAGGTATAAACGTCATGTCTGTTGTATTGTTCTCTCCTTTGTTCAGGTATAAACGTCATGTCTGTCATACTGTTCTCTCCTTTGTACAGGTATAAACGTCACGTCTGTTGTACTGTTCTCTCCTGTGTTCAGGTATAAACGTCATGTCTGTCATACTGTTCTCTCCTTTGTTCAGGTATAAACGTCATGTCTGTCATACTGTTCTCTCATTTGTTCAGGTATGAACGTCATGTCTGTTGTACTGTTCTCTCATTTGTTCAGGTATAAACGTCATGTCTGTTGTATTGTTCTCTCCTTTGTTCAGGTATGAACGCCGTGTCTGTTGTACTGTTTTCTCCTTTGTTCAGGTATAAACGTCATGTCTGTTGTACTGTTCTCTCCTTTGTTCAGGTATGAACGTCATGTCTGTTGTATTGTTCTCTCCTATGTTAAGGTATGAACGTCATGTCTGTTGTACTGTTCTCTCATTTGTTCAGGTATCAACGTCATGTCTGTTGTATTGTTCTCTCCTTTGTTTAGGTATGAACGCCGTGTCTGTTGTACTGTTATCGCCTTTGTCCATGTATAAACGTCATGTCTGTTGTACTGTTCTCTCCTGTGTCCAGGTATAAACGTCATGTCTGTTGTACTGTTCTCTCCTTTGTTCAGGTATAAACGTCATGTCTGTTGTACTGTTCTCTCATTTGTTCAGGTATAAACGTCATGTCTGTTGTACTGTTCTCTCCTTTGTTCAGGTATAAACGTCATATCTGTTGTACTGTTCTCCCCTTTGTTCAGGTATGAACGTCGTGTCTGTTGTACTGTTCTCTCCTTTGTTCAGGTATACACGTGATGTCTGTTGTACTGTTCTCTCCTTTGTTCAGGTATAAACGTCATGTCTGTTGTATTGTTCTCTCCTTTGTTCAGGTATAAACGTCATGTCTGTTATACTGTTCTCTCCTTTGTTCAGTTATAAACGTCGTGTCTGTTATACTGTTCTCTCCTTTGTTCAGGTATCAACGTCATGTCTGTTGTACTGTTCTCGCCTTTTTCCAGGTATAAACGTCATGTCTGTTGTATTGTTCTCTCCTTTGTTCAGGTATAAACGTCATGTCTGTCATACTGTTCTCTCATTTGTTCAGGTATGAACGTCATGTCTGTTGTACTGTTCTCTCATTTGTTCAGGTATAAACGTCATGTCTGTTGTATTGTTCTCTCCTTTGTTCAGGTATAAACGTCATGTCTGTTGTACTGTTCTCTCATTTGTTCAGGTATAAACGTCATGTCTGTTGTACTGTTCTCTCCTTTGTTCAGGTATCAACGTCATGTCTGTTGTATTGTTCTCTCCTATGTTAAGGTATGAACGTCATGTCTGTTGTACTGTTCTCTCATTTGTTCAGGTATAAACGTCATGTCTGTTGTATTGTTCTCTCCTTTGTTCAGGTATGAACGCCGTGTCTGTTGTACTGTTCTCTCCTTTGTTCAGGTATATACGTCATGTCTGTTGTACTGTTCTCTCCTTTGTTCAGGTATAAACGTCATGTCTGTTGTACTGTTCTCTCATTTGTACAGGTATAAACGTCACGTCTGTTGTACTGTTCTCTCCTGTGTTCAGGTATGAACGTCCTGTCTGTTGTACTGTTCTCTCATTTGTTCAGGTATAAACGTCATGTCTGTTGTACTGTTCTCTCATTTGTTCAGGTATAAACGTCATATCTGTTGTACTGTTCTCGCCTTTGTCCAGGTATAAACGTCATGTCTGTTGTACTGTTCTCTCCTTTGTCCAGGTATCAATGTCATGTCTGTTATACTGTTCTCTCCTTTGTTCAGGTATAAAAGTCATGTCTGTCATACTGTTCTCTCCTTTGTTCAGGTATAAACGTCATGTCTGTTGTATTGTTCTCTCCTTTGTTCAGGTATAAACGTCATGTCTGTTGTATTGTTCTCTCCTTTGTTCAGGTATAAACGTCATGTCTGTTATACTGTTCTCTCCTTTGTTCAGGTATAAACGTCATGTCTGTTGTACTGTTCTCTCCTTTGTTCAGGTATGAACGTCATATCTGTTGTACTGTTCTCCCCTTTGTTCAGGTATGAACGTCGTGTCTGTTGTACTGTTCTCTCCTTTGTTCAGGTATAAACGTCATATCTGTTGTACTGTTCTCCCCTTTGTTCAGGTATAAACGTCATGTCTGTTGTACTGTTCTCTCCTTTGTTCAGGTATAAACGTCATGTCTGTTGTATTGTTCTCTCCTTTGTTCAGGTATGAACGTCGTGCCTGTTGTACTGTTCTCTCCTTTGTTCAGGTATAAACGTCATGTCTGTTGTATTGTTCTCTCTTTTGTTCAGGTATAAACGTCATGTCTGTCATACTGTTCTCTCCTTTGTTCAGGTATAAACGTCATGTCTGTCATACTGTTCTCTCCTTTGTTCAGGTATAAACGTCATGTCTGTTGTACTGTTCTCTCCTTTGTTCAGTTATAAACGTCATGTCTGTTGTATTGTTCTCTCCTGTGTCCAGGTATGAACGTCATGTCTGTTGTACTGTTCTCTCCTTTGTTCCAGGTATAAACGTCATGTCTGTTGTACTGTTCTCTCCTTTGTTCAGGTATAAACGTCATGTCTGTTGTATTGTTCTCTCCTTTGTTCAGGTATAAACGTCATGTCTGTTGTACTGTTCTCTCATTTGTTCAGGTATAAACGTCATGTCTGTTGTACTGTTCTCTCCTTTGTTCAGGTATAAACGTCATGTCTGTTGTACTGTTCTCTCCTTTGTACAGGTATAAACGTCACGTCTGTTGTACTGTTCTCTCCTGTGTTCAGGTATAAACGTCATGTCTGTCATACTGTTCTCTCCTTTGTTCAGGTATAAACGTCATGTCTGTTGTACTGTTCTCTCATTTGTTCAGGTATGAACGTCATGTCTGTTGTACTGTTCTCTCATTTGTTCAGGTATAAACGTCATGTCTGTTGTATTGTTCTCTCCTTTGTTCAGGTATGAACGCCGTGTCTGTTGTACTGTTTTCTCCTTTGTTCAGGTATAAACGTCATGTCTGTTGTACTGTTCTCTCCTTTGTTCAGGTATGAACGTCATGTCTGTTGTATTGTTCTCTCCTATGTTAAGGTATGAACGTCATGTCTGTTGTACTGTTCTCTCATTTGTTCAGGTATAAACGTCATGTCTGTTGTATTGTTCTCTCCTTTGTTTAGGTATGAACGCCGTGTCTGTTGTACTGTTATCGCCTTTGTCCATGTATAAACGTCATGTCTGTTGTACTGTTCTCTCCTGTGTCCAGGTATAAACGTCATGTCTGTTGTACTGTTCTCTCCTTTGTTCAGGTATAAACGTCATGTCTGTTGTACTGTTCTCTCATTTGTTCAGGTATAAACGTCATGTCTGTTGTACTGTTCTCGCCTTTGTCCAGGTATAAACGTCATGTCTGTTGTACTGTTCTCTCCTTTGTCCAGGTATCAATGTCATGTCTGTTATACTGTTCTCTCCTTTGTTCAGGTATAAACGTCATGTCTGTCATACTGTTCTCTCCTTTGTTCAGGTATAAACGTCATGTCTGTTGTATTGTTCTCTCCTTTGTTCAGGTATAAACGTCATGTCTGTTGTATTGTTCTCTCCTTTGTTCAGGTATAAACGTCATGTCTGTTATACTGTTCTCTCCTTTGTTCAGGTATAAACGTCATGTCTGTTGTACTGTTCTCTCCTTTGTTCAGGTATGAACGTCATATCTGTTGTACTGTTCTCCCCTTTGTTCAGGTATGAACGTCGTGTCTGTTGTACTGTTCTCTCCTTTGTTCAGGTATACACGTGATGTCTGTTGTACTGTTCTCTCCTTTGTTCAGGTATAAACGTCATGTCTGTTGTATTGTTCTCTCCTTTGTTCAGGTATAAACGTCATGTCTGTTATACTGTTCTCTCCTTTGTTCAGTTATAAACGTCGTGTCTGTTATACTGTTCTCTCCTTTGTTCAGGTATAAACGTCATGTCTGTTGTACTGTTCTCGCCTTTTTCCAGGTATAAACGTCATGTCTGTTGTATTGTTCTCTCCTTTGTTCAGGTATAAACGTCATGTCTGTCATACTGTTCTCTCATTTGTTCAGGTATGAACGTCATGTCTGTTGTACTGTTCTCTCATTTGTTCAGGTATAAACGTCATGTCTGTTGTATTGTTCTCTCCTTTGTTCAGGTATGAACGCCGTGTCTGTTGTACTGTTTTCTCCTTTGTTCAGGTATAAACGTCATGTCTGTTGTACTGTTCTCTCCTTTGTTCAGGTATCAACGTCATGTCTGTTGTATTGTTCTCTCCTTTGTTTAGGTATGAACGCCGTGTCTGTTGTACTGTTTTCTCCTTTGTTCAGGTATAAACGTCATGTCTGTTGTACTGTTCTCTCCTTTGTTCAGGTATGAACGTCCTGTCTGTTGTATTGTTCTCTCCTATGTTAAGGTATGAACGTCATGTCTGTTGTACTGTTCTCTCATTTGTTCAGGTATAAACGTCATGTCTGTTGTATTGTTCTCTCCTTTGTTTAGGTATGAACGCCGTGTCTGTTGTACTGTTATCGCCTTTGTCCATGTATAAACGTCATGTCTGTTGTACTGTTCTCTCCTGTGTCCAGGTATAAACGTCATGTCTGTTGTACTGTTCTCTCCTTTGTTCAGGTATAAACGTCATGTCTGTTGTACTGTTCTCTCATTTGTTCAGGTATAAACGTCATGTCTGTTGTACTGTTCTCGCCTTTGTCCAGGTATAAACGTCATGTCTGTTGTACTGTTCTCTCCTTTGTCCAGGTATCAATGTCATGTCTGTTATACTGTTCTCTCCTTTGTTCAGGTATAAACGTCATGTCTGTCATACTGTTCTCTCCTTTGTTCAGGTATAAACGTCATGTCTGTTGTATTGTTCTCTCCTTTGTTCAGGTATAAACGTCATGTCTGTTGTATTGTTCTCTCCTTTGTTCAGGTATAAACGTCATGTCTGTTATACTGTTCTCTCCTTTGTTCAGGTATAAACGTCATGTCTGTTGTACTGTTCTCTCCTTTGTTCAGGTATAAACGTCATATCTGTTGTACTGTTCTCCCCTTTGTTCAGGTATGAACGTCGTGTCTGTTGTACTGTTCTCTCCTTTGTTCAGGTATACACGTGATGTCTGTTGTACTGTTCTCTCCTTTGTTCAGGTATAAACGTCATGTCTGTTGTATTGTTCTCTCCTTTGTTCAGGTATAAACGTCATGTCTGTTATACTGTTCTCTCCTTTGTTCAGTTATAAACGTCGTGTCTGTTATACTGTTCTCTCCTTTGTTCAGGTATAAACGTCATGTCTGTTGTACTGTTCTCGCCTTTTTCCAGGTATAAACGTCATGTCTGTTGTATTGTTCTCTCCTTTGTTCAGGTATAAACGTCATGTCTGTCATACTGTTCTCTCATTTGTTCAGGTATGAACGTCATGTCTGTTGTACTGTTCTCTCATTTGTTCAGGTATAAACGTCATGTCTGTTGTATTGTTCTCTCCTTTGTTCAGGTATAAACGTCATGTCTGTTGTACTGTTCTCTCCTTTGTTCAGGTATAAACGTCATGTCTGTTGTACTGTTCTCTCCTTTGTTCAGGTATCAACGTCATGTCTGTTGTATTGTTCTCTCCTATGTTCAGGTATGAACGTCATGTCTGTTGTACTGTTCTCTCATTTGTTCAGGTATAAACGTCATGTCTGTTGTATTGTTCTCTCCTTTGTTCAGGTATGAACGCCGTGTCTGTTGTACTGTTCTCTCCTTTGTTCAGGTATATACGTCATGTCTGTTGTACTGTTCTCTCCTTTGTTCAGGTATAAACGTCATGTCTGTTGTACTGTTCTCTCATTTGTTCAGTTATAAACGTCATGTCTGTTGTACTGTTCTCTCCTTTGTTCAGGTATAAACGCTGTGTCTGTTGTGCTGTTCTCTCCTGTGTTCAGGTATGAACGTCCTGTCTGTTGTACTGTTCTCTCATTTGTTCAGGTATAAACGTCATGTCTGTTGTACTGTTCTCTCATTTGTTCAGGTATAAACGTCGTGTCTGTTGTACTGTTCTCTCCTTTGTCCAGGTATCAATGTCATGTCTGTTGTACTGTTCTCTCCTTTGTCCAGGTATAAACGTCATGTCTGTTGTACTGTTCTCTCCTTTGTTCAGGTATAAACGTCATGTCTGTTGTACTGTTCTCTCCTTTGTTCAGGTATAAACGTCATGTCTGTTATACTGTTCTCTCCTTTGTTCAGGTATAAACGTCATGTCTGTTGTACTGTTCTCTCCTTTGTTCAGGTATAAACGTCATGTCTGTTGTACTGTTCTCTCCTTTGTACAGGTATAAACGTCACGTCTGTTGTACTGTTCTCTCCGGTTCAGGTATGAACGTCCTGTCTGTAGTAACTGTTCTCTTCATTTGTTCAGTTAACGTCATGTCTGTCTGGACTGTTCTCTCATTTGTTCAGGTATAACGTCGTCTGTTGTTTTGTTCTCTCCTTTGTTCAGGTATAACGCCGTGTCTTTTTACTGTTTCTTCTTTGTTCAGGTATATACGTCATGTCTTTGTACTGTTCTCTCCTTTTTGGTAAAAGTCATTCTGTTGTACTGTTCTTTTTTGTTCGTTATAACGTTTCTTTGTACTTTCCCCCTTGACAGATAAACTCACGTCGTTGTATTTTTCCCCCTCCTGTGTTCAGGTATAACGCCCTGTCTGTTGTACTTTTTCTTCATTTGTTCGGTAAAACGTCCTGTCTGTTGTATGTTCTCTCATTTTTTTCGGTAAAACGTCGTTTGTTGTAGTTCTCCCCTTTTCCCCCGGTTCAGTGTATGTCGTTTATGTTCTCTCCTTTGTCCAGGTATAACGTCCTTTGTTGTACGTTCTCCCCTTTTGTCCAGAAAATGTCATTTTTTTTGTTCCCCCTTTTTTTCAGGTATAAACGTCATGTCTTTTGTACGTTCTCTCCTTTGTTCAGGTATGAACGTATTCGTTGTACTGTTCTCCCCTTTGTTCGGGTAGAACGTCATGTCTTTTGTATGTTCTCTCATTTGTTCGGTATGCTCAGTTTTTTTTGTACTTTTCTCTCCTTTTGTTCGGGTTAAAACCCAGTGTTTTGTACTGTTTTTCCCCTGGTTCGGTATAAACGTCATGTGGTTGTACTGTTTTCTCCTGGTCCAGGTAAAAGTCATGTCTGTTGTAGTCTTCCTTTGCCAGGTATAAACTCATGTTGTTTATTTTCTCCCCTTTGTTTTCCAATTTAAAAACCCCTTTTCTTTTTCAAAAACGGGTTTTCTCTCTTTTTTCGGTATGAACATCGTCTGTTGTATGTTCTCCCTCATTGTTCAGGATAAATTTGTCGTTGTTTTCCCCTTTGTTCAGGTATGAAACGTCATGTCTGTTGTACTGTTCTCTCCTTTGTTCAGGTATCAACGTCATGTCTGTTGTACTGTTCTCTCCTTGTTCATGGTATAAACGTCATGTCTGTTGTACTGTTCTCTCCTTTGTTCAGGTATAAACGTCATGTCTGTTGTATTGTTCTCTCCTTTGTTCAGGTATCAACGTCATGTCTGTTGTATTGTTCTCTCCTATGTTCAGGTATGAACGTCATGTCTGTTGTACTGTTCTCTCCTTTGTTCAGGTATAAACGTCATGTCTGTTGTACTGTTCTCTCCTTTGTTCAGGTATGAACGTCAGTGTCTGTTGTACTGTTCTCTCCTTTGTTCAGTATATACGTCATGTCTGTTGTACTGTTCTCTCCTTTGTTCAGGTTATGAACGTCATGTCTGTTGTACTGTTCTCTCATTTGTTCAGGTATAAACGTCATGTCTGTTGTACTGTTCTCTCATTTGTTCCAGGTATAAACGTCCGTGTCTGTTGTACTGTTCTCTCCTTTGTCCGGTATAACGTCTGTCTGTTGTACTGTTCTCTCCTGTGTTCAGGTATGAACGTCCTGTCTGTTGTACTGTTCTCTCCTTTGTTCAGGTATAAACGTCATGTCTGTTGTACTGTTCTCTCCTTTGTTCAGGTATAAACGTCATGTCTGTTGTACTGTTCTCTCCTTTGTTCAGGTATAAACGTCATGTCTGTTGTACTGTTCTCTCCTTGTTCAGGTATAAACGTCATGTCTGTGTACTGTTCTCTCCTTTGTTCAGGTATAAACGTCATGTCTGTTGTACTGTTCTCTCCTTTGTTCAGGTATAAACGTCATGTCTGTTGTACTGTTCTCTCCTTTGTTCAGGTATAAACGTCATGTCTGTTGTACTGTTCTCTCCTTTGTTCAGGTATAACGTCATGTCTGTTGTACTGTTCTCTCCTTTGTTCAGGTATAAACGTCATGTCTGTTGTACTGTTCTCTCCTTTGTTCAGGTATAAACGTCATGTCTGTTGTACTGTTCTCTCCTTTGTTCAGGTATAAACGTCATGTCTGTTGTACTGTTCTCTCCTTTGTTCAGGTATGAACGTCATGTCTGTTGTACTGTTCTCTCCTTTGTTCAGGTATGAACGTCATGTCTGTTGTACTGTTCTCTCATTTGTTCAGGTATAAACGTCATGTCTGTTGTACTGTTCTCTCCTTTGTTCAGGTATAAACGTCATGTCTGTTGTACTGTTCTCTCCTTTGTTCAGGTATAAACGTCATGTCTGTTGTACTGTTCTCTCCTTTGTTCAGGTATAAACGTCATGTCTGTTGTACTGTTCTCTCCTTTGTTCAGGTATAAACGTCAT
Source organism: Pecten maximus (assembly GCF_902652985.1). Taxonomy (NCBI): domain Eukaryota; kingdom Metazoa; phylum Mollusca; class Bivalvia; order Pectinida; family Pectinidae; genus Pecten; species Pecten maximus. The sequence goes on from NC_047016.1 coordinate 13,712,714, forward strand.
GTCTGTTGTACTGTTCTCTCCTTTGTTCAGGTATAAACGTCATGTCTGTTGTACTGTTCTCTCCTTTGTTCAGGTATAAACGTCATGTCTGTTGTACTGTTCTCTCCTTTGTTCAGGTATAAACGTCATGTCTGTTATACTGTTCTCTCCTTTGTTCAGGTATAAACGTCATGTCTGTTGTACTGTTCTCTCCTTTGTTCAGGTATAAACGTCATGTCTGTTGTATTGTTCTCTCCTTTGTTCAGGTATAAACGTCATGTCTGTTGTACTGTTCTCTCCTTTGTTCAGGTATAAACGTCATGTCTGTTGTACTGTTCTCTCCTTTGTTCAGGTATAAACGTCATGTCTGTTGTACTGTTCTCTCCTTTGTTCAGGTATAACGTCATGTCTGTTGTACTGTTCTCTCCTTTGTTCAGGTATAAACGTCATGTCTGTTGTACTTGTTCTCTCCTTTGTTCAGGTATAAACGTCATGTCTGTTGTACTGTTCTCTCCTTTGTTCAGGTATAAACGTCATGTCTGTTGTACTGTTCTCTCCTTTGTTCAGGTATAAACGTCATGTCTGTTGTACTGTTCTCTCCTTTGTTCAGGTATAAACGTCATGTCTGTTGTACTGTTCTCTCCTTTGTTCAGGTATAAACGTCATGTCTGTCATACTGTTCTCTCATTTGTTCAGGTATCAACGTCATGTCTGTTGTACTGTTCTCTCCTTTGTTCAGGTATGAACGTCATGTCTGTTGTACTGTTCTCTCCTTTGTTCAGGTATAAACGTCATGTCTGTTGTATTGTTCTCTCCTTTGTTCAGGTATAAACGTCATGTCTGTTATACTGTTCTCTCCTTTGTCAGGTATAAACGTCATGTCTGTTGTACTGTTCTCTCCTTTGTTCAGGTATAAACGTCATGTCTGTTGTACTGTTCTCTCCTTTGTTCAGGTATAAACGTCATGTCTGTTGTACTGTTCTCTCCTTTGTTCAGGTATAACCGTCATGTCTGTCATACTGTTCTCTCATTTGTTCAGGTATCAACGTCATGTCTGTTGTACTGTTCCCTCCTTTGTTCAGGTATGAACGTCATGTCTGTTGTATTGTTCTCTCATTTGTTCAGGTATCAACGTCATGTCTGTTGTATTGTTCTCTCATTTGTTCAGGTATGAACGCCGTGTCTGTTGTACTGTTCTCTCCTTTGTTCAGGTATAAACGTCATGTCTGTTGTACTGTTCTCTCCTTTGTTCAGGTATAAACGTCCTGTCTGTTGTACTGTTCTCTCCTTTGTTCAGGTATAAACGTCATGTCTGTTATACTGTTCTCTCCTTTGTTCAGGTATACACGTGATGTCTGTTGTACTGTTCTCTCTTTTGTTCAGTTATAAACGTCATGTCTGTTGTACTGTTCTCTCATTTGTTCAGGTATGAACGTCATGTCTGTTGTACTGTTCTCTGCTTTGTTCAGATATAAACGTCATGTCTGTTGAATTGTTCTCTGCTGTGTTGTAGAAACGTCATGTTTTTGAATCAAGTAGATTTAGGAATTTACCATGGAATCAAGTTAAGGTGGTGTGATATAGGAATTAACCGTTGAATCAATCAAAAGTTGTGAGATACAGGAATTTACTATTGAATTAATTAAATGTGATTAGATATAGAAAGTTACCATTGAATCGATTAAAAGTGGTGTGATATAGGAATTTGCCATTAAATCAATAAAAGTGGTTAAACAAAGGATTTTACCATTTCAATCAATTCAAAGTGGTATGATGAAGGAATTTACCATTGAATCAATTAAAAGTGATTAGGTATAGGAATTTACCATTGAATCAATTAAAAGTGATGTGATATAGGAATTTACCATTAAATCAATTAAAAGTGGTGTGATTTAGAAATTTACCATTGAATCGATCAAAAAATATGATATATAGGAATTAATCATTGAGTCGATTAAAAGTGGTGTGGTACAGGAATTTACCATTGAATCAATAAAAAGTAGTGATATATAGGAATTTTCCATTGAATCAATTAAAAGTGGTGTGATATTGGAATTTACCATTGAATCAATTAAAAGTGATTAGATAAAGGATTTTACCATTGAATCAATTAAAAGTGGTGTGATACAGGAATTTACCATTGAATCAATAAAAAGTGGTGAGATATAGGAATTTACCATTGAATCAATTAAAAGTGATTAGGTATAGGAATTTACCATTGATTCGATTAAAAGTGGTGTGATATAGGAATTTACCATTGAATCAATTAAAAGTGATGAGATATAGGAATTTACCATTGAATCAATTAAAAGTGGTGTGATATAGGAATTTACCATTGAATCAATTAAAAGTGGTGTGATACAGGAATTTACCATTGAATCAATAAGTAGTGGTGTGATATAGGAATTTACCATTGAATCAATTAAAAAGTGGTGTGATATAGGAATTTACCATTGAATTAATTAAATGTGATTAGATACAGGAGATATAGTGCATATTCAATGTTGATTGATACCAAGTGATGGTGATGACATTCACACGTTAAAAGAGAATTCCATAAATCATCCTCACGTAATATGAATGTCTTTAAGACATTGATTAGTTCCCATAGCACTATTATATAACATCACGCTGTATTTGATTGACAGTATATGTTTATTGCACAAACACCCACCCGTCCGGCGCACCTCATCTCAGGATTTCTAATTATAGATTCATGACTTGGCGGCTGCTTTTTAATTGAATAACGATTTTATGTAAGGATGACTGTTCAGCCAGCTGTGTCGGATGTAACTATAACCGCTGCTCGTGATGTTGTATCGTGACTTGTTGTGCTAAACAGCATCAGCACTTTCAGATTGAATGGTGTGAGAGGGCGGGAGTCTTTGACAGATAATTAAACCGAAAGCCTCAGATTGTTAACAGTATTAATTTTATGTAGAACAGCTTTTGAAATCGTGTAGCTTCGTCATTACCTAAATGTGAACAAAATGGATGGGTTTGATTTGGTCATTCCTTGAAGTTTTTGTATCTTA